>NC_059425.1:72895678-73211522 GCF_021028975.2 Sphaerodactylus townsendi
AAATTATTTTCAAAAAGCTGTCTTTGTAGCTGTGCATAAGAAAATCTTAGCCGCTTGGAAGAAAAGTCTGCTGCCCATTGAAAATCTCTGAGTTGACCTGCCCCCCACCAGCCAACGAACGCTTTTTTATTGCACAGAAGAACTCTGCTGAACCCACCTGGAGGCTCAACAAAGTACCAGCCCATGTGAGGGGGGGGGTTGGGGGGAGGTAAATTTAAAGTCCAATTGCCAGCCTCACAAATCAGCTTTTTTTTCTTTTAAAGATTTTTAAAAACTTTCCCACAGATCTTTACATGGAAAGCCAAGCTGGAAAAAACTGGAAAGTTTTTTGGCTTCATCCAGAGAGCCCGGGGGAGGGGGGGGGGGTATTGCCCAAAGAAGAAAAAAGAAAAAAGCCCAAACCTCTTTTTTCACCTTTATTTTTGGTTTGGTTTATCCCAATGTACAGCCCTAGTAACAAGTACTATTTATGAGCTTACATGGGTCATACATTTGGATCCTTTTCATCCATGCAGTAGTAACCTCAAGGCTAGACTATGCAGTAGGCAACAACGACAACGCGTTACACACAGGCTATGGCAAATTATTGCAATCTGATGTCATGATCTGTGTGATGTGCCTGTAAGAAATGTTGTACCAGAGGCGCTTCTTCATTATTTCTGCGAATTACGCTTCTGTGTTCACTGATTCTGATCTTGATTTGGCGTAAGGTCATCCCCACATAAATCTTCTGACATGGACAAAAGATAATATAAACACAATGTGTTGTGTTACAATTGGTAAATTTGTTAAGATGCCATGTGAATCCAGATGTTGGCTCCGAAATCAATTTGGTAGTAATGGCAAACTGACACTGTACACGTAAAATAGGTTTCTTAATGGTTCGTGTAGTGAAATCAGTTTTCACTATTTTTTGTCTCAAATTGGTGGTACGTTTTAAGCCAATAAGAGGTGGATTGGCTCAGCCAGGAATATCTGTGAGGAGGTGCCAATGTTGGCATATACTCTGTTTAATGTCAGCTGCTAAATTGGTAAAGTCAATTGCCCAACTAAGATGGTCTGGGGTTTGACCTTGTCGAGGTCTCAACAATTGCGAGGCTTGCAATTGTTGGCCATCTATGTTTTGCACTCCTTGCCAAGCTGAGTGAAGCTCTTGTCTAAGATATTTTCGAACTTGATAATTTCCTAAAATGGATTCGGCTTCCTTTTTGAAAGCCTTTTCTGTAGATAAATTCCTTGTGGCCTGGATAAACTGGGAAAAGGGCAAATTGACTCTGAGTTGTCTGGGATGGAAGGACAAAAAATGGAGTGCTTTGATCAGAATCAGTGAACACAGAAGCACAATTCACAGCAAGAATGAAGAAGCGCCTCAGGGACGTAGGTATAGATTTTTTATGGGGGGTTCGGGGTGGGGCCACACCCCCACCTGCCCTTAGGGCATGGTCACGCCACCCCAAGCCCCACCCCTGCCCTGCCCCTCCCTTCTGGGCAGAGGCATAGAGGGAAAATGGAGCCTGGTGCAAAATCTGAGTTTTGCACCCCGCCCCGCCCCGCCCCGCCCCCCCGCCCCCCCAGGCAGCCGCTGTGATGCTGGAATCCACCCCCAAACAGCATCACTTTCAATGGTGTTTAAACTAGAAAGCCCAAATTCTCCTTTTAAATCCACCTTAAAGGGAGAATCTGGGGTCCCTAGTTAAACAACATTGAAAGTGATGCTGTTTTGGGGTGGATTATCCCCCAACATGGAACAGCATCACTTTCAATGTGGCGTAGTGGTTAAGTGCAGGTGCATTCTAATCTGGAGGAACAGAGTTTGATTCCCTGCTCTGCCACTTGACCTGTGGAGGCTTATCTGGGGAATTCAGCTTAGCCTGTACACTCCCACACACGCCAGCTGGATGACCTTGGGCAAGTCACAGCTTTTCGGAGCTCTCTCAGCCCCACCCACCTCACAGGGTGTTTGTTGTGAGGGAGGAAGGGCAAGGAGATTGTAAGCCCCTTTGAGTCTCCTACAGGAGAGAAAGGGGGAATATAAATCCAAACACTTCTTCTAAACTGAGGACCTCAGATTCTCCCTTTAAATCCATGCCGAAGGGGGTGGATTTAAAAGGAGAATCTGGGGAAATTTGAGGGGTGCCTGCTGTCAGGGGTGCAATTGTTAAGCTAGAGGCACCAAACTTTCAGGGTATCTTTAGAAGACTCTCCTAATGATACCACCCAGGTTTGGTGAAGTTTGGTTCAGGGGGTCCAACGTTATGGATCCTCAAAGGTGTAGTCCCCATCTCCTATTAGCTCCCATTGGAAACAATGGGGGATGGGGCACCCCCTTTGGGGGTCCATAGCTTTGGACCCCCTGGACCAAACTTCACAAAACCTGGGTGGTGTCAATAAGAGACTCTTCTGATGATACGTGCCAGGTTTGGTGAAGTTTGGTTCAGGGTGTCCAAAGTTATGGACCCTCAAAGGTGTAGCCCCCATCTTCTATTAGCTCCCATTGGAAACAATGGAGGATGGGGGCACCCCCTTTGGGAGTCCATAACTTTGGACCCCCTAAACCAAACTTCAGTAAACCTAGGTAGTATCATCAGGGGAGTCTCCCAAAACATCCCTGAAATTGTGATGCTGCTAGCCTAAAAATTGCGCTTCCTGCAGGCCAAAAACCATAAAACACTTAAAATATTTTTTTAAAAACACAAACGGGCGGAGCTTCGGACATGTAATGGGGGGTTGAACCCGAGAACCCCCCGCCCTTACCCACGTCCTTGGTAATGGACACCCTGTAGAACATCAGCTTTCCAAGGTTGTCGTTGTTGCTTGTTGGTCACATTACGCACATTTTCTTTGGGCTTGGTTTATAGACTATGCAGTACCCTTTAATGGCCATTGAAAATGCCTCCAGCTGGGGCAAAAAATATAACTCCCCATTGTTAACTGCAGCAAACTGCAATGAACATCTCATGCCTCGGATGAGAGCATTCATTAGATACCCTTTGGTTTCCAGATTCAGACCAGGGTGCTTTAAAGAGTTTCACAGTTTGAGACCACATTCTTTGTGATATGGGTGATCTGTCTTTCTCTTTCTATATATCCATTTGTTCATACCTAAAAAGAAATCATGACATTTTTGTCTACCTTTAACCTTTGCTGGAAAACACTTGGATTCCCCCTTCCCTTTCTCCCACACCCAATCCAATTTAGAACATCAATTAATGATGAATTATCAGTGTAAATCCATCCAAAGCCTCAAAACCACTGTGATGAATTCCTCTGTGGAACCTCAAAAATCTTATGCTAATATCTTTCTTTTCTTCATCAAGCAATTACTTTGCACTTCGTTTGTCTGCAAATTATGATTGCCCACCCTCAGCCACAGTGTTGGAGTGCAGAATTGGGACTTCATCAATTAATTATTGAATGGCTTATCTCACTCTGATAGATGATTAAACATACAGCCTCTCTTTCACACACACACACATACACACATCTCTTTAATTATTGACTTACAATAATGGCAGACAGCAGTGCTTTTTCAGGTGCCTTTAATTTCCTACCTCCCATTTTGTTGCTGCTTCCCCAGTACAAGCCCTTCTGTGGCACCTAACTACTGTGACTTTGTAAAGCAAGATTACTGAAGTTCACTGGGTAACCATCGTCTCGAATATTGTTGACCTCTGGTGACTTTGTGCATTCCTTGTCTCTGTGTGTTTCCTCTTGGCTGAAAATGCATTCTGAAGGTATATTATTTGCATTATTTGCATAATGCTTTTAGTTTACACATTTCTCAAGCATTAGGGAAGGGTTAGGCAGGATTCTGGCCATGAGCCCTGCAGCTGAAAAGTCCTTGTGTTTGGAGGGGCTCTGTACAGCTGACTGGCATGGTTGCTAACCAGAGGCATATCTACAGAAAATGGCACCTGGAGCAAGCTCTCAAACTGCATCCCGCAGCCTCTTTTAGTCTGGACGTTATGCTCCTACTGACACAAGATTTCATTAGCCTTTTTTGTTGCAGCATCACATTGGATGCTCATATTTAACTTACTGTCCTTCCATACCCCAAGATCTTGTTCACACACTTTGCCACTCAGTGGTGTATCCCCCCATCCAGAGAGAAGAGGGAAAGGGAGAGAAAGGGGGGAAGGGGGAGAAAGAAAAACAAGGGAAAGGGACAGAAAGGGGAGAGAGAGAGAAAGGGGGAAGAGGGAGCTTCTAGGCAAGTGGTATTGCAGCCTGGAGGAGACTGGGGGCAGGGGCAGGTCCAGGAGGGGGCTCTTTCTCTGGACTTGTCCCTGCCCTCAGTCTCCTTCTGACTGCTGCTCACCTAGAAGTAAGCTAAGCTTAATTTTAAAGCAACCATAGGCTTTTTTTCAGCAGCAGCAGCATGGGGGGAACGTGAAGGGGGGAAGCCTATGGTTGTTTTAAGATTAAGATTAGCTTCCTTCTAGGTAGTGAGGCCAGAATAGATAAACCAGAGCGGGGGCTCTTTCTGCATCCCTCCCCTAGGAGTCCCTGGGGCTCAAGCCCTTGCCCTCACCCCCTGGTTATGCATCTGTTGTTATCTGAGCCCTAGGACATTGGACTGCCTTCTTCCATATGAACCTGTCTGCTCCAATCATGTTTGGAGACATTGTTTTAGGTGCCCCCCACTATCTGAGACTGGATGGTTGGCAAATCAGGAAAGGGTCAGTGTGGTGTAGAGTTTAAGAGCAGTGGACTCAAATCTGGAGAACCAAGTTTGATTCCCCACTCCCTCATGTGAATGGCAGACTCTAATTTGATGAACCAGATTTGTTTCCCTACTCCTGCACCTGAAACCTGCTGGGTGACCTTGGGCTAGTCACAGTTCTCTTTGAATTCTTTCAGCTCCACCTACCTCATAAGGTGTCTATTGTAGGGAGAGGAAGGGAAAGAGTTTGTAAACATGAAACTTTGAAACACCCTCCCCAAAGAGATTCCTCTGTCTCCCTCTGTCATTGTCTTCTGCCAACAGATAAAGTCTTTTCCTTTTGTTTGGTGTACCGTCAGTAAATTCTTACTGTCCCTCCTCCCTTGCCCTGTGTTTGTTTTTATCATACTGTTAAATATTTGTATTTACATTTTAAAATTTACTTTAATGTGTAAATGTTTTAATGCCTGGTGTTCGCCACCTTGGAGACCCTATTTGAAATAGGTAGAGATAGAGGTATGCATATATTTTTTTGTCTAATGACTCATGAAAGGTAGTAAAATAAGAGGTGGAATAACTTGGAATTTTTTTAGAATGAAAAATATGCACCCTCTCTGGAAATATTTTTAAAGGGTAGCAGTGTTAGTGTTTCTTAGAACAGCTAGATTCAAGTTCAGTAGAGATCAACCAGATTTTCGGGGTATAAGTTTTTGAGAGTTAAAGCTGTCTCATATGGTATCTGACAAAGGGATCTTTGACTTTTGAAAGCTTATACTCCGAAAATCTGGTTGGTCTCTAAGGTGCTACTGGACTTGAGTCTACCTGTTCTCTGGAAATAGTAATGTTTCAACTATGGACCACTGCAAAGGATCAGTCATGATTCTTGTAATTATAAAGATAAGCTATCACTTAATATTTCTAGTTGCTGTATAGATGAATTGAGATTCTTTGTGCTTTGAGATAATAAAGTGCAGGCTACTAGAGCATTTTTTCAGCAATTAAAATTTGGATAGATATGCAGTCGCATTGCAAAAACAGTGAATGCCAGAATTAATTTGGTTACCGATATACCCAAATTAAATGCCAGCATATGCTACCTGCTTGCAGAAACTCTCTGGGGGATAGATTATTTTAAAAAGCCAAAACTGATCCCAGTACTTGGCCTTTCTCTGTCCAGCAAGGATAGTAGGACTGCAAAGCCTGAAAAGCTATTGTGATCCTTGATGCAGTCCGGCAAATGGCAAAGTAGAATCTGAGGCACAGTATGGTTGCCACACATGTGCCACTTAGTTTTGCAGGGGTATGACAGAAAATGCAGCAAAGAAGCATCTGACTGCTGAGTCCCACATTATTTGGGGTCTGTACACACAATTATTGAGCACATAGTAGCTGCTTGAAAATGCTGCACTCTCTCTTCCATGCAGCAGCAGTGGTTGTTTATCACATGTTTGTGCCAAGAAATGAAATGGCACATGAATTCCTTCTGTGCACCCAACGGTGCAAGAACTGGCCCCTAGCCACCCAGCCACCATTCAGAAACTGTATGCAGTTTTAAATTACAGAATTTTATTTTAGTGAAAGAAAAAGACAACTAAATATAAATAGGGAATACACATCAACTATATAGGACAGGGAGTACTTATACAACTCTTTTTATTTCAGCTTGGACTTGGGTCAGGAAAGTGATGCCAAGTCTTGAAATCAGAATTCAGTAAGCTAGTTGATGTCAGGAGTTGGTTCCCAGACAGATCACGTGGAAGAACAAGGACACAGAATCCAAGGTTTTTAGTGGGTTCCATAGCAGTGCCAAGCACAAAGGCAGTCACATTACCTAAGGGGTTCAGCTTTTTTAAAAAAATCCTTGAAAGTAGGAAACTTTATCCCTAACTTTTCCAGCTATTAGCCCAAAAGCAACAACAAAAAAGTGTGTGTGTGATGGGGGGGGGGGGGTCTGGTTTGTTTGCAGCTACACTACAGACAGCATAGTAGACCCTTTAGCTTTCAGATATTTTGGCATCTTCATGACTGGCTCAATGGGTTTCTCCAGATCTCCTGGCTAAATAATGTAAATCCTGATAAATACCATACCTGAACAAAGCCTTAAAGCTGAACAAAGTTTGCATAAAGCCGTTAGCTTAGGTTTCATATGTATATCACTAATATCCATTTCCCTCCCCCTGATCTTTACAGGTGTTCTATATAAGCATGGAAAACTATCCTTCCTTCCTTCCTTCCTTCCTTCCTTCCTTCCTTCCTTCCTTCCTTCCTTCCAGTTGTGCAGAATACACCTGAAAAATCAATTCAAACAGCCAAGCCACTCTTCCTCCTATCAAACATGGCTGGGATTCAAGCCACTGCTCAGGCTTGTGGCTTTCAAATCTGCAACCCATTACCAGAACCCAGTTAGAAGGATGTTTGCTGAGGGTTAAGAATTACGTTTCTGAGTGACTGTGGGCAGGAGGACACAAAGACAAATCAAATAATTGCCCTCTGTCTTCAAAGACTTGTTTCCGTGCACTTTATCCATAGCAGTATGGCACTGCTCATTTGCAATCACTGCAGTATAGCTTTGGGGAAAGAAGCAGTTCAAAAGCTCTTCCATATAAATATAGTTTAGAAGAAATCTAAATGGAGCACACCAACACCACTCCAAACAGATTAGCCAGCAGTGCAGATATAACCTTAAGCCATGGAGACAAAAAAGAACTTCCAAATTCCGAAGCAGTAGACCTCTGGTGGGGGTGGGGGTGATCCTAAGGCATGAGATGGAGCTGACTATAGTTGGCTTCCTAAAGGCTTTCAGCCCAGGAACATCATTAACACCAGCAGCAGACTTGCAACATGAAAAAAAATGTCATTACTATGTTACTTCAACAGGGTTTCTAGCAACAGGGATTTTCCTCTGTTTTCGCTCTTTCAGTGCCACGCAGAACCCTTTTGGGGGTGGCAGGGCTGCACTGCTGCAGCACCATCCTCGACTGCTGTGCACTCCCCCCCCCCCCTCAGATTGTGTTGCTTAATCAGATGAATAAATATTTGTCTGCAAATGGCAACAGACAGTTGAGTTTTAGAACCTTTAGAGCTCATGGGATGTCATCCTTCACTTTTTACATGACTAACAGCAACCATATTCAACTATATTCACAAAGATTCTGTACTTTTTCAGCCACATCTACAGTAGAAAAATCTGATAGATCTGGAGAGGGCCTATAACTCTTCTAAAGAATACTGAAGCACTCTAGACCTGGAATAAAAATACAGTGGGATGAAATGACAAGCCAAGGATATCTGTATTTATTTGAATGGCTTCTTCAGAGAAGGAGCGGGACCCTGTAGCTTGGGGTCAAATTACACATAAGTGAATACCCTGGTATAAAAAAAACCCAGAAGTGAAAGGACCCAATCTGAATCAGAACCAAAATGCTAGGGAAGTGGGTTTAACTGGGTATCTCCCCATTCAAAAATGGATCATGATTTGCTTTAAATCTGGTAGGGGAAAATATACATACCTTGACCCTTTCTGTTTCCCATCTGGGACTGAAAGCAGTCCAAAGAAGCCATTTTTGACAAAGGAAACAGCGCAGGCAAGAAGAATTAAACCCATCTTTTGCTATCCTAACAGCCTTGAATGACTACCTTCTCTCTGCCTTTCTGTGACTCAACTACGTGTCAGGCAATGTAATGAGAGATCCCCATCATCGCATGTAGTGTGGCTCATAACATAAGCAGCTCTAGAGTCCACCATAGGTCCCCACTTCAGCAAATGAGTCACACAGGTAGGTCTGAGTAGACCTTTTCATTCTCAAACTTCCTGTTGACAACCACTTTGCAAGCCCCAACCTGGCCTGTCAGATGAGAGTGAGCAATTAAAGAGACAAAGTACTGAAAAATGCATAACAAATGTCCTTCAAATGCGCATAAAGAGCTCCAGGAATGAAGCTGTCACATGTTAATGATGAACATGTTTTTGGTTAATTTTTAATGCATCTCTCCTC
Organism: Sphaerodactylus townsendi; assembly: GCF_021028975.2. Classification (NCBI taxonomy): domain Eukaryota; kingdom Metazoa; phylum Chordata; class Lepidosauria; order Squamata; family Sphaerodactylidae; genus Sphaerodactylus; species Sphaerodactylus townsendi. The sequence continues at coordinate 72,904,337 of NC_059425.1, forward strand.
AAAGTGGTGGATCTGATATATGAAGTGTTGTCAGTTGGAGAGCATTCCTGTTTAGGGATAAGGCCTTCTCACTCAATATGACATCCTCTGTCCTTCTTGCACTGTTTTTCTCAACTTCACTTCTCCAATTCAACAAGCTTTCAGAGGACATGGCTCAAATGGAATTCTGAGATTTCTGTTACTCCTCATCCAAGCCACTCACAACTAAGAAAGCTGCATGCGAGCTCCAAGAAAGCAGATGACAAGATGTCTTCCATCACATGTTTTCAAGAACTTTTAATCCACAGGTAACAGCTGTTTATTCAGCTGAATTTAACAGGGAATGCTCGTATCCTTTTAAGTCCCCATGACATCTTTTCTTTCTCATGGAGAGGAATTACTGGAGTGTGTTTGTTCGAACATATCAGCAGGTGGATGAGTTCACACAGATGTGTCTCCCAACATCAAGTAATTGTTTGAATGTGTGATACTTTCAGGGGGTAGCCATATTGGTCTGCAGGAGAACAGCTAGATTTGTGTCTAGAGGCACTTTAAACACCAACAAGATTTTCAGGGTATGAGTTTTCAAGAGTCATCTCTCAAAAGCTCATACCTGAAAATCGTATTGGTCTGTAAGGTGCTACTGGGCTGAAACCTATTTGAATGAATGTATGAAACAGGCAGCCATGTGTCAAACACCATACAAAGAACTTTCATGTGATTCATTACCTTAAACATGAGTGAAACAGATGGACGGACGGACGGACGGACGGACGGACGGACGGATGGATGCAAGGCCAGCCTCATTATCAGGTTCAAAGTACATACTATAATTTCTAATGAGAAGGGTTGGAGTTCTCATGACTTGACTTTGAGAATCAGATAGCAGCAGTAGAGAACTTGTTTTTCAAACACTCTGGACCCTGATTCAGATAAGTAGCATGGAATGCAGAGAACATAAGAATATAAGAAAAGCCATGTTGATTCAAACCAATGTCCATCAAGTCCAGCAGTCTGTTCACACAGTGGCCAAACCAGATAACTGCAGCAGTATTATCCTGCCTGTGTTCCGGCAGCATCAGCTATAATAGGCATGCTCTTCTGATATTGGAGAGAATTGGTATGTATCATGACTAGTAGCCATATTTAATAGCCATGGACAGACCTTTCTTCCATGAAGATGTCCACTCCCCTCTTAAAGTTTTCCAAATTGGCAGCCATCACCACATCCTACAACAGAGAATTCCATGATTTAACTATGTTTTGTGTGAAGAAATGCTTCATTTCGGCTGTTGTGGGTTTTCTGGACTGTGTGGTGTGGTCTGGTAGTTTTACCTCCTGTGTTTCACCCACATCTGCAACTGGCATCTTCAGAGGCATGTAACAGTAAAATGTGTTTCTCTCTGTGGCACGGGTTGAAATTATTTGTGTGGTTGGGTATCTGTTTTATCCACCTCACAGATGAAAGGGGGTGAGATACATTTGCAGGTCAAGGAGATTTCAGTTGCAGTTGCAATTGTATAAGCATGTGCCCAGGTGAAGTTTATTTGCAGTTGTATTTGAATGTGTCCTTTGCAGTAACCGATGGAATGCTGAATGGCGTTTGAAAAGTCCTTTAGTGTTAGAAAAGGAGTGGGACAGAAAGCACTAGGTGAGCTCTGGTTTTCTTTTTGGAGGGCTTTTCTCAAAGCCAAATCTTTAACAGTGTTTCAGAAGCCTTGTGAGTTTGTTCTTTGAGGGTGTGGGAAGGGTTTTGTTTGTGTGTGGAGGTTTTCATTGGTTTTCTTGTTCTGGCCATGTGCTTTCCTCAGGCTTCTGAGAGGCGGGGCTTGCTATTTAAGTGCCAATCAGCTCTATTGGTCACTCTCTGAAAGCAGTGGCACACACATTTCTTTTACTCTTTTACTTTTGAGGGAGTGTAGAAGACATTTGTACAGGATTTTTTGAAAGCAGGACCTGAGGTCTGTTTCTGCACTAAACTGCTAAATATGGCTGGTGAGGAAGTTACTCCAGTTACTTGCAACAGCTGTGGGATATTTTTTTTTTTTGCCGAGGGATGTGTGTAGCTACACCTCCAGAAAGTGTAAGCTGATTGCTCTCTTAGAAGAGAAGGTCCAGCAGCTTCACAAGTATCTACACTTCAAGACATTAGGGAAAAGGAAGATTTCCTCGACAGAGTAAAACAGACGGTATTGGGTGAGGAACACATTGGGGATCTCTCTGAGGAAGAGAGCAGCTCTCAAACACTGGAGGTGGGCAATTGGAAGAATGTGACACAGAGGGACCAGGGAGCATTCTGTGAGCTTAAAGCTACAAAACTGATTTGAAGTTCACTCCCTCTCAGTGAGAATAAGGAACAGGCACAGGAGCAACAGAGTCAGACCTCAGAGAATGTGCAACCAATAGAAGGTTCAACGCATAGAGAGGCCCCTGCAAAACCTCAGAGGAGACATGCAGTTGTGATTGGGGACTCCCTGCTGAGGGGAACAGAAGCAGTGATTTGCAGGCCTGACAAGATGTCATGAGAGATATGCTGGCTCCCTGGGGCAAAAATCCATGATGTCACTGAGACGCTGACAAGACTTGTTGAGCCCAATGACTCTTGCCCCTTCCTTTTGATCTACTTGGGAACAAGTGACACAGCAAGATGTAGCTTTCAGGACATCAGAAGGGATTTTGAGGCTCTGGGGGAAAAGCTGAAGGACCTGGATGTACAAATTGCCTTCTAATTTCTACTCCTTGTTGAAAGACATGGCCCGGAGGGAAAGAAGAATAGTGGAGGTAAACAATGGGGTTCGCAAGTGGTGCTGCCGGAAACTATTTGGGTTCTTGGACCATGGACTGTGGTTTCATGAAAAGGGAGTGCTGGCAAGGGATGGGTTGCACCCCCACCTGTAGGTAGAAACATCTTTGCCAGGAGACTCACAAACTTGATCCGAAGGGCTTTAAACTGAATTATGTGGGGGAGGGAATCAGTATTCAAACAGACAGGAGTTCATCAACTGATAGTGATGATAGTCCAAAGGTTATAAAGAGAACTGAGCAAATAGGTCAAGAAGGCAACAGCAGGAAGAAAAAAACGTTAAAGAAGCAACCAGAGGGCTTCGATGTCTCTACACCAATGGGAAATAAATAAGATGAACTCAAACTCTTAACATAGCAAAACCAAGGACGTAGGTAAGGGGGGTTCCCGGGTTTAACCCCCCCCCCCATTATATGTCCGAAGCTCTGCCCCCCACATTTGTGTTTTTTGTATTTTTAAGTGTTTTATTTCAGTTTCTGGCCTGTAGGGGGTGCAGTATTTAGGCTGGCAGCACGAAAATTTCAGGGATTGTTTGGCAGACTCTCCTGATGATGCCGTCCAAGTTTGGTGAGGTTTGGTTTAGGGGGTCCAAAGTTATGGACTCCCCATCCCCCATTGTTTCCAGTGGGAGCTTATAGGAGATTGGGGCTACACCTTTGAGGGTCCATGACTTTGGACCCCCTGAACCAAAATTCACCAAACCTGGGTGGTATCAGAAGGAGAGTCTCCTAAAGATACCCTGAAAGTTTGGTGCTGCTAGCTTAACAATTGCATCCCTGACAGCAGGCACCCACCAAAAAAATTTCCCCAGATTCTCCCTTTAAATCCACCCCCTTCTGCATGGATTTAAAGGAAGAATCTGAAGTCCCCAGTTTAAACATTGAAAGTGATGCTGTTTCAGGGTGGGGGAGAATCTACCCCAAAACAGCATCACTTTCAATGTTGTTTTAACTGGGGACCCCAGATTCTGTCCTGGGCCCAGTGCTATTCAATATTTTTATCAATGACTTGGATAATGGAATAGAGGGCATGCTAATCAAATTTGCAGATGACACCAAATTAGGAGGAGTAGCTAATACCCCAGAGGACAGAATCAGAATTCAAAATGACCTGGACAGATTAGAGAGCTGGGCCGAAACAAACAAAATGAATGTCAACAGAGAGAAATGTAAGATATAACACTTAGGCAGAAAAAATGAAATGACCAGATATAGGATGGGTGACACACTACATGTGAAAGGGATCTGGAAGTCTTAGTAGACCACAAACTGAACATGAGTCAGCAGTGTGATGTAGCAGCCAAGAAAGCCAATGTGATTTTGGGCTGAATCAATAGCAGTAGTAGCGTCAAGATCAAGGGATGTAATTGTACCTCTCTATTCTGCATTGGTTAGACCTCATCTGGAATATTGTGTTCAGTTCTGGGCACCGCAATTCAAGAAGGATATTGACAAGCTGGAATGGGTCCAGAGGAGGGCAACAAAAATTGTAAAAGGTGTAGAATCCATGCCCTACAAGGAGAGACTTAGGGAGCTATGTTTAGTTTGATGAAGGGAAGGTTAAGAGGTGACATGCTTAGATATTTGAAAGGATGTCATGTTGGTGAGGGAACAAGCTTGTTTTCTGCTCCTCCAGAGACTGCAACCAGGAGTAATAGGTTCAAGGTGAAGGAAAAGAGATCCCACCTAAACATCAGGGAAAACAGTGAGGGCTGTTTGACGCTGGAATGCACTATCTCGGAGTGTGGTGCAGTCTCCTTCTTTGGAGGTTTTTAAAGAGAGGCTTGATGGCCATCTGTCAGGAGTGCTTTGATTGTGTGTTCCTGCATTGCAGGGGATTGGACTTGATGGCCCTTGGAGTCTCTATGGCCCTTTCCGCACTGCAACGGTGCGGGGGTGCATCGGCATAAACAATGGACAGTCCGGGGAGGGCGGCAGGCAGCGGCGCAGCCTTCGCACAGGCTGCGCCATCGCCGAATGCCTATCTTGTCTCCTGGCTTCCAGCTTGTCGCAGAAGCCAGGGGACATGCCCCCGCAGCCTGGATCGATGGCTCTGGAGTCGCAGGCCAGGGCGGGCATGTCCCCTGGCCTCTGCGACAAGCCAGAAGCCAGGAGACAAGGTAGGCGTTCGGAAAAGGGGGGAAATGGTGCCTTCCAGCCACTGCTGTTCGAACGGCAGCAGTTGGAAGCCGCTGTTTCCGAAATACCTCAGGGAGCGAGGTTCAGAAACAGCAGCTTCGTGCCATTCAGGGGTTGCGAGGCCGCCGCTGCTGCGCCATGCAAACCCCTCCCCAAGGACAATGTTTTTAGCGTCCCTGGGACGCTGTATTCCGCCCGTGCGGAAGCAACCTATGATTCTATGCACTGTAATTCCCAATATGTCAAGGTTAAACATACAAACAAACTTTTATTCTCTACTGATAACAATTTATCTTAGTAGTCACTAGTGTATTTCTTAAACTTAAGCTTATTTTACTTGGAGGAGTTAGGAACATTAACACACTTCTCCAGTTTCTCCTTTAAACTCTCCTGGGATCATTCTTTTCATCAGAACTATTGCCTATCAAACTCTAAGAGATTACTCTATCAACCTTAGAACTATTTCTCTAGACAATTGTTTATGGCTCCTTCCTGATCTAAAACTCAAATTATTCCTTTTCACTCCAGAGGAGAATCCACCACCAGACAGCTTGCAGCTCACACTCCTGTCTCCAATTCTGCCTGTTAACCTCCCTCCCAGTCAAATGTCAGTTCTCAAATGTCAGAACTCTCCAACAGCCATTCTCGGAATTCTATTCAAACTCCCTGTGAATCACAGGGTTTTGTGTCTTAGAATGCTGCTGGCAGTCACAGCTCTTCATGTGTAGCCTATCAGTGCATTGCCATTCCCCAGTGAGGTAAACTATGCCTCCAGGCTGTTTCTGGTCCAGAAAATGGCATGGGAAGAAGACTGAAGCCCCTTCTTCTTCTGTGCCATGGTCTCAATCTGAGCCTGGGTCCCCAGCACCTGAAAAACAAGCTTCCCTGGCCTCGATATATGATTATCACCTTCAAGGACAGGTCAGGGGAATTCCAGTGTTGCACATTAACACATAGCAACATCTAGTTTAGACTTTCTAATCTGGTGGCAGGTGACAGAATCAGGGGAAGGGGGCAAGGGTGGTAGTGTTAAAATGCAGCAAACTGACAATTTTATACTTCATAAGAGTTTTACTCCAGGGTGAGGTGCCATTTGGATTTTTTGCCACTAACACCAAAATGTCTTATCCCACCTCTGAGGAAATGCCTCTAAGAAACTGTCCCTTTGATTTCTCTTCACAGGATAATAAGTTCCATTCAATTGTGGCAGGGTGCACTGTGAACATATGTGAACAAGAAAAATGACCTTAAGGGCAGAAGTGTTTGCATTTGTAATTACATAGCAAGACTGACTCACTTCAAAGGGGGTCAAGTGGATTTACAGTAATTATCACCATAATTCATTTAGTTCTAGAGTACCTAAAATCACTAGAAACTGTACTAAAAATGAAACAGGATGTACTCTTAGGCTTTTAGCCAAAAATGTAGCTGGCAGCGGGCTCAAGGATTCAAGTTTGGTTTCTATCCTGGATTTGTTTGTCGTCTCCAGTTCCTCATTGACTACATTGAGATTCATAGGATCCAACCCAAATATTTGCAAATATAATATGTGCTCCAAATCCCAAAATAATTATTGTCAATATTCAGGAGATCGCAGAAACTTTCCAAGAAGAAAAATCACCAAACCAAAACACTTAGATCACCGTCCTGCAAAACAGGACCATTCACGCATTCAGATTTTTTAAAAAAAAATCTCCTCCACCGGTCTCCTGCTTGAGGATCCTAAAAAAGGAAAGTTCACTCATGCACCAATTCATGCCTCATATATCTGCTGTGCAAGTGATCATAGTGTTTGCTTATAAATCTGAGATCGTTCGTTCTGTCTTCCTGAAATTTGGGAGGGAGAATTCCCAGGATCAGGGGGAAATCCTTGAAATTTCATCTCTTTCTCCTGATTAAAGAAAGAATTACACCCAGAAATGTATTTCCCTTTGACACCAATGGAAACGGCTCCTTTTGATATCAAAGAATCTGACTCAAGTTTGTAAAATGACAAATGATCTAAATCCAGCTCTCTCCCCTTTTTTTGCCTTGCACACTCCTGCTGGGCACAGGATTGCTGCCTTAATTAGCACCATCAATCTGCTAAATGCCGCAGTGAACACAGATGCAATTCAGTCCTTTTCCAGAAATCTTTCCATCTTGTCTGTCATTCTTGTCCATAGAAGTGTCTTCTTCTGCTCCAAATCCTGGCTTTTGTGAAATCTACCTTCTCATCCTAAGCAACAGATCACACAGCAACATATCCTGGGGGTCAGGGAGAATGTATGTAGCCAGCATAATATGCTATTTATGCATACATTTATTTGACAGTTTAATTCCTGTCCTGCTTTTAAATTGTTCTTGGATTACTTATTGTTTAGGTGGTAGACGTGTTTTTGGTTAAGCTCTGTTTGATTTCCTCTAGGCCGGGCTCTAGTTAAGTATTCTTCTGGAACTGAATACATAATGACTAAATGACAGTCGCCCCACCCCACCCAAGCCTGGCCATGGCCAGAGATGGGCAGAGTACAAATACAATAAAATAAATAAATGAAAGGAACCTGAGTCTGTATCGCATGGAGGTGTGTCAGTCTTTATCTTGACAAGTGATCTCTGCGCATCGTTCTAGATGGTAGACTATGCAATAATTGAATGAAGGCAGTGCAACCTTGTAATACAGCTGCAGAAAGTCATGCTTGGTGTACCACATTATTTCATGATAAATGGTGGAGAGAGAAAAATAACTATTTTTACATATTGCACTTGTAGAGACCAAAATGAAAATCAGGACCTACCACTACATGGTACTGTATTCATCTGTAGTCACACAAGAAAAAGATCCAAACTGTCTTGCAATATCTTAAAGACTAATAGATTTATTATACCACTAGCAATCATTGGCAGTGCACAAAAGCCTATACTGTAATAAGTCTTTGGTGCTTGAGTTGCCCAAAGGGTTGCCACTGAGCCATGTTTTGGCTGATCTAATAAGACTTCTTTAGAAAAATATGATTAGATATAATGGAAATCATTAGTTATAAACCAGTGTCCAGTCAAGATGTTCACGAGGATGGTGGCCAATCAACTTCCAAGTGCTGCAGGATGAAGTGGAATGGTTGGATCTTTCTTTCCCAAGACTACTGCCCAGTTTATATGGATTCTATGAGGACCACATGCCTAGTTCCATCATCTCTTCACAGCCTTTCCAGAAACACATTGTCATGCAAAGAGGTATAATACAATCACTAGCACAGGAGTTAACAATTACAGCAATTAAGACTATTAGAAAAGATGTTCTTCTACCTCATGTACCCTAATTATATATTAATGCAGAATATTTCCACCAGTTTGGTGCCAGGAATTATGCCATGTTAGAAACTCCTTGCATCCTTTTGAGTACACACGAAGGGCTTTTAAAAAAATTAAGTTAAAAACATAACAAATCTAAACAAGACTCTAAAATGCAAATTACTGAATACAGAACTGCTATCAATATCAAATTATACAAGTTCAACATTAACTTCTCATTCTGGACTGAAAAACATTCCATTTTTCAAATGTTCTACACATTTAGCCGCATAATAGTCAGGTTAGTTTACACTTGACATAGGGCAGCAGGGGCACAGGGCGCGTGCGTGTCCTGGGCACAGTTCCCCCTCACTCCGCCCCTGGTTTACACAGATGAATGCACTTCACTAATTTCTCTAACCACTCCTATTCCTTCGGGAGTATATTCTTATTCCAATTTTGAGTAAGTATAAACTTTGCCAATATTACAGCATTGAGCACAAATCCATGACTTATTTAGGAAGATAATCCTCACAATTCAACAGGAAAACCTTACAGGACAACGGTAACTCTTTCCTTATACCTTGAGAGATCATTATATCAATCATATTCCAGTATTCTACTGCTCTACTATATTCCCATTATACATGCATAAAACATGCCTTAACAGTTCCACTTATCCAACAATCCTGCATCAAGGACATTTGATCAAATATGCATTGCAACTTTGGTGTCAGAATTCAATTTCCCAATGCTCAGGAGACATGCAAGGGAAGGAGGCTTAAGCTATTCCCCCAGAGCCATTGTCCTAATCTGAAACAAAGAGCTGCTATTTGCCCCATGAGCTACACTTGGTAATATGTATTTAGGTTCAAAAACATTATACCCACATTATACCAACCTAAGGCAGCCCCAGGTCTTGCTCCTTTCTTTGTTGCTTGGTGAATCAGCAGGAGCAAAATTGTGGAGGATACTGGCATTCTGTTGATACAGCAATTTCACTTCCAGAGCAAACCCAGAAGTGATGTCACTGCATCACACTGATGCTTTAGAATTCACTCAAAACTCTATAATAAAAACCATAGAGTTTTGGATGAAACATGGAGTATCACTCCAATATGGTGAAGTCACTTTCAGGTTCACACTGAAAGGACATTGTAGCTCTGATACAGCACTGATTGCTAGGATTCTACCCCTCTCCAGGGTTTCCCTGGGATGAATAGCATTGGGCTACCACCTGTATTAACACTATTATTTTTGTTTTATCAGTGTGTTTCCGTGCCAACAAAAACCCAAACAATTTGTCTGTTGCCATATGAAGTACTATGAAACTGATCATTTCGGAAGACCCTAGTTCAAGTTCCTCTAGAAACCTGAATTTCCCCATGACAACCTGGCCTCCACCTAGCCTTGCCCAGTATTTCAATCAGCTGGTTGTTATTATTCCATGCAGTGCATGGGAGGGCTAATGTGGCCATGACACAGTGTTCATCTTGTAATAAGGTCACACATATACCTTATTTTCTCTGCTTGCAAAAACTGTTGTGTTCCAACCCCCTACTTTTCTTCCCTGTTCCACCTCTCCATCCTGGCAGCATGAAAAATTGATACCAAAAATCTAGAGGAGAAAAATGTCACAGGAACTAAAATTAGCCACAGGACTTAGGGAGGGGAAACCTGATTTTAAAAAGTGTCTGTAGCACTCAGTTTCATGATATAACATGCCGCTTAGCAATAACTTAATCAGTTCCCTTCTTGTCACCCACAGACTGCCTTCATTTTTCCAATATGAAAATACTAAGCAATTGCAGAAACTTTGATTATCTCCTCAGCAAGCTCCACATTCTGTGCCACTCCCTCCCTCCCTCCATGCAAAGCAAGGACTCCCATAGAGGAAAAGGTGTCCGATAAAGCTTTCCCCCTCCTACCACCTCCTTAGTAATGTTCTCTGTGTGCCTGCTACCATAGCCAGGTACCCAGAAGAATGAACCTGCACCAGTCCCAGGTGCAAAATTCTTAGGAAATCAGAACCACAGCAGGACTGCTATGCCTCTGTAATTATTACAATTTTAGAAATCATTTCTTTTTAATAAAAATTCTCTCCCTTAAGCTGTCTTGCAATGCAGAGACTGCCACTGCTGCCATGGTTACAGTTTCCAGCTAGCCAACACCAACAGCAAAACAGTAGCCCCTGGAGAATGGTGAATTCTGGGAGCCACACAGCCATGCAAGTTCCAAATGCTGCACTAGCATACTGGCTAAAGTTGTTCCTCTGCCATGCTGTTTATTAGTTTAGCAGGGCTGCATGCCATCAGCATATTGATCTATTCCAAACCTCTGGATAATCTAATCCCATAGTTTCATGTGTATCCTTGCGTTACTCCATAGCAGAAATGCCAAGGAGTTGAGCATTAAACCCCACCATCTCATTTGGGAACTGTCAGTCAGATAAGAAAGTGATGGCAGGGTGTAGTGCCCCTGGTGCCCATCTTAGCTGGCTGGTCCAAACCATAGTCTTTTTGGGGGTAGGTTTTAAATTGGGGTTTTAGACGCCTCTTGACTATTTATGTATTAACTGTATTCACTGTTTTATGAGTTTTAGGCTATTTTATTGATCATGGGATGGAGCTTATATATTTATATTTTGTATATGACCGCTCCTGCTTAATGTTTGTATTGTGTTGTTCACCGCCTGGAGCCCTTCGGGGATCGGGCGGTATAAAAATCGAAGAAATAAATAAAATAAATAAATAAATAAATAAATAAGGAGAAGACTGCATTCCTCCTCCTCCTCCCTCTTTCTCAGGAAAGCAGCTTTCATCCCAGTCTAGGATTGGTAAATACTGTAAAAATTCAGTAAAATTCGGATTCAGATTTATTTGGGTATAAAATTATCTGTATGCCCAAATAAGATACATAACAAATTCGGATATGCCCGAATTAATGGGTAAATCCAAAAAATTCAGGTCCATTTGTTTTTTTAATGTTGGGTGTTTTTTCACGTTCTGGCCTGCAGGGGGTGCACTTTCAAAGCTAGTGGCACCAAATATTTAGGGTATTGTCCGGGGTCTGTCCTGATGACATCACACAAGTTTGGTGAAGTTTGGTTCAGGGGGGGCCAAAGTTATAGACCCCCAAAGGGGGTGCCCCATCCCCCATTGTTTCCAATGGAAGCTAACAGGAGATGGGGGCTACCACTTGGACGGTCCATACTTTTGACCCCCTGAACCAAACTTCACCAAACTTGGGGGGTATCATAAGGATAGTCCCTGGATGGCGCCCTGAAATTTTGGTGCCACTAGATTTAAAAATGCACCCCTGATAGTCACTCAAAGAAATTTCCCCAGATTCTGTGCTCTGAAATGCCTCCTCCTTTGTAGTCAATGTAGTCAATGGGGATTGGGGAATTGGTAGTCAATGTAGTCAATGGGGATTGGGGAATTTCTGAGGGAGATAAAGTCACAAAACTTTCAGGGTATCTTCAAGAGAGTCTCTTGATGACACCATTCAGGTTTCGTGACCTTTGCTTCAGGGGGCTAAATGTTATGGGCCCTCAAAACAGTAGGGCCCATCTCCCACCGCTCCCTGAAGCAAACATCACCAAACCTGGGTGGTGTCATCAAGAGAGTCTCCTGAAGATACTCTGAAAGTTTTGTGTCTCTACCTTGAACAATGTGCACCCCACAGAGACCCCCAGAAATTTTCCATTGGCTGCAATGGAGCCACTTCAAAGCACAGAAACCAGTCTCTGTTTCAAAACTGTGCCTGAACCTTGACTAAAGTGGGTCCAACTAATGGGTTGGATCTAGCCTCATTTTGTAAAACTCGGTCTCACCCAATTTGCCTCCTACTTCAGCTCTTATCCCACATTGTTTTTGTACATGCAAGTCTATGATTCCCCACATAATATTTTTGGATGTTCAGGGGGATTTGTCCTTCCTTTTCACCAGCAGAAAATCTGGTTGGATCCAACCCAGTCTGTTTTATCCAAGAAGCCAGAACTTGGATCACCCCCACACATTGGACATCCTACAGCCCTTTTCAGATGTTCAAAGTATGAATCTTGAATGTACATGAGGGAGCAGAATCACTACAGCAAATTACTTGCACATCCTATTCACAGTCATTAAAAAGTATACATCTGTACATATGAACTTATGCTCTTTCTGCAAAATAGGGAGCCTTGTTTTTTTAGGATTCCCCAGAACATGGGGGAAACCATATGTGTGAAGGCTGTGTGGATCATTCCAACAAACTCACAAAGGCAGTGGCATTCCACTCCTGGGGACATGGGGTATCCCATATACCCGGCAGCATGCCATTTGATCCTGTGAGTGGGTGCCGGGCACTGGCCAGGTCCTTGTGGGACCCGGCTGGTGCCCGGTGGCTCCCTCCATGCTAGTCAGGTAGGCGCTGTGGCTGCAGGCCTGCTCCTGCACTTCCCAGCCTCCGTGCTGACAGGGAGGCTGGCTGTGGCCATGGTGCCCACCTGAGCCACCCGCTGCTCAACAACAAGTGGCTCAGGCGGGTGCCTGAGGCCAGCTCCTGCCCTCCCCAGCCTCCCTGCTGACATGGAGGCCAGCTCTCAGGCAGGAGCCACCACCGCCAAGCCCCACCCCCTCCAGCCTCCTTGCAGGCTAGCTCCTGCTCTCCCCAAGGAGACCAGGGAGGGCAGGGCCCAGCGGTGGGCAGCCCAGCAGGCCGGCCCCTAGAGAACAGGAGCCGGCCTGCCGCCACACCTCCCCCCCAGCCTCCCTACATGCTTGTAAAGGTAAGTGGGGGGCAGGGGTGGGGGGGGTGCCTAGAGCAAGGGTTTCCCCCTGGGCACCATTTCCTCCTGGTATGCCTCTGCACAAAGGTCAAGCTTGTCACTATCCCACTTCTTCCCCTACACATATGCATTATATTTTAACATATCTGGAAGTTGCTATTAGCTCATGTGGTGGACATTCCTTCCCCATTTGTAATTTCCCCTGGTCTCATAGAAATTCTACTCATGATAGTGTAGAAAATAGTCCTGATTCTGATCAGGAATTTTGTGGCATACAAACTTAAGTGGAAGAACCTGTCAAAAATAAAATTGTAATAATGATGTCTCCATTGTCTCATATGTTGAATTTGCATGAAAGTATCTATTTTATGATATAAGCTCACAATGACATGTTTTCAGGTTTAATTGCTTATCAGTGCCATGTTAATAAATAAAATAACTTTGGGAAAACAAACCAAAAAAAATCAACCATTATTAGGAACATTAATATCTGAGAAGTCTGAGGGGACTGAGGAAAAGAGTTCTGGACTATTGTTGGCCAAAGCTGGTCCACACAGCCTTCACACATATGGCTGTCATAGGAGTCTTTCATGTGACATGGGTATCAACCACAAGCCGTGTTTGTGCTTACAACTATACTTTGAATCCCAGCCCACTATGAGTAGCAACCTTCACAGGATGTTTTCCCCATGAAAGAGTTTATTTGGTTCCTCTGGAAAATAAAGATGAGGCAATGGAAAGATAGCCTATATTTTTAGTCAGAGGTTAGTGGCCAAAGAATTGCTGGGGCGGGGCGGGGGGTTTAAACGCTTTTGGTAAGTCTGTTATTCCATATTAGCCTATTAATCTTGAGAAATATTATATTTGAGGGATAAAGTATATAGTTTCCACTCTGAAAGTTGCCCTACTCTGTCTTCTGCCATGGAAGTCTGGGCTAGTCACACACTCTTAGTCCAACCTATCTCACAGGGTTGTTGTGAGCCTCTGAGGTTTTGTTTTCTGTCTTTTTCTTTTCTTTTGTTCCCTGATCCAACTCACATATCACACATATCTATTTCATCTATTCAGTGATGGGAGTCAGCAGGTTCACACCACTTCAGCAGAACCGGTTGTTAAAATGGTGCTTGTATACAACCAGTTGTTAAATTATTTGAATCCATTGAGTCTTCTGGTTTCTGAGCGTTCATAAGAGAAAAAGGGTGATCAGAATGCTACATAACAACAGCCATAGTAAGAAGCATTTTTAAAGATTTGTGTCTCATATTCTAAATATCATAATAGGACATCCCCATTTGAGGATATGTTACATTGAGAAAAATTGAATATGTTATGCAATGTTCAGTTTGTGCATAAAGAGCAAGTACACACAGTGTGTGCATAGGCTTGTTGTATCCATTAGACTCGGCATAAGAATCAGGAGCCACCACAGGCTTAAAATAGTTGCAGAGTTTAGTAACAGCTACCTTAATTCACTTTTAGAACTTGCCTTTCACCTTCTCACCACTGTATATTCAGGAATGGACTGACATGTTGGAATCACGGTTTTACAGTGGTTCTCCTACTACCTCAGTGGATGGTGTAAGGGTCTGTTACTCCAGTCAATAATTGAGACTCAGGTTCAAGAGTTTTATTGAACTGTATCAGGACCTTAGCTGCAGAAAGCCAGAGCTAACACTCAAGCTTTTGCAGCAGGTATATATCTCCAAACATTGCCCATTCAGGTGCTCCCCCCTCCCACCAGTTCCCACAATAGCCTGCATAAGAAAAGGATAGTGTGAAGACAGTATTGTTATGTGTTCAGCCCAAGGACAGTGATAGAGCTCACTCTCTTCTCCAGGAAGTGGGGGTAGGAGTGAGGTATGAATACTTAACGCGTTACAAGCACAGCAATAGAAAACAGAATGGGCCCTCAGGCCTCAGATAACACCAAGTGCCAGTGTGACCTTGGCTCCAACCCACCGATGCCAGGTTCAGGTGGGAGACAGGCCTGACAGGTGGCTCTAATTGTGTGTGTGTGGGGGGGTGAGCTTGGAGCCCTGGGAGCTCTCTCAGTGCTTTCCCTTGCATTATTTAACATTTATATGAAGATACTGGGGAAGTCATCAGGAGATTCAGTGTGAGCTGCCATCAAAATACCATTGTCAGCTAGCCCCTCCTCACGATTCCATCCTCATCAGGTGAGGCAGTGCAGATGCTTGAGTGCCGTCTGGAGGTGGTCATGGATGGGATAGGGGTGGATCGATTGAAACTGAATTCTGACAAGATGGAGGTGCTGTTTGTGCCAGGTTCTAAGGTCCAGTCCATGGAGGGTCACCTTTCCCTCCATTTTTTCTCCAAAAGGATCAGGTGAAAGATTTCAGGGTCCTCCTGGGTATGCAGCTGTCTACGGAGGCATAGGTGGCAGCTGTGGCTGGGGGTGTGTGGGAAGGCTACCAACGTCTCCTGCTAGTTCACCAGTTCCACCCATTTCTGGACCAAAATGATCGGGACACAGTTGTCCAAACTCTGGTAATCTCCAAGTTTGATTACTGCAGTGCACTTTACATGGGGCTACCCTTGAAGCAGCATGCTGCAGCTTGTCTGCTAACACCCCAGACCAGGGAGTGAGAAAACTTAGAACATCAAATGACATGGGTAAAATCTAGTATAAATTAGAGAGGGAGGACTAGATAGGCAGCCACCCATCTAGTTTTGGTCACAGCACTGCAACCAATTTGCAAAACTCCAGGAAAAACAGGGAGATAAATTCACCATCTATTTGCCTTGGAGAAAAGCCACTGAAATGTTCCATGCCTTGCTTTACTCTTCCAAACTCTGTCACAGCGTTTAGGGCTTTCAGAAAGCTGTTGCTTGCCTAACGCCTAAAATCCTCAGCCACAAAGCTTGCCCAGACTGCCCAGCCAGCTTGTTCCATTGTTCAAAAGTTCCTGTTGTTAGAAAGCTGTTCTTAAGCCATATTCGTGTATGAACTATTTCTATTAACGAAGGCTCTGTGGCTAATTAATTATTAAGCATTTTGAGCACAGCTTTAACAAATTGGCACAGCACACCCTCTCTAGGGAACAGCAAACTTCTCTCTGAGGAGAGCTTGGGGCAGTGAGGGAAGTGCCTCTTGATGATTGTGTCTGAGGAGTGTAGGGACAAGGTAACTCTGCTAGCATATATCTACCCAAGGTCAGTAAGCCAGGGAGGCCAATTTTAAAAGACTCAATTGCCTTCTATAACAGAGGATACAACAGAACAGCTACAAAGAGTACTTTTTGTTGCAGATTGGCTGCACCTCACTGGGAAGGCAAAATATGGACTATGAAGCTTTCAGCTCTAAATTGTCACTTCAAATATGTCCCAAGTCAGCAGTGACCTAAAATTGTTAGCACAGTACAACCTGACAGCTGTTAGTGGCTTTGAAAAATAGTATAACGGTTACATGTGGATCAAATCTACGGTAAAACCTCTGAGTGTGAAAAAACATTATTTATTGATATTGTGCATCACTTGAACAGCATGCAAAAAAATAAAATAAAACATATTTAGTAATATATGAGCCGATATATTAATTTTATGACACTAAAGAAACAAAACGATGGAAATGCAACTATATTCATCAGCATATTTATAGGAATACTTAGCATAGATTCAATAGTTTTTGTGTATTGAAAAAGTTTCTTGGGCATTATTCTCAGTATCCTGTACAATAACTGAATTAAAGAATTTACCAGCTCATTCTTTTAGTTAGTATGCTACATTTTTAAATCATCCTTTTCTTATTTATCTTTTTCTGTGTTTTCATCCTTACAGGGATTGATATAAAGTAATAACTGCTGCTTATTACAAATGACTGTGTATCCTCAGCTTGTGGGTTCTGTGGGGCAGTACTTGGAATGAGTTGCAACAACAATTTTTAAACAACAAAATGGTTTACTTTTCTTTACAATTAACACTTTTAAAACATCAACATTTAACATTACAATTCAAGGTCCTGTTCAGGTTGCATTTCAAGTCCTTCTATTTACAGTCTACTGATATTTCCAAGTCCAATTCTTCTTTGCAAGTGGGTTGGCTCCTGAAGACTCCAAGGGCTTGATGAACAGGTTGCAACATGATGAAGGTCTCCAGGAGAACTCTCACCCATTACAACCACAAAAGAAACCCTTAACAAGGTGTTAAGGGCTTATAGAAATCAAGGTCCAAGTCTGGTACCCTTGTCTTCTCCAAAGAGCTCTCTCCTGCAGCCTCTTGCTGCTCTGAGTCTCCACCCCTTACTGGGTCAACCCATTCTGGGCCAACCCATTCTGGGCATGGGGGTTACAACTGCACCCATAGATTGGCTGACCATACAGGGTAGTAGTGTGGGCATCTTATACTGGCCTCAGCCCCACCCCCATGCAATTGCCGAGCGGTCTTTACAGTGTCAATGTGCACAGGAAGTGTCTGTGTATGCGTTCCCACCTTGTGGTCAATCATGTTCAGAAGACAATGTTGCTGATCATGGGGAGAGAGTGACCATGTAGACACTTCCTTGTTTATCTCTCCCTCCCTGTGTAGTGTCAAAATGGAGGCTGGTTGCCTTGAACAGCGCTTACATGTATGTGCTGAGATTCCTGGCACCCAACTGCCCTCTGCTTAGAGTTGCCAACCTCCATGTGTGGCCTGGAGTTCTAGAATCATCACTGATTTTCAGAAGGAAATGACCATTCTGGAGTGGAAAATCTATAGCATCACATCCGTGCTGAGCCCCTTCCCTGAACTCTATACTCCATGGGCACCACCCTGAAATCTCAAGGAATTTCTCAAGCCAGAGCTCACAACCACACTTCCATGGTGAACTCATTAGACTGTTCTGGTGGGTTTTCCAGACTGTGTGGCAGTGGTCTGGTGGATCTGGTGGATCCATGGCCACACAGCCCAGAAAACCCACCAGAACCAGTTGAATCTGGCTGTGAAAGCCTTCAACAATTCATTAGACGGTCTTGGTGAAGTCACGCTCTTCCAGGTCATTCTTCCAGCAACAGGATATTGACAACTATTGCATAAGGGAGCAACATACCACACTTCCAAAAAGGTTTATTTTTTAGTAACACTGAAAACTTCAGGATAGACAACTTGGAAAAGAAATATAACAATACTTAACTTTTACAAATTCTGGGTTTTGTCTGGAAAGCTGAGGATTGTCCTGGGCTGATTTGAACAGTCTGTATAGATCCAGCAGTCCTGTTTCCCTGATTGCACTGGATTTTTCCATTAAAGAAGCTGTACACAACAATAAAAGTATACAGTATAGGCCTACAGTATAGAACTGCTGGATGACAACAAGATGATTTATGTGGCCACTGTATAGTAGTATTAAAACTGGCAGAAAAGAAAATGTTGCAGAAATGCTCTTCAACTGAGCAAACCATTTTGTTTCTTTATGTTGAGTGGATTTTTGGGTCCTTGGTGGTAAGCTTTGGCCTTGAGATGCAGTATTAGGACTTTTTCTAGGGCTCAGGGAAAGGGTGAAATCCCAGGGCCAACGCCAGCCCACTTGATGGCATTTTCTAATACTTCAGTACATGACTGGCTTGTGGTAATTACTGAACATGTAAACCGAAAACTGGGGCCAATAATCTGCGGCTATCTACATTTCACATTTAGCACGTCGTTTATTTCCATGTTATTTCTGTAGCTGTGGTAAAATGGTAAAATAGTCCATTTCTTCAAGGCCACATGATTGTGAATACACATACTTATAAGTGCTTTGTTGCACAATTCTTAGTGATATGTGAAAGAACTGTGATTAGTTCTGCTTTTCAATATGTCAAGCCTCACCCCATGAATGTCAGAGGCCTCACTACATCAAATAGGCTCCTCCCTTCCCAGCTCTGAATGTATGTGCAGCACCCCTTTAGCCCAATTTCTCAACCTGTAAAAACTCTGATTGACAGGATTAATTTATGATTTCAACATATCAGTAACAGTACTGCAAGGTTAATGAGTGAAAGGATGGCTCCTTACAGCAAAGAGGTTAAAAATGATGCCACTTATAGAGCTAGATCAATGTCAAGTAAACAAAAGAAAATGAATATGATAACCCAAACTGAAGAAATGAATATCATATCTGAAGTGAGAAAAATATCTAAGAATATAGTATAATATAAGAAGCCAGTGGGGAAAATATAAGTGAAATATCAATAACCAGAACCGTGCTAGTGTAAATAAAAGATTAAAACATATTCTTTTTGTCTGGTGTGAGCCAAAAAGCAATAAAGTAGTTTACCACCTCTAAAGCAATAGCTGTGTTCCACTGAGGAGTCCTCTCAAAAGAGGAAAATAACTGATTTTGATCTTCCTTTAGTTGTTAAAAGCTGCACATTAGAATTTTCCAACTACTGACAAAATAAGCCAAATTTTATTATTTCGTGTCAAACCCAGATGCCACAGTAAACTTGGATTGAAGGAAGAGAGCTCCAACAGTGAGATGGGACATCTTCCTCCCCTCTCACACTGCATTCCAGGATACTCCCCAAAAGGCTGCTCCTGTGGGTCGGAGCATACCCAAGAACCACATGAGAGCAGAGTCAGAGATCTTCAGTGGGATCAGGGATTTGGTGAAAATACCCTCCTTCCGGTGACAGGAATTTCCCACAGGATCTAAGTCACAGCTTCCTACCTGCATTTGACTATTATGCTAATTGCAGGTACATGAACTTGGATGAAATGTTGCTAGTGTAGTTCATCCCAATATTAGATTTTAAGCTTCCTTGTCTTACTAGTTTTGCATGAGTTTACACATCTTTGTACCACTCAGTACAAAACTTATTAGCTAGTTGCTTATGTGTCGTGCCCCTAGAGACGCTCTCACTATTTTCTTTGTTTAGGTCTCAGTTATATGCTTAGGTAGAATAAGCTTAATTGTTTTTGTATAGTATTCCTTGGGAGAGAACTTTAGTTTGCCCCTGTCCCTTTAAGAAACCCTCTAGAGGCAAGAGCACTAAAACATCTTTATTAGCGAGCAGTCCTTTTGATTCAGTTTGTTTAGTCTCAGGTGCCTATGGAAGCCTGAAGACAGCAATATCCCAGACGCATAAGATGTTAGAGACCCATAGCATTTTGAATAATCAAGTTTCAACAGATTGCAAGAAAACAGAGTCCAGATAGAGGACACCAGGGAGAACTCAGAAGAGGCATAAGCACAGTAGATTTTCTTAGAAGAAAGAAAGAATTGGTACCTGCAAGCTCTTCAAGTGGTTTTAATCTCCAATTGTTTCCAGCATCGCAAGTATTCCTTATTAGTCAGACTTTCTGGGAGAGAGTCCTAAATTTTCGATACTATTAAACCCTGTTGCTTATTTGTCTATGAGTCTTACATTCTGTTCTGGCTAAGTGCAAGGAACCTGTTATTAGTTCGCTTGGGGAACAGAACATTATATATTAGACTAGGCTATGCCTTATATACTCTCTGTACTCAATATATTGTAACTGTCACTTGTGTTATGATTGTATTATGAGTTTTTGATTCTGCTTTATATTAGAAAGGTCTGTCTGAGCCAGAAGTCTGTGACACTTTCTTCCTGCCCTTCCTGCCCAACCGGTTGGCCTTATGATAACAAGGGGTCTCTCATGTTAACACAACAGAACTGATAACAGACCACCTGCTTACTGAAATTAAGGTTCACTCCTGGGATGGTGTGAATGAGTCTTCCATTCCTGTTATCCACAATAAAGATGGTATCTGTTAACCCCTTATTCAGTGATGAAGAAAGACCCTGGCCACATATCACTCAGCCTCCAGTATCCAAACACTGTGTCCCTATGATGTGCAGATTGTAACACCCTAAGAGTCAACATATCTGTCTCCAAACTGTCTCAGCACTTGGTGTTTGTTATCTTTTTCTCAAGGATGTTGTATATGCATAAATACCTTTGTGTATTGTTCCGATACCCCTGTTTGACATGATTCAGTGACTCTGTTGCAATTTGTATTGATAATGGCATCTGCACATGATGAGAGATGGGAACAACCTTGCTGTAAATAGCTATTTGTTGCAAACTTCTGACAAGCTTAGGAATGCTTTGAAATGTACTCAGCAATGCAACCAATATAGTGAAAATCCTATATAAACCACACCTTTTCTCTGCCATTTGGCCGCTGCCCTGGAAGGGATACCTTTGCTGCAGGAGGTATTTTATACTTAGATCTCTTGCCTCAAACTCTCTTATTTGGCCTCTGAGTTTTTGAGCACATAGACCCAACAGACTTAACACTGGAATTTTCTGAATGGACATAGTTACTAGGGTAACAAAGTTCTTCTCCAAGCATGACTCATCTTCTCTGCACTTCACTTGACAACTTCAGGGATGGGCGGCTTAAAATCTAATATATAAATATATAAATATATAAATAAATAAGCAAAATTACAGTTATAAGATAGCTATCCTTACATTCCCTAAAATGACTGAGCAAGATTGACAGAATAAAATTTAGCATAGATGGCACAAATGGATTTTTGTCCATTGTAAAATGCCCAGGTGAGAGATGACAGTTTGCACTGATGAAAATGTATGAATACTAAGAATCCTAAAAGGGAAATGATGTGACTGTTTCAGTGACCTGGAAATTAGGATGATTATGAGTTTCCCATCTCAGCTGTTTCAACCCAAAAATCACATTTCATTTTTGTTTCTCCTTTTTTTAATCAAACCTGGTGACCCTTTTTTCCATATACTAATATTTATTATTTATTATATTTATATCCTGCCTCATACTAGCATCTTTAGGTAGCTTACAAAAAAAATTTTTAAATAAAAACCATAATAAAAACATCATGAGTATAAAATAACACTTAAAACAGTAATAAAAAATTATTTTAGCTATCTGGCTCATGGTTGACTCAGCCTTCCATCCTTCCAAGGCCAATAAAATGGGTACCCAGCTTGCTGGGAGTCAAGTGTAGACAACAGGGGAAGGCAATGGCAAACCACCCCATAAACATAGTCTGCCTAGTAAATGTTGTGATGGGTCAGAAATGGGTCAGAAATGAGCCAGTGCTTTACCTTTTTATATCTGTAAACCACTTCTCTAAAGGAAGCCCACAGTAAAATGTTGCCATGAATGTCCCACCACTTAGGGACAAGGGAGGTAAGAATGCATTGTCCAAATTACAGCTTTTTAAACTATTAAACTGCTGATTTTGTTTATTTATTCATTTTTGAAAGATAATGAGTAGAAATAGGATCAGAAGGGACAATGAACAGAAGCAGTTATAGGGCAAGGCTACCTTAGATTTCTCTTTCACACTAATCACTGAAGGACATTTGTGACTCGTGTGTGGCAACTTTTTGACCCCATTTCTAGATATGTTGAGAGGCAACTGGAGAATCTTTTTGTACTGCAAATACAACAAAGTTGTATTCAGAGCAAGTTGGAGTGAAGCCAGGACACTCCTGTGCTCCTTCTGGTTCCTGCCAATTTAATGTCATATTGTGAACTTCAACTTTGCCAGTGTCTCATTTAGCTCCAACTGGTCTGTATATGAAGGCAAAAACATCCCTTAGCACGTTTGCTCTTGTCCTTCTGAGCTGGAGGAGTCGTTCCAGATGCTACCCATGCTAAGATAATGCCCCTTATTCTAGGGGCCCTCAGCATTCCATGTCATATTTTTCAATACATCCTAATCACATAACAAGCACTCTGTGGAACAGGCTCTTCTCACTTAAATCTGCTAATTTGACATGCTGTTGGGTAACTGTGGTAACTGTCATTGGAGCTCCATGTTTTCTTTCCCTTATTTGTCCCAATAATTTCTGTTTCTGAACAAACCTATTTCTCTCTCTTGGCAAAAGGACACAGCATGGTGTAGGTGATAAGGCCAACTCTCCTTCTCTATTGGCCATTTACCCAAATTATCAGTTGATATTTACACAGCTTGCTCACTATATATCCTCAAGCCATTCTTGGACTTTCCTTTCTCAACCATCTTTAGCCTTCTATGATGCTCTCAACGATGTTGCTTCATGATACTCCTTGAATTTATCTTTAGCACAACTCTGTGAGATATGTTGCTGCTGTTCCAAATACATGAAGGAAGGACTGGAGCTGAGTGATTTGCCCATCACTAAGCAATGAGGCTGCAGCAGTGATGAAGTTTTAATCCACATCACCCATATCAAAATCCTGTTCTCTTACCACGCACTTTTGAAAAAAGTGGCTTTTTGAGATAATGTGTTTTGTACATGCAGAGTTATTACTATTTACCTGTTTTAATCCAGACATCATTCTTTGAAATTGTGCTTTTGTTGCAAGCATAGTTTCCCATAACTGGATAATCTTGCATGTGGGAAAATGTCAATTCTTTTCATCCATACCATGTTCATTGCTATTATTCTGAATGTGCAAGGCACATCTACTGTAGGGTATGGTGTTTATATTGCCATGGACCATTTGAAAAGGAAATCTGAATGGAGGGATGGGTGGGTGGGTGGGTGGGTAAGTTTGTGTGCTTAATTCAAAATTTTCATAAATTTATGGAAGACAAAGTGGATCGAGAAAACACTCCCCTCCCAAAATACTGGACATTGATGGCAAGCAGTGATTCTGATGGGCAGAAGATTAAGAACAGGCAAATATTTCATTACATAATGCACAGCAATAGCGTGTAGCATTCACTTACATAGGATGTGATAATGGTTTAGATATCTTTAAAAAGGAATTAGACAAATTCATAGAAGACAGGTCAATTAGTAGTCATTAGTCATAATGGCTAACTGGGACCTCCATGTTTAGAAACAATATACTTTTGAAACTCAGTTGCTTCTGTAGTATGGCAGGGATTCATTCACTTCAGGAAATAGAATGCTGTACTACATGGACCATTGGTCTCATTCAGCAAGGTGCTGCTGATATTCTTATGTCTTTGACAAAGATTTCCATGACCTAGTGGATAAGAATTCCAAGCCATCTGGCTGAAATCAGCAAATGCTATAGAATTTCTCTTTTCATCTTCTCCAGTAGGCAAATCCCTTGCACTGGTAGAAGAAACTGTGCTAGTGTATCTCAAAAGGCACTCAAAGGATCAGTGTATACATCCCAGAACATCTCGTTGACTAAAAGCACTATTCTGCTTTGGTTCCACCAAAAAGTTGTGACATTCAACAGCTGTCCCGGTTCTCTACTTCTTAATACACTGCTCTCCTGGGCCCACCCAACTCCTGGAGATGTTCTTTACTTCTCTTTGGGTTTCTACACTGCCACCAGCTGGTTAATTAGAGTATTCCTGCTAAGAGGGCCAGTACTCCTAGCATACTGTCTGCATTGCCATTTAAAAGTTCTGCCTAGTGCCTACATCTCCTGTTTTTGCTCCAATTAGCCAATGCACGGATGACTTAAACCTCCCCTCTATCCTGTTGATGGCTCACTCAAGATAAATAGATTCCCTGTCCTTGTGCTGACAGAGAATTTTTTTAGAATGAATGTGTTAGTTTTGGAGACATAAAAATATCCAGAATGAGGCATTCTAAAATGCCATTTGTGATTAGACATTTTCGTAAGCTCTTCCTCAGTAGAAAGCTGTGACCATTAGGTTCCAAAGTAGTTCTCTGCAATTAGGTAATTCAATGCCACATCAACGCAACAACTTTCACAGTTCCTAAAGCACTGACTACAGGACACGATCAGGTGTAGACTTTCAATAGTTTGATGTAGCCTGAAGTGCAGTGCAATTCTCCACAGCAATTTAAGCTACCTTTGAATGATCAGGTGCAGAAGCCTGGAAAGGTAATCTCCTCAAAACAACTTTAAATATGACGTATACTACAATAGAGCGATATATGCTTTTAAAGTTATTAATAATGTCCATTCTGTACACTTGGAATGCAAAATCATGTTAACATAAGGAAACATGATTTTACCTATTACTCTTATTTTTCAACAAAATTTCTGACATTTCCCATTTTTTGCCTTGACAAACAACCGGCATGGTGCCAGATGGAAACATCTGGAATAGTTCCACTACGCACTAAGCCAGATGTCTTTTCGCATATTTCCTCAGGCTATGAGATATATATATCAAAAATGATTGTCTCTCTCCACTAATAATCTGTTATCTGAATAAGTAATTGCTTGTGGCTGAAGTCTGGATAAGCTGCATCCATTTCACCTTTGTTTGATTTACATGGGGTTTTTTTTTTGTTTCACACTGCATCTCATTTTTCTTTTTATCCTTTTTTAGAAAAAAGTTTGAGTATTTTAGGTATTCTATCATAGTCAGCTGTGTGGTCGACCTTTTTACCTTGTAACTTTGTCAGAAAGGATATAGAAAGGCAAGAGAAAAAACATAAAAATAGTTGAACAAGCCATTTTAGTCCAGCATCCTGTTTCCAAAACTGACTGACCAGATGTTTCTAGGTATGACGAACATGAAGGCTATCATTCTCTCACATAATTTGGCTTCAGTTACATTGCCTCGGAACATGGAGGTTCCAAGCAGCTATCACATAACAGCCATTGATAAGAACATCCTCAATACATTTATCTAATTGTTTTGAACACCAACTAAAATACTTGCAGTGGTGTACCAGTCCTGGTCTATCCAGCAGGGCCTATTCCACACTATGCCCTCCATGGCTTTTCTTCCTCTCTATCCAAGCAGCACCATCACCTGGCCTTTGTAAGAATGGCCCACTAGGAACTCCGGAACTCCCAGCTGTTCTTCCATGTTCCAAGGCCTTGCCTCCTGGTATCCAGAATCTGGTTATCACAGTGAACTTACTGCCTTGTTCACCACTGGCAGAATAGCCATTTGCCTCTCCCCTTCCTCCTGGCACCCTCTTTAAAACAGCATGTCCAAAACAGAGAAGATTTATGTAGTACAGAGAACCATTGCTAGTATCAAAAGTTATAAAGTATTAATTAAAAAGTTAATGTTCACAAGCATAGGACCAGTTCAAGCAAGGGATTTTTTAAAAAGAGTGAAATGCAATTCCTCTGTCCCAGAGTATGAACTTCCCCCAGCAGATGTTAAACATATGCAGGCTCCTTACCTTGGAAAACATATGCAGGCTCCTTACCTGATGTCCTACAGGGTGTCCATTACCAAGGGCATAGGTAAGGGGGGGTTCTCGGGTTCAACCCCCCATTACATGTCTGAAGCTCCGCCCTGTTTGTGTTTTTTAAACATTTTAAGTGTTTTCGCCTGCAGGGGGTGCAATTTTTAGGCTAGCAGCACCAGAATTTCAGTGATGCTTTGGGAGACTCTCCTGATGATACTACCCAGGTTTGGTAAGGTTTGGTTTAGGGGATCCAAAGTTATTGACTCCCAAAGGAGGTGCCCCATCCCCCATTGTTTCCAATGAGAGGTAAATAGGAGATGGGGACATTTGAGGGTGCATAACTTTTGACCCCCTGCACCAAACTTCGCCAAACCTGGGTGGTACCATCAGGAGAGTATCTTACTGATACCACCCAGGTTTTGTGAAGTGTGGTCCAGGGAGTCCAAAGTTATGGACTCTCAAAGGGAGTGCCCCATCCCCCATTGTTTCCAATGGGAGCTATAAAAGATGGGGGCTACACATTTGAGGGTTCATAACTTTGGACCCCCTGAACCAAACTTCACCAAACCTGGGTGATATCATCAGGAGAGTCTCCTAAAGATACCCTAAAAGTTTGGTGCTGCTATCTTAACAATTGCACCCCTGACAGCAGGCACCCCCCAAGTTTCCCCAGATTCTCCTTTTAAATTCCCCTCTTCGGCATGGATTTAAAGGAAGAATCTGAGGTCCCCAGTTTAAACATTGAAAGTGATACTGTTTCAGGGTGGGGGAGAATCCACCCCAAAACAGCATTACTTTCAACGTTGTTTTAACTGGGGACCCCAGATTCTCCCTTTAAGGTGGATTTAAAAGGAGAATTTGGGCTCTCTAGTTTAAACACCATTGAAAGTAATGCAGTTTGGGGGTGGATTTCAGCATCACAGTGGCTGCCTATGGGGGGGGGGGTGCGCAAAACTCAGATTTTACACCAGGCCTCCATTTTCCTATGCCTCTGCCCAGAGGGGAGGGCAGACAGGGCTGCTGGCTGCTGGCTGGGACCCCAGCTGCTGGTGGGGCAGGCGGGGCAAGGGAGTCTGCCGTCCCCGGCCTCAGAGAGCTGCTTTTATAAGTATTGAGGCCTGGCCGGGGCTTGGGTGAGGCATGGCTATGCCCCCAGATGTGGGTGGGGCAGGGCCCCGCCCCCCAACCTCCCCCCATAAAAAATCTATAACTACGTCCCTGTACATTACCTTCATACCCTTTTCAGGAATGCAGGCCAGAACATGGCAATGACTGCCTCCCACAGACCTCAGAGTTCAGTCTGCCTCGATGGAATCAGCACCAGAAGACACTCCTTCCCTTGCTCTCAGGAGCTTTATCGTTTCATTTTCCCCTCCAATTGACCAGGTCATGTCAGATCGGGTCAGAGAAGCTTCTACTGAAGTCTCCAAGAGTGAACTCCTGAAGTCATTCTCATATTTAATTCCTTCAAATAACTGTCCTCTGCTAGATACTACCTGTCTAGCTGAGGGCAGGGGGGTGCTGGACCATCCCTTTGTTTTTAGCTACGCTCTCTCTCTTTTGCCGTCAAGTCACATTTGATCTTTGGTGGGGGTTTCAAGGCAAGAGATGTTTAGAGGTGGTTTGCCATAGCCTGTCTCAGCTAGACCTATTAGTACTTCAAAAAGGATGGCTGAGGCAATAATGGAAAGCAATTGAATTGACACCTACACACACACACACCTACACACACACACACACACACACACACACACACACAACACCTGTTCTCAGGCAAAACATAAAAACTTCTTAAAAGGCAAAGTGAATGTTTTGCTCAGTTCAACCCTCCGAAGAAAAATAAATTTCTTCACAGTCACCATCACCAATCTTGTGGCAGTGAATTCCATAAGTCTATTAGAAGTTGTGTGAAATATTTTCTTCTGTCTGTTCTAAATCTACTGTCAGTCAACGTAATTGGGGAGCCCCAAATTCTGTTGTTAACAGAGAGTGAAAAAGTTCTATCTGTCAAGCTTGTTTATAACTAATCTATTCTCTTTTTAAACTGAATGTCTCTGGAAGTGAAGGCCAAATAGAATACTTTATCATTCCCAAATCATACAAACCTGCTGCCTAGTTTTGAGGTGTGAAATTAGTGTCTCTAACTCTATCTCCTTTGCGCTCACACATTATTATTTATTGCAAGAATTTTGTCATCCATTCTTTTATCCTCAAACTACCTTCAGCTTGAATATTATGCAGGGAGCTACCTCTACAGCAAAAATTAAAATGTTATACCTGCCAAAGGTGAAGAAGCCCTGAAGATTGTCCTGCTTGTACATTTGCATAATTGTGGACAAATATACCTTCCACCTTTGAAGCATACCTTTCAGGCGGAAAACCATAAGCTTATTTATCTGATGTGCAAAGACAAAGGGCAAAAATTAAACAGCCAAACCTGGAAAAGGTCCATTTTTTTAATTACATGCAAACAAACTTGTCAGTTGTAGTCTTGCCCACGAGGCCCCAATGAAGAGATGAGACGCGGAGATTTCATCTGGTGGAGAGAGCCAGTGGCAGGAAGCGCGGGATCCCGTGATCCTGGCAACTCTGCCGTGCGCTCGCCCCTCACACCTTTTATTAGGGTTTCAATGGGGGCGTGTAAAGGGCTCGGGCAGGCGGGAGAACGGGAGGTCGGGAGAGCGGGAGAGCGGGAGAGCGGGAGATCATCATGTGATGCATGATCTTCATCACCGGGCTGCCTAATGCTGCAGGGTGAGGAAGCATCCCATGTCTCGCCTAATCTTTTCACCCGCTGAGGGCAGGAGCCCCTTTGTCCCTTTTGTATGGGACGATTACCTGGTGACCGCACGAGTCAGGCAGTTCATGACCCGCGTGACTCATGGGGAAGCTGGGGTTGCCGGGGAAGCCGTAGGGCGCCCAGGAAGGCCGTAGAGCCGGCACCGCATGCCTGCTGCTATTCTCCTTCTACGGTTCTGCTGGGTCCGCGGGCTCACCCCTACAGTCAGTACTTATTCTTTTTCATTGGTCCCCAGCAGATAACATATAGTGAAAGAGAACATATTTAGTTCAAACTAAATTGGCAATTTCCACTGATTCCCCCTTCCTGCTGCAGAGAGACACCCCTTGTAGCATTCCTCCAGGTCCCTTGACCTCCAGGAGATTCAGTGGGAAGGGAGAGGCTGTCATGCTCCATTCTGCCACTGTAAAACTTTAGTCTGGATCCAACCCACAGGCTGGCTGCCAAATACAAATCCCCGAACAGAACTAAGAGTCTATGGCTGATTAATTATTAAGTATTTCAACTTTTACTATTGGGAAACAGGGAACCTATGTCTGACAAGATTCTGTAAACTGAGCAAGAAGAGTCTGTTGACAGTGAAGAAGGAACAGTGGGGAAGACATAGTTCCTTTTCTAGCATATGTCATAAAAATGTGAAAGGCATTTGAACAAGAGCACTCCACAGGTGTTCCCCAGAGGCAAGTGCTGACTGTGCAACACAATTTTGGTCGATAAGATAAGAGGTGACATTAATTTTATGTAATAGAGATATATTTTAAATAGGAAAAAAAATAAATGACTTCCATGGTGTCCTTTAAAGCCTGCAGCCCTAGAAGCTGCCTACTTCACCAGCTATACCATTGGGCTGGCCCTGCAGCTGAAATGGGATCAATCTATGTCAGAACATATAAAGTCGCCTCAGGCCTGGTTCACACAACCAGTTGAATGGTTCACACAAGCAGCAGAATAAAAGGGGAATGAACTAGATGGCAGAGCCCTCAGGTTTTAGAAAGGACATTGGTTTATAGTTGATACATTCCAGCTTCAAATGTTCCTCTAAATTAAAAAAAAATCTAGACACCATCAGAAAAGTAACACAGCCAAAAGAAAAGACTACTCAGGCTCATCATTTGGCTACTTAAGACATTCTGACAGGAGTGGCATGTGGCGACCTGGCTTCTGTCTCAACTTGCTAGCCATCCTCTCACTGGCCATTCTCCATTCCTGACTGTCTGGCTGTCATCAGGAAGGGACCCGGCTATTTTTGGAAAGTGAAAC
Organism: Sphaerodactylus townsendi; assembly: GCF_021028975.2. Taxonomy (NCBI): domain Eukaryota; kingdom Metazoa; phylum Chordata; class Lepidosauria; order Squamata; family Sphaerodactylidae; genus Sphaerodactylus; species Sphaerodactylus townsendi. Next base: position 72,934,384 of record NC_059425.1, read on the forward strand.
CATGCCCCTAATAATCAAGATGGGGTGGGGCTTTCCAAGACAGCTGAGTCCCTCCCCAATAACTGCCAGGCAGAAGAAAGGAAGGAGGGCTGAAACCAGGCAGAGATGGGGGCTTTTTAAAATGCAAAATCTCCCTCTCTGCCCTACCTACACCCGAGCAGGAGTGGTGGTATCACAGATGGCAGGAGCAGAACCAGAGGCAGTCTTAGCAATTCTGGGGCCCTGAACAAAAGTCCAAGATGGGGGACTCCTGCATCCCCCACCCAGAGGTGGGATGTAGCCTATTCGCACCTATTTAGTAGAACCCATTGTTAAAATTTTCTGTTTGGAGAACTGGTTGTTAATGATTAACTCCACTAGGGACAAGGGGGTACTCTCTGTCCCTGGGTACAACAAATCTTGTCAAGTGAGGGATGCAAAATCGCCCTCCAGCCCCCCTCCCGTGGCACCCCCACCCCCTACCACATGGCACCCCCTAACCCCCGCAGCACCCACCACCCACACACTTACCTTCATTTCAGAGCAAGATAGGAATTGGCAGACAATCTCTTTTCTGCAGCCGATAGCTTTTGCCCTTAACAAAAATGGCTACAGTAATAGCCAAGTAAAACCTTAAATAGCTTCCGCCCTTAACAAAAATGGCTGCAGTAATGACGACAAGATAGGTCTGAAAAATGTGGAGGTAGGTTTTAAAAGAAAATATGCCCTTCTACTTTCAGTTTTGTAGAGGCAAGTTCTGCCTCATGAGGGAGGGAGGTGGGCTTGAAAACTGGCAAAATGGGAATGGGATGGAGCCAAGGGCCTTTCCCCACTTACCGTAAGCCCCGCGCTACTTGAGGAGAGTAGCGCGGGGTTCCTCCTCCCTCCCCACGGCAGGGGCGGCCACAGCGCAGCCGCCCCGACGCTGCCGCTGTCGCGCCCCCTTAGCGTGCAGCATCCCAGGCGCTCTTCCGAACGGCGCCTTTTGACGACCCCGCACAGAGCGCGGGGTCGTGGGGACACCTGGGCGCACGCCTGGGATGCCGCGCGCTGAGAGCAGCGCGCGGCATAGGGGGGATGGAAGGGAGTGGGGAAAGGCCAGAAGGTGGTGGTGGAGTGGGGAAGAGATTTAGCACTTTAAAACTGCATTATGAAAACAGCACATAAGCAGCAATTTATAAAGCTTAGAGATTAAGAATCTGAATTTTACAAATTAATCTCATAGATGCTAGAATGCATTCAGCCATGAACAATTGAACCTGCAACATTTTAATTAGTAGTTTTTTTTATATTATGCTATTCAATGGAGTTGCATAATCCATTTAGTTAAAACAATTATGCAGGTACATGTATGTGATTTTACAATATTGTGTCTCTTAAAGTAAATTCATAGATAACTAAGGAGTACAAGTCATATATTGTTCCAACCTCCAGGTGGTGGCTGGAGAGCTCCTGGAATTGCAACTGATTTCCAAGCACAGAGATCAGTTCACCAGGAGAAAATGGCAACTTTATACACATTGCCACCTTTTTAGAGGGAAAATGGAACTCTGAGAGGCTTCTATCAGTAAAACAAACTAGAATTTATTTACAGGCTTTTTCTTCTCACTTTGATGGTACAGAGAGGTAATCGTTTCTTGTTCTTTAGGCAGATTTTAACTTAGATGTTACCAATAAAATGCAGACTCAGTTAAATGGGTTTTTTTCAGTTTCAAGTTATAGCTTCATACCCACACAGCTGTCTCTTTTAAGGGTAAACCTTTCCTACCCGGTCCTGAGCACTTTCCTAAAACACCCACCCTTTCCCTCAAGGTTTCACACTGGCCTGGGATAGAGTAAGCTCTGGGGTTTCTCTAAACACTCACTTACTCTGCCAGTTAAGCTAACACACCCTCAGGAACACTCCGGTCCCAATATCTAGGTGCGGTCTCCTTCTGAGACGATAGCCAAGCCCTCTGTGTGGTCTTAGGAGTGTTCCCATGAAATAAGCTTCCTTCTTGACTTTCACCATCACCTGGCCACCTAGCCTCTGATGAAAACAAGAATCTGCCCTTTCAGTCTCTGAGATCTCTTAGAGAACTCTGGCCACCTAGCTGTTCTCTCTCTGTCTCTGGCTCTCTCTGCCACTAAACGCAATCTCAAACTGACTGAATTGGTAGACTGACACAATCTGTGTCTGGCTCTCTCTGTGACAGGCTCGATCTCTTTCTCTGACAGACTCACTCAATCTGTTCCGTCTCAGGCGAGCCCACCCTCTCTGTGGCCCCTGGCTACTGCATCTCAGCCACCAATCAGGTGGAGCTCTGGCTACTCTTTGTGCTCCTGTACTGACTGAACTGCACCTTTTTTAAATTAACCATTTCTACTGTAATTCGTCACAACTACTAATCTACAGGTTTGTGGTGATATGCTAAACACTTCACTGGACATGGAACCAGTTTGCCACATACAGCAAAATATTGTGAGCAGCTATTTTCCCACAGGCACCATGTGCTTGAAAGGGCACCAACAGGGTTTCTCTTCTTTAGCACCTGCCCACTTAGTTTTACTTTCAGGAACCAAGTACAACTTTCAGTGTTCTTTATCTATGCAGTCCTGGGACATGTTATGCCACAACCCGTGCTAGTCCACTGTAAAATGTCCAGGTAACAAGAACAAATGTGACCTTGTTGGAGCTTTTGTTCTGGGGTCAGCTGTCAGAAAATCCAAGGGGAAAGCCAGAGCCACCACCACCACCTCCCCATACATTATATACCTTAGATGAAGACTGCTTCTGTGCCAGACTCAACCATTAAATCTGGCCCAACTCAATGCATTCTGCCCCAGAATCATCCAACACTAAACTGCCTCAGAATGCTGGGCTTCACACATTTGCTTCATTCTGCTGTCACCCTCACTCAGGTGTCAGATTTTTGTGTTAATATAAAAAGTTTGCAATCCTAGTCTAATGCCAATATATAAGGCTGTCTAAGGCCCTCAGCATGACTAATTTTTACAGTGAGCATGAGAATCACCCAGGGGTGATTCCTGGTGGTGGTCCCTGCCTCTTGCTGGAACTCTTCCTGTACTACAGATCATCCAATGCAACTTGAAGCACAATAAGCTTCTATCTTCATATGGAAAATTTGGAATTAAAGTTGTAAAATGGATTCTAGTGCATGTAAATGTATACTTCAGTGTTGTGATATGTAAATGTAACCATGGTAAGGTTTTATTAAAGCTATGTTCTTCTAATCTCTGCAACAATCATGTGACATCTTAAAAAAGCTAAATAGTTTATTGTGGCATGCATTTTCTAATTCATGAGATGAGTGAAGCTAAAGTTGTATGCAATGAAGCAAAAGAAAGGAAGGAAGGAAGGAAGGAAGGAAGGAAGGAAGGAAGGAAGGAAGGAAGGAAGGAAGGAAGGAAGGAAGGAAGGAAGGAAGGAAGGAAGGAAGGAAGGAAGGCTAGCTCAGTGGCAGCATCCATGGCTTCCAACAGGAAGATCCCAAGTGCAATCCCTGGCATCTCAAATTAAAGGATCCAATAAAAGGTGATATGGAAGACTCTAGAAAGCCCTGGATAATTGATATTACTGAGCTTGATAGAGCAACAGTCTGACTCAATGGAGAGCAGTGTCATGAGTATTCAAAGAAATAACTGGTTAACTACAACAGGCTCTCCACCATCACTACCAGGACTCTATCTCACACTTGATCAGTGTGAACAGAGCACGCAATAAAATGGAAAGACTGCATAGTTCTTTCTGCTGCAGGTACAATACCTTCTGAATGGATCACTGTCCCCTGTTTTCCTGGCCTGCATTCAGGTGCCATCAAAAACCGCAGCCCCTACACCATGCCCACAGTCAAAGTCTATGCTATCCTCAACCCCCCTCCCAATCTCCTAGCCTTTTCCTGGATTTCTCCTACTCCCATCCTTTTCTCCATGTCTTCTGGTGCTCACTGCTGGAAACAATGTTAAATCAAATGTGTTTCACAGGTCATTCACCTAACTATTCAGATGTGAAACACTCGGCATAGCCAATGAGTGTCCTGGAGATGCTGCCATTTGTCACCCCAGAGAAAGCATTAGCTCTGACATAAAAACCATGGAGCAAAGAAAGGCATGAAAGTCCTCCTCAGAGATTAATCAAAAAAGGGCTTTTCAAATGCACACATCAAGTCTGAATACTCATTTACTGGGATGGAACACCTGAAAAGTCAAAGTTCCACTGTGAACATTTTTTTTTGTCTCCATTCCTGACAAATAGTAACACTCACCGTTGTTAGTCCCATTTCAGACTCCTTGCCTGAGGGGAAATGGGAAAACAGAAAGTCAATGAATATTTTCCCTCTCAATTCTCTTCTTGAACCTTCTCCAGTGCTTAGTATCCATCAACACAAAACAGCAACAAAATTTGTTAAGCCAAGACATAGCCATACCATGAGACAAAGTGAATAGCAACACTAGCAGCAGAGACAGTAGGGACTACAAAGCTGGGGAGTTGACCTTCATTAACACCTGTCTCCCCATACCACCTTTGCTCTCCCACAGCTATGCTGCAGAGATGGATTGTATCAGAGGCGTAGCTGGTGAAAATGGAGCCCAGGGTGGACGCCCCTGCACTATGCTCCCCCCCCCCACCTCCTTGGCCCAGGGCACTGCCTTTCCTCCTTCTGGGTCCGGCAGCAGCCCAGCCAGACTCCCAGGCCCAGGAAAAGCCCCTCCCTGCCTCCTTCCCTGGCCCAGGGACTGGCTGGGACCTGCTGGGAGCGGGGCTACAACCCAGCCAGACTCCCAGGCCGGGAGAAAGCCCCTCCCTGCCTCCCTCTCTTGGCACTTTTTTTTTTTAGCCAAGTCACTCTCGGCTTAAAAACAAAGTGCGGAGGCTGGAGCTCCCCTCCCACTCAGAGAGGGAGGGGCGCTCCAGCTACCAGCCTGCAGCCTGGGTTGTATAAGTCATCTGTCATCTGTCATTTATAGTGGGAATCTTTTGAACTTCCCTTCTGCTACCTCCTTCTTTCCTCAATGGGACATGATGTCATTTGGGCTTGGGCTGTTCCCAGTTGGCTTTAAATGGAATGAACATGACAACACATGTGTGTGAAGTGCCATCAAGTTGCAGCTGACTTATGGCAGCCCAGTAGAATTTTCAAGGCTAGAGACTAACAGAAATGGTTTGCCATTGACTTCCTTTGTATGGTGGCCCCAGTATTCCTTGATGGTCTCCCAACCACTAGGCAGGACCAACCCGGCTTCGCTTCTGAGATCTGATAAGATCAGGCTAGCCTGGGCCATCCAGGCCAGGGCATGATCACACATGCATTGATGCAAAACCATAATACTGCAGGATCAATTGAGGAGGGAGGGGTAGTGGTAGAGCATCTGCTTCACATACTGAAGGTCTCAGGTTCAGTCCCAACATCTCTAGTGAAAAGGATCAGATAAGAGGTGAGGTGAAGGACTTTCACCTAGGCCTCTGTGATGGAACAAGGGTTTGGTTCAGTATAAAGCCACATAATGTGCATTCATGTGTGAGGAAAAACATCCTACTCTCACTTCTAAAAAGCAAAAACAAGCTTCCCCAAACAAGTCCAGTCTGCTTCTGAGGGAGACTGTGTGTGAATATTTTTCAAACTGATGTCCTGACCTACATCATGTTGAGTCATCACTTTGCATTCAAACCTTCCCAATTTTCTTCAGATCATCCATCTTCACTGTGATGAAAACTGACATTGTCATCTGATGTTGTCAGAACTGCGGAACATGATAAATTTGTCTACTGATGTGCCTAGAGGCCGTTTAAAGAAGAAATGCACCTGAGTTATCCTGACCTTCCCTTCTCCATGGCCAGGCCAAAGTCAGGATCTCAACTGGAAGTATATCATACTTTTGGATGAGGACTTTGCAGGCAGTAAGAGTGTGCTGGAGAAACTGGAAGGAACTTGGGCACCACAGATGGAATTAGAATGCAGCAACTTGGAAGGCCTTTGATCTTACATTACAGGGAATTTGTACCCACAGAAGAACAAAGGGGCAAGGGATAGCAGAGGTTGCAAGCAAAATGGGTAAAAGTAAACTGCTTTCAAAAGTTGCTACACTTTAGAATGATACCTTTCAAGCACATTCATTCAACAGCTACAGCGGCGCAGCTCCTACGGGGACATCCAGGGACAAATTGTAAGGGTGGAGGTTGATGTGTGTTTCCACTCCACCATCCTGGCCTTGGCGCATTCCTCAATCTGGGCTGTGCGCCCAGGATGGTTACTGCCTTTGCATTGCTACGCTTATCATGTATGATTTCAGCTTGAGTCTTTGAAGCTTGTTTTTGCTCTATTGTGGGAACTGTGCTTGGGAGTTCGGGGAGGGGGCCGCCGTGTCCATAAAAGCGACACGCTAAGTCTGGGAAGGTCAGAATCCGCATTGCGTGTATTGTGATCATCGAAGTTTATGAAATAAACGAACTGAACTCAGTTGCTTTGTTTCGAGTCCTTTTGAGGTTCCTTACACAAATGACCTTGGCTTAATTTCACTGGTGGAAGTGCAATGTAGAGAGGGGGGCACAAAATAGCACACAATCAAGCGTCCCTCCTCCTCCATGCTTCCTTTCCCACCCCTTGTTGGCTTAACCATCCTGAAAAATCTGCAGTTGCAGAACATGTGTTAAACAAAACTAGACATAACATTTTATTTTGATAACACTGAAATTCTGGACAATTCGGAAGGTTACTATGTCAGACTGCACAGGGAGGCCATTGAAATTCACAAACACCAAGACAACTTCAGTAAGAAAGAAGAGACTCTGAAAATTAGCAAAGCTTGGCTACCAATACTTAAAAAATGGACTGATAACCCCACCTGCAATACGATGCACTCAACCACACCTTTGCATAGCAAGTTCCACCCAAACACTTACTGATTGGTTCCCCACCTCCTGGGACATGGACAATATAGCCCACTAAACTTTCTCCAGACTTTTCTCTGTGATACACCTCTGAAGATGCCAGCCACAGATGCAGGCGAAACGTTAGGAACAAGATCTATCAGACCATGGCCACACAGCCCAGAAAACCCACCACAACCAGTTGCATTGGTAAGTTTTGAAAGAAAAGAAAAGAAAAGATGATCTTTTAGAGAGGCTTCTGCAAAAGGGGGCTAATTAGAGCAAAAGATATTTTACCTGTTATCTTCCAGCATAAGAACAGTATGATATCTGTGAATTGTATTTGCATGAGATCTTTAATGCATTGAAATGAAAATAACCTCTTTATAGGTAACGGTTTAGCACTATAAAACTGCATTATGCAAACAGTACACAGGTAGGATAAACTTTGGAGATTCAGAATCTGAAGAGTTTACAAATTAATCTCAGAAATGCTAGAATGTATCCAGCCATGAAATTTGAACAATTGAACCTGCACAGTTTTGATTAGTAGTATTTTTAAATTCGCTATTAAATGGAGTTGTATAAGCCATTTAGTTTAAAAAATTATGCAGATACATGTATGTAATTTAAGTGTTGCATACTTGATTCCACTTGGAAAACATCTATCTTTGAGCCTTCCAGTCTTCCCCCTTGCTAGCTTAGTTGCCTGTGGCTATTTTGTTTTTGGTATAGTGGTTAGATTGTCAGAGTACGATCTGGGAAACTGAAGTTCAAATTTTCTTTTGGCCATGGAAGCTTTCTGCATAACTTTGGACATTGTGGAAATGCAGGATATAAACATTTTAAACAAATGACATAAAATGGTTCCCGTGTTGCAGATTGTTGTTAAGGAGCCTCCCTGAGCTAGAAGAACTAACTCAAATGGGTTACACTCTTTGAATCTACACCTAGAGCCCTAACCTTCCCCACCACCATCATTCACATACATTGCTCAGCTCCTCTTCAGCTGATACATGTTTCCCTGGGTTCCTTCTGTGTTGGTTTGTCAGTACAGGTTACATAGGAAAGCAGTTGTCTAGATGCAGTTCTGTAGCCACTGGATCATGGCATCCCACCACCTGTTTACTAATTTACATAGAAACTCAAGGATCATCTCATCCGACCCCTGATCAGTACAGGGCATTCACAACTATGTCACTACCACCACCCACACTCCCCAATGACCCCTCCTCTATGCCCAGGAGAAAGGCAAAAAATCTCCAGGATCCTTGGCCAATCTGGCCTAAAGGAAAATGCCTTCCTGACCCCAAAGTTGTGGTCAGCATTACCCTGGAAATGAAAGAAAGGGCCACAAGAGCTGAGCGCTGACTCATTCTTCTTGTTAGGGCTGCCACCCTCCAGGTGGTAGCTGGTGATTGCCTGGGATTACAACTGATCTCCAGGCAACAGAGAACAGTTCACCTGGTAAAAAGAGGACAGTTTGGATGGTGGAATCTCTGGTCTTATGCCCCATTGAAGTGCCTCCTCCAAACCTCCTCATCAGTTTCCACCCTCAAAATCTCCAGATATTTCCCAATCAGGCAACCGTACTTCCTGCCCTCCTGCTCATGATCTGCCTAAATTCACAGAATCAGCCCTGCTGTCAGATGACCATCTAGTCTCTGTTTAAAAACCTCCAAAGGAGAACCTCCTAAGGAAGCCTGTTCCACTATGGAACCATTCTAACTGTCAGGAAGTTATTCTTAATGTTTACCCCCTGCCCCTCCCCCAGCCTCTTTTGATTATATTTCAGCCCATTGGTTCTGGGGCAGTCGAAAACCACAGATTTTTTTAAGCTGCCTTCTAAGTCACAGACTCAAAGTAGGCTACAATGATAATTAAAGCAAGACAAAATCAATTTAAACAACCACATCACCCGCAAAGCTGTAATTACTAATACAATTTTTACTCATGAATGTTAGAAAGTTCTCCCAACATTGCAGCCTTTAACCCTTCTGGACTGTTAACAGGGTGGGTGCCTTCCTACCATATTCAGGGAGGTCAATCCACAATGGAATCAACTATGGAAAATGTCTGCAAGTGGCTTGTAAATGTTCTCACCCACCTCCAGGTGGGAATATTAAGTCACCCCTGGTCAGCAGGGCAGACTGAAAGATATGATCCAGCCCAGTATGGGTCCCCAGGTTATGAAGGAATTTATAGGTAAGAACCAGCCAACATATGGTGGCTAACACTGCTGAGCAGCTCCCAGCAGATCACAATACCCAGCTGGGGAGTGACAGTTGCTTTGGTGACTCACAAGTTGTGCAGACCTAATTTAGAGTATTGTAAGTGTGCTTTCAGCTGGATTCCCAAGAGAATTTTGTTTTAAATAAATACAGTCTCCACTGTAAATTCTGTTTTCTAGGACAGTTTGAAAAATGAAGCCTCAAATACTCACTGAAACAGCTGTTTCTGACAAGCTTCTTTTAATCCATACCTTTATCAGTTCCTTTCAACAGAAGGAACAAGTCCATTTCTCCTTTCCCTTACCTGATAGGCAAAATCTAATGCATAAGCTGGCACCAATTTGCAGAAAGATACACAAAAGACAAATTAGGCCTACCAACTCTCTAGGAAGTGGCATAAAATCCTATAGGCACAGTTTACTGGGGAGAACTGTCCCCTAAATCTTCCCAGTTTCTTGGTCCCCAAAACTCCAGGTCTCAGGCCTTCAGTCTGAAAAAACAAGACTGGTCTTGCTGACCTACGAGTCACCAAGACCCACGAGAGCTGTTTGGCTGGCTCCTGACAATATAAAATAGGTGGGGATTTTTGCCAGAACAAGCAACAGATGCCTGCAGTGTCACATAGAGAGACTATCTGGCAATTTGTTCAAACACTCTGACACTAGCAAGTGTTTTAGAATCTGACAAATAAGAAATTGGCTAGCAAAGTGTGTTGACGGAGTGTGTAGATTGCAGAGACTGTACTGCCAGCCATCTCCCTGAAATACTGAGGGACTAATTCCAGGAAAAGCTAATAGGTTTTGCTGGGATAGAATTACAATTGGATCCACTGCTGAAAAGATCTATTTGGGGCAGGAGAAGAGAGAAGAAAGGGTTAGGGAAACACATTGGCTCACCATAACTTTTCAAATGGTACGCTGAGATGTTCACATTCCATTCAAAGCCTGGATTGTGAATAACGCTGAATTACCTGTGATACTGTATTGCAAACACACAGGATCAGTCAGTTCATTGGACTGGACACTTGTCCTGACACTTTTAGTGAAGACAAAAAGCTGCATAGCTAATAAGAGATGAGGTGGAGAGTTCTGCAGGGAGATACAAAAGGCAGATAAAAATAGCTGAGTTTCTAGAGATGGTGTAGGATGCAGAACAGGGGGCCAGTAAAGAACTGGAGGTATACAGAGCTAGGCCTAGACTATGTACTTCATTGGCCAGAAATTAGCTAGGGCTGTCAGTCTCCGGATGAGACCTGAGGATCCTCCAGAATTACAGATCATCTTTAGATTACAGAGGTCAGTTCCCCTGGAGAAAATGGATACATTGGAAGGGGGACTCAGCGGCATTGTACATTATTCTGGTCCTTATCCTTCCCTAACTCAAACCTCAAAACTTCAGGAGTTTTCCAACCTGGATCTAGCAGCCCTATCTCCCATCCTCACCAATGGCCAGGTAAAATCCAGCAACTCTAAAACTGGTTCTGGTGGGTTTTCTGGGCTGTGTGGCCGTGGTTTCGCCTGAACATCAGAACATCAGAACAAGCCAGCTGGATCAGACCAGAGTCCATCTAGTCCAGCTCTCTGCTACTCTCAGTGGCCCACCAGGTGCTTTTGGGAGCTCACATGCAGGATGTGAAAGCAATGGCCTTCTGCGGCTGTTGCTCCTGAGCACCTGGTCTGTTAAGGCATTTGTAATGTCAGATCAAGGAGGATCAAGATTGGTAGCCATGGATCGACTTCTCCTCCATAAATCTATCCAAGCTCTTTTTAAAGCTATCCAGGTTAGTGGCCATCACCATCTCCTGTGGCAGCATATTCCATATTCCAGCATCTATGTATTCCATATTCCTGCATCTGTGTATTCCATATTCCTGCATCTGTGGCTGGCATCTTCAGAGGTGTATCACAGAGGGAAGTCTGTTACACACTGTGTCCAGAGAGAAGGAAATGTTTGGGGTATATATTGTCCATGTCCCATGGTGGGGAACCAATCAGTAAGTGTTTGGGTGGAACTTGTTATGCAAAGATGTGGTTGATAGTATTGTATTGCAGGTGGGGCTTATCAGTCCAGGGAGTGATTCACATTTTCATGCCCTGCAGCAGCAGCAGTATTGGTGAATGCAAATCCTGTGTTTGGGTGGAGTCCATTGTTCATGAATTTAGCATGCCCTTGGGGTTTGTTTTGGTGTTTTTAAATACTGGTAGCTCTAAAACTATCCAGCAGATAAATACACATCTCCCACTGATACAAAATCAAATTACACTGGGGGCTTATGAAAAGATCTAACATTTTTAAAAGAACGAGTGGGACTACCTCACCAGTAGCACATCGCATTTACGTGGGGAACCTGATGCTAAATCATTTGTGGACCATCTGATCCTGAGTTGGGTTTTCACAGGTAGCAGAGCAGCTCCTTCATTGCAATCTATTAAAAGACAGCCTTCGACACAAGCTTTTGTCTTCCCTAGACTGGGAGCTGTCAGACCCTGGTTCAGATCCTCACTCTGACAAAGATGTTCACTAGGTGACTTTGGGGCAGTCATTCTCTTTCAGTCCATCCTACCTCACAGGGTTGTTGTTGTAAAGATAAAAGGAGAGAATGGTGTTATAAGATACTTTGGACCTCCATCAGGAGAAAACCAAGATTATATGTGTGTGTGTATATACTGTTTTTTTCTCTGAATGTGTGTGCAATTGTGTGTGTATACACACATAGGCCTTTTATGCACTTGTGGTCTCCATTGGATTAAGCATACATTCCCTCTGGGTTTCAGTCTCACTAATGCACTCTCTTCTGTCCCAGATCCAAGAAGCTCTGCTGTTTTGGAAACCTCCTTAACTGCAACTTTTTCTCTCCCTTCACAGTTCCTGTGAAGGAGATCTCTGTCCATTAAGGGCCCTTTCTGCACAAACCTTTTAAAACATTTTGAGGAAGGAAATAAAACTTTTCCTCCATAGAGTTCTGCATTGTTTTTACCCCCGAATGTTTTACTCACAGCCTCAAAACATTTTAAATGAATGACCTTTTAAAATGATTCTCTGGTTGATCGCATGCCTGTGTAATCTCTTCAGGACGTTTCCCAGGCCTCTGTGCCGTCCCTGGACTTTCTCCTCAGCACCATTTTCTGAGCTCATTCTGTTCCCACTTGCCTGTTTATTGTCATAATTTGTGCTTGTTTTTTAATTGCGGGAGGTAATCTTCAAAGCATTGATTATGTGTGGAATAGAGAACTATGCCACAAAGCTGGGAAGCACTGAAGCATTGATTCAACAAATAAGTTTTAAAAGAGGGAGAAATAAATACCTAGTGGCAGCCATGAATCATTTTGAAAGAACTTGGAACAAGGAAGCGGTGGGTGGCCATTTTCCTCTAAGAACACTTTGCAGGAGGAGGATCTTTTTCAAACAAAAACCCATAAATGGCCATACACACACATACATACATAAAGAGAGAGAGAGAGACTTGAAAAGCAGCAGCGGTGGCTCTGAATTTGGTTAGCGCAGCAGCAATGGAGAAATGTGGTTAATCTGCATTTTTCCCTAGGGGGCTTTCTTCCCTTACTCCACCTCTCCCTTTTCTCCATCTTCTATATACTCTACCTGCTTTTAAAGAAATTAAAAATTATAGTCAGGCATTTCCTGAATTATATGGTTCACAAACCACACAATAAGTTTGTCCTTAAACTAAAATCAGGGTGGATCTCTACACAAAACTGGCAAGGATAGATCTCATTGCCCAGAGCTGCTATCTTGCCATATAACTGGACATTTGTGTCTTAACTGCTGCATAAAACTTCAACTGTATGATGAACTGCTGCCTGATATGATTAACAGCCCAAGAACCCTACCAAAAAAAGAAGACGACAAGCTAACCCTAGGAAGAGCAGTTTTGGGAGAAGCCTGTTATCAGGATCAAAATTCAGTTATATTTATTGTTCTCAGCAGCAACCCTGAAGCACTGGAATTGCTGAACTGATCTCATTGGGGGAATCCCCTCGGTCAAAAAATTGTGTGATACTCACGGTAAAAGTCCCAGTTTGGGCAAGGAGTTCCTACGACTTCAGTGCCCAACTTGGCTCCATCCTGGCCCTGGCACGTGCTTTCCCCCTCATCCCACATTTTTCAAAAACTGCCAGGAAGGTACACCTTTTTGAAAAATACAGGCCGAGGCCACATCGGTGAGGAGGCAGCAGAAAAACAATATGGTTTATTTTTCCCGCCCTAGGAGGCACGCACCAATCAGAGCACCAGAGTGTGCAAAGGGGGGGGGGGTTGTGCTGGTCATAGTTTTGTAGGCATGAACCTGCAAGGAGAAGGAGAGCTAGCACAGAGTGTGTGAACCAATGAAGCTGTGCAGCCAAAAAGTTAAAAATAAACATCCTATGTTTCTACGAAGCTGCGCAGCCAGAAAGTTTAAAAAGCTTCCTCAAGCAAAGAGGAGGGGTCGCAGGGTTGCATTCCCACTCCAACGTAACAGCCAATCGGAAAGAGCCACAAAGCAGATCACGGGCTCCTGGAAATAGTTACAGTTTTTGATCCTGGGATTAACTTTGACCCCCTCAACAGATGTATGCTGTGGTGGGAAGGCAGAGACCGGGATGAAAAGGTGCTGTATCTTATGAAACCGGGGGGAACACGGTTTATTTTCCCAGTGAGGATTTGCCCATTGTCACTAGCACTGGAACAGATGTTTCTAAAAGTTCTTACTCTGAGGGGGAAAGTTCTTAATGAGAGAAAAAATCTAAAATAGATTTGCAACATTTTGAATTTAAGATAAAAATGTGAAATTTACTTTCAATATGCAAGGAACCAACTTGTTAGAAACACGTACAGAGCTACATACATCCTACTTACCAGGACTGGTACCTTTTTGACAAGAGAATACTGGAACCTGGGGGAGGGTCATCTCCTAGCAGCTATGATGGCAGCTTGGCCAGAGCCAATAAGGCCCAATGAGGAGATATATGTCATCATTACAAAGTACTACCATTCTTTGTGTCATTGGGCCTTTCCCCACTTTTCCTGCTGCTGCCATCGCTACGCCCTGCTCTGAGCGCGCGGCATCCCTGGTGAACGTCCGGGCGTCTCCATGACCCCGCACAAGCGTGGGGTCATCCAAAGGCGCCGTTTTCGCCAGCGCCAGGGATGCCACGCGCTGAGGGGGCGCAAGAGCGGCAGCGTCAGGGCAGCTGCGCTCTTGCCGCCCCTGATGTGGGGAGTGCAGTGGGACCCCGCGCTACTTGCGGAGAGTAGCACGGGGCTTAAGGTAAGTGGGGAAAGGGCCATAGTTAGATTTGACAACCTCCAGATTGTGGCTGGAGATCTCCAGGTGACAGAGATCAGCTTACTTAGAGAGAATAACTTCTTTGGAAGGTGAACTCTTGGCATTATACCTCCCTAAAGTTCCTCCCCTCCCCAAACCCTGCCCTCCAGAGGCTCCACCAAAAAATCTTGACGTATTTCCCAACCTAGAGCAAGCAACCCTTATCATAGGCTAAAGGATGCCACTTTAGGCCAACCCTGTACAGTAGAGCCATTCACAGTGTTCAGATTAATTAGCGTACATTATCAAATAATGTGAAATGCTAAGTGCTATTGGACGTTGGACGTTGAATATCAAATGTCATGAGATATGATATATATCAGAAATCAAATTAGCAGTGAGCATTCAGGAAATACAGACCGTCTAGCTTACATCAAAATTTGCAGGAGAAGTTAGGGGAGTAAATATATAAATTTAATTATCACTAATGGATTGCTACTTTTTCAATGTGTGGAAACTGGAAGCAAGGTAACACATTCCTTGTCAGGTGAGTTCAAACAAGCAAACAGTTGTCCTGCGAATGGGATCATGATTCTGTGGTGAAATTAGCTCAGGTCAAGCAACCGTGCTTGTTTCACTAGTTTTATGCCAGCTGCTTAACTGCACACTTAAAATTACAAGTTGTCAGTTTCATAGTGACATCTCAGTGGGGCTTTTTTCACCCTCTGGTATTACTCAGATACTTGTTTAAAGCAAGATATTTTGCACAAAACTTTGTTTTCTCACAGTATCACGTATCTTAGCGTGACTGACTTTGCAATCAGCAAGAGCCTTCCCAGATGGTGTTTTCCTCTTTTGTCATGGCCCTGCATGGCTAGTGCTAGGCCACATGGGTCAGAGAGAGAGAGAAAGGTTTCCAGACTGTCCTCCAGAGATAATTTCACCCTCCATTTTGTAGGCTTTGCCAGAGAATAAACAGCATAATCTGACAAGACAGTGATGAGAGCCAATTACCAGCTTTAAAAATTAGCCCCCAGGTGAACAGGCAGCCCAGCAGCTGTCAGGCTGATTTCAGGTTAGGCTGGAAAATTGTCAGCCAGCTGACAGAGCCCTTGTTTAGTCAATTCTCCACTGGCAAGGATATACAAAGCTTTCACGGCAACAGGAACTCTTATTTTATTCCTCAAGCTTGGAGTTTTCTATACTCCCATTTGCAGAAGAAAGCCTAGTAAAAGAGTACCCGAAAGCAGGGATGCAGGTGGGGGGGGGGGGTTTCCATGGGTTCAAACCCCTCCCATTACATGTCCGGTTTGCCTGAAACAACGCATGGAACGGGACAGCCAGAAAGTCAGCTCAGTCACTGAATGCACCCTATTAAAAATCCATGCCTATGTCACTGCCTGAAAGTCAGGCCCATTGAGTTAAATTAAATGTTCACCTACGCAATGTACCCAAGTGGAAGGTATCAAGCAGAAGGTACTTTCCCCGTCATTTCCAGAGGAAGTTTTTTAAAGAGGTCAAACAGGGAAATGGAGGACATCTTGCTTTCCAAAGAGGATAAAGACTGCCAATGCTACAGGCAGGCTGAATTACTGATACTGATGAAGAATGGGGAAGGGACTGCAAAGGGCAGATTACTGGTTAATAGTACAGAATAAGGGTCACTTCATCACTAAGAGCTAAGAACATGAAATTGATGGTCTCCTGACAAATGAAGATACTTTCTTGAGTGTTTGGAGAGAGAATCAACCCCACAGAAGGTGACAAATATCCTTTCAGTTGATGAGATTGAGAGAGATTCAGCAACAAGCTGAAGTCTGCAATTGGAATGGACAGGGACAGTTTAGCAGGCTGAAGAGTTTCCAGATAGATTTAACTAGAAATGAGGATTCTGCTTTGGGGGGAAAAGCTGTTGGGGAATCTTCTGTCTGACTGGCTCCATTTCTATATAAAGTAATTACCATGCATTCACCTTGCTTTTCTAGAAACAAAACTCTCATAATGATACCCATGGGACTTCTTCTTACTCAAAAATGGAGAGTGCAAAGCAATTGCATTGAGTCCCCAATCTTTTTGAGGATGTAGACCTTTGGAATTCTGACACGTGGCAGTGGGTACAATTACAAAATGGCTGCCATCAGAAGGCGAGCCAACCACAAAATTGTCAACAAATGTGGTTATATATAACTCTAATAGTAATACTTAAACATTGCAGGCAGAAGTTCTAATTAATAAGATGCCTTTTGAAATTAATATATTGTTTTAAAATATTTTCTTGCATATGCATAATGTATCTTCAGTCAAAGCAGAGACTCTTATACTGTGGCACTGGCAACATTTTTAAAAATCTGCTCAGTCAATCAAATTTCTAGGGGCCAGAGGAGCCTCACAAGGCAGATGCTCTATCCCTTCCCATTTTCAAAAAACCCTTGGCAGAATCCAAGAAAGGCTATAAAAATAACCCCCCTAAGGTATAGAAACCAAGAAATTTCAAATCAATAATTATAAAACTATTGGAAGGAATATTTCCTAGTCTGTAGCAAACTATGATGACCAAAATGTCCTGGAGTTCTTATCTTTGTACCATTTACATGTTCCATGGATAAAAGTAAATGTTTAGACTAAGGATGACTCTTGGCCATTTCCGCATGGCCAAATAACAGCATCCTAGGGACGGAAAAAACACTGTCCCGAGGATAGCAGCGCTGTCCTGGCCACGTTGGAGCAGCACGAAGGTGTCACTTTAAACCTCGCTAAACAAGCGAGGTTTTTGCAAAGCGGTGCCTTCAGGCCTGCGCTGTGCAAACAGCACCGGCGTGTGGGCGCCGCTTTCGACCCCTCTGGTGTGTGCAAGGCACTTACTTTGCCATCTCTTTCAGCTCCGGGTGGCTGCAAAGACATGCCCACGCTGCCCTCTGACCCACGGAGGTCAGAGGACAGCATGGGTGTGTCTGTGCAGCCGCCCGGAGCTGAACGAGATGCCAAAGTAAGTCCCTTGCACACACCCTGGGAGGCTCCATGCAGAGCCACCCCTGCGGGCAGCAGCAGCATCAGGGCTGCCTGCGTAGGACATGCGAGCAGTCCCAATGCCCCACCAGCTTCATTTAAGCCGGTGGGACGCCGCTGCCTCCGGCTGTATGGAAACATCCTCAGCTGCAGATTTAAACTGGTTTAACAGTCATTCTCTCCTCCAAAGAAACTTTGGGAAATTCAGCAGTTGGGGAAGGGGGGTTTGAACAGAAAATTATCTGAAGGAAGCAATGACATCCTGCTCGACATTTTTTAGTATATACTTTGTGGGCTGATTCCCAAAATTATTTCTGGTGAACTCAATGGATCCCCCCCCCCTTATTTTGGCATGATGCTGCAACATAATGGCCCTTTCTGCACAAATCTCCTAAAAATGTTTGTAGAATTGATGCTTCAATGCTTCAGAACCTCATGCTGCGATTCCCTGTGCCTCACATACTCAATACACTGCAAATTACACCCCCAAATAAAAAAAGAAATTATGTAATAAACAGGCAAGGGGGGAACAGTAAGTGAGCTCACAAAATGGCACCAAGGAGGAAGTTCGGGGACAGCAGAGGCTTGTAAAACTTTGAAAAGAGACATGCACAGCAAGTGAAAACATTTAAAAAATGTTTCAGCCTCAAGAATTGTTTTAAAAGGGGATTCATCTAAAAAGTTTTGATTGAGGCTGGAAATGAAACGTTTTGGGGTAAAAGCATTGTGGAACTCTGTGGAGAAAACTTTTCATTTCCTGTCTCAAAACATTTTAAATGAATTGTGCAGAAAGGGTCATAGTCAGATTACTGCCAGGAAACCCCTCTTAACAGGTCTGCTTTATACCACTTCCCTTGATTTAAGAGTGGGTGTCTTTCTAACATGCTAAGGAACACCACTGCACAATGTGGAGGTCACTACTGGAAAACCTTGAGTTGGAGAAGTGGCAGAGCCTGCAAAAGGAGATAGGCAGGAGGTCCTGGATCAGAGCTGTCATATGCCTACATCGCACACTGAGGAACAACAGCTGAAAAAAGCTTGCACAAGCTCATTCTATGCATTTCTTGATAAGCCAATGGAGGAAAGAGCTCAGGGATCAGATGAGCTACAGGTGCATCAGCGGCAACAATGGTGAATGGGAAAGTAGCATGATGCTGGAAGCCAAAACAAAGTAGATCTTAGAAGGCAAGGGTGGCTCTCTAGCCTTTAATTTAGCCGTAAATTTTAGGATGCCCTTTACAGAGATATTTTGTCTTTCAATTTTATGCTAGAAGCCATCTTTCACGTTGTAATATTAAGTACGCTTTATCTTGCAATGTTGTCCAGGAAAGACTGTTACCAGCCCTGAGTCTTTGTGGAGCTCTTCAAAATAAACACAAATAAATGCTGTTCTTGTTCTGCCTGAAACAGCTCCTGTTTTTCTATTTATTTGCATCCAACCTGTTAACTCAGCTGTTTGCTGCTATAATGATAGAAAATTACACTGAGGTAGAGAAATGCATCTTTCTTAATATGCTGGCCACCAAAGTTTTTCATGGTGCTTTAATGATCTTACAAATGATCTTACAGCCAGCATCCTATAAACAGGCAAGCAGAAAGCGAACAGGAAGGGAAGGAGGATCTTGTCAATAGTGCAGGGCTATGCTGCAGTTTGAAGGGGATAAGGGTAGATGCTGTTAAGTCATTATGGTTTATGACTCCTGCCTACCTTCCCACACTCTTTTCTCAGGAGACCCAAAAGTACAGAAGGCATTTTAATGTTGCATCGGTAAGTGCAGCAGCCATTGTATTAAAAGCCCAAAGCCCATGCTTGGAAGAGATAAAAGTTTGGCCGTTTGTCAGTGTTGCTGCACACCCAGCAGGGTAATACATCATCATAAATCCCAGCCGTTCCTACGAAGCCAGTTGCCTGTCAGAATTACTGTGCAGGGATTTCTGTTCCAGACTCCTTGATTCAACTTTTCTCTCTAGATAAAGTTATTAAGGCAAATTTGATCAAAACGACACATGGATTAGAGTATATGTTGCAGAATCTAATTCTGTTTACTGTTCTGGGACAATTATTACAGAAGCTGGAACAGAGTGTTTTTAATAACATTCCTTGTTAAGATTTAATTACAGGAAATTGTATTTTCTTAATCACTGGAAACTCAACTGCCTGGGAAAATTATTTTATATAATTTTGTTTGCAGTTTATTAAATACTTTAGGATATTCTTTTTCTGACATTGGGTTAATAAGCATATGCTAAGGATGTATTAACCCCTTGGGAACAAAATGTTTTGAAGAACAGTATTTCTGAGCATTGGAACTGGTTTCTAAAAGAAAATAACATGGCTTCAGTTCTTCACATACAAGACCACATCAGAACACAATGCCAGGAAAAGAGGGCATGTTTACTACACTAAAATGAGCAAAGACATAAGGGAAATGTGCCTTCCCATTGGTCACTGTCTCTCTGAGGCATTGCTGTTGGCAATTTCATCTCCATGCTTCACTCTCCAGTATGGAATGCTGCCTGAGCAGTAGAACATCTGAGCTGGGAAAGATGGATATTAATAATGGTCCATTCCACCCAGCCATTTGCTAAAGGTTGCCCCAGGAGTTTTGCTCTGAAGGCTCCAATCCTGGTTACCCAAAAAGTGCATAGTTGTATTCAGCTGGTCTTGCTGATTCTGGCCATATATAGTTTCCTTTTTTCCCCTCCCAAGGAGATATCTTTGTAGCTACGCAGACACACAGAAGAGAATCTTAGCCTCTTGGTGGACAGGTCTGCTGCCCATTGAAAAACATTAGATTGACTTGCCCTCCATGGAACAACTTCATTTTACTGTGCAGTAAGAAAAAAACTAAATTCAGAGCCTTTACCAGGTACTTGATGGGACTATATGGGATATGGCTCTATATGGTAAAAGTAGCCTAGCCTCTTACATCAGAGATAGGGATTTGTGTAGGATTGGAGAAATCGGATCTTCATTCTTAGAAAGTAAACTGGCTTAGGTTCAACTCCATTTTGCATAAATAACTGGACATTTTGGATTTTCCCTTGTCTTACCTTTACAGCAGAAATCTAGTCCACAGGAAGTTGGGTAGGGGTTAATGACTCTTTCAACTTCTTGCTACTGCAAGGAACTCTGCACATTCTCTGATGAACCTGTACCTAAATGTGTTTAGTTCAACTACATTGCTTTTAATTTAAACATCTCTGTGCTGTTTTTGCCATGTGCTTCCCCCTGTGTTTTATCTTTTTCCCACCCCTTTGGGAATCCAACTACCCTCCCTCCCCCATTTATAATAAACTTTTTAATAAAGACATTTTTTGGCTTCACTTAATATAATCTATTTCTGTTGGATATTTCTCTTAATCTCTTCCCCATGTGCAAGACCATTCAAATGCTAGCAGGTTGATTGTAAAGTATTTTGTTGTTACTCTAGTACTGCTCTGAAAGACTGCCTTCTCAGCAGGTTAGCCTAAGGTTCTCAGGAGGTCCTGAGTGGTGGCAACTGGTTACCTGGGTACTTTCCACACTACCTTCAGTCTAAGGAAGTTTCCCAGTGAGAAAAGGTACCATTTCCGCCTTCCTGCAGTAGCACCTAGCTTCTTCTGCAGATCAGGCTGGGCTCAGGTATACAGCTGCTCAGACCAAGGTTGATGCACCTCTGCTATGGCCAGCATGACACTCTGGCCAGCTGCCGTCTCTACTTTCCACCTCTTGCCACCACCAGTCCATACTGTTCTTTGAGTAGAGGCAAACAGGTCAGAGTCCCATAGCACCTTAGAGACCAACAAGAGTTTACTTTCTGGGTTTCAGCTTTCAAGGTCAAAGATCCCTTCATCAGACACAAGTTGAAATGGAGATCTCTGGATCCTTTTATTCTAGTCAGAAGGTGGGGAAGAAGTACCTATGGAAGATTTTTTTGTGAGGCTGATAGGTTTCTATTCCATGCAACCAAATGTGGTGCCTTCCACAAGTAGAGGAGGCAGCAGATGCCAACCAAGCAACACTCTCTTAAGACACTTAAATACCACAGTGGCATCTGCCCTGAGGCCTCCCTCACCATGCAGAGATGAAACAGTGAGGGATAGATGGAAACTGGGAGGTCCCTCCCACTGCTGCTGTTGCACAAGGGCTGCAGCAGCCCAGTGCAAATAAGAGAAGGAGGTTGTAGAGGATGAGTGACCTACTCTCCTCGAACGTGGGTTAGGATTTTGAACATTCACACAGCTCAAAGAAAAAAAGACTGTTTCTTTAAAACAAGTTCTTAAAGTTTATTGAACTCAGCTCCATTCAACAAACGATAGTCAGATGGCATACTATGCATACAATCAATTGAATAAAAGCAAACAGAGACAAAATCACTGAACCTACTAAAATCAAAATGTAAAATTTCTCCATTGCTTAGCAGGTAAAAGAAAAGATGAAGCAGCTCTCATAACTCAATAGACAGCCTCTAGCCAGCGTGAGGTAGCATTGCGTATTGGGAGTGAAAAGGGAGGGGGGAAGCAAGGAAAAAAGTTGCCTTTGTTACACTATGGAAAAGCAGATATAGGGGAATTGCATATCAGGTGGCTCTAGTGGGCCAATCACGATTTAGTGCCAATTAACTAAAGCAGGTGATGTAAGTCTTCATTCTTATCAGGTGTTGTGGCTGAAAGTTTATTGAAGTTCGAACCGTTAGCAAAACTTCGTGCAGCTGGGCCAAGACCTTCAATTAACCGTTACTCAGTACCAGGATGGGAAAGCTAGTGGGAAGCCAAAGATAGGCAATTATTTTCAGGACGTAATCTTTTGGATTCACAACAAAGGAGCAGTGAAGTTGAACTATTATAAAGTTCATCATCAACGGTTACTGTTAGAAACTACAGACAAAATGGCTACGGTTAAGCTAACATAGGCACTCTCTCTACAGAGGTAATATGAGCTGGTGGGCTCAGTAATATGAGCTGGTGGGTAGAAGCCCTGCCCCCATTCCTCACACTCCCACCTGCATCCCTTGCTGTCCCACATCTGTACTGCCAGCTATTAACCCCATTCCCACTGTTGACTTCTCCTATAGCTGATTGCCAAAGTCACTGTGACTGTAACTCAGGAGGTGCATTGGCCAGAAACAAATGGATGCTTCAGGGTTAACAGGGGGCAGTATGAGGTCCTCCAGCTAAGACCTTCCCTGATTCTTGGTGCTCAAGCGAATAGTGATTCAGGAAGTCTTGGGAAAGAAAGATTATCTAGATCCATTTTGGTCCAGATACAGCCCTGGCCAGGGCCTTGATGGCCCTGACTGATGATCTCAGAGTGACAAGGAAAGTAACAGGGGCACACTATTCATATTAATTAATCTGGAACTCTCAGTGGCTTTTGCTATCTTCAGCCATGGAAGCCAACCGAAGAGGCTGATCATGCTTTCAGTACTTTTAGCAAATCTACAAAAGTAAACATCTCAGTATTAAATGAAAATAAAGAATATCAAGATAAAAATGGCCAATATTAATGATTTCTGGAAACAAATGGAATAAAGAGATGGTCAATAGGTGTCAAGTCTCTGGAGCATCATTCTTTCTGGAATGTCTTCTGAAGACCTTTTGCAGATCAAATAGGAAGTTCCAGCCCATTACCAGCATTCTCTTGAAATTCTCTTGAAATTACTGATGTGACAATTGCTGAAGATGTGGGGGAGGAAGAGCAAACTTTTAAAAAGTGAGGAAATTAATCACTTTATTTTAAGTATCACCAACGATCTTGTAAGTCTCAGAAATGCAAAATTGCCAACAGCAACTCGCACTTTATGGAACTTGAAACTATGTCCCCAAGACCTCGTATTCTGAAAAACAAGCTGATTACAGGAAGAACTCAAAGCACATTAATATATATATATATATATATATATATCAGAGCAACCTAATTAGAGGGGCATACATCATTTAGACACAGAACAGCACAGCATTCATCAGTAACGCTGGCCATCAAAATGTGTTTTCTATCCTCAGCGCCATTCAATAATACATTTCTCTTGATAATTACTGAATTAGATGCTACCCTAAAATGTGCAGCTGCTTTTATTATGTTTAGACATCACAACATCCTGTACTCCTCTGCTGCGTAACACTGGCTGCTGGGAGCACAGAGTAGGAAAACATGGGGCACTGAACTACCACAACATGAGATACATTCTACTAGGTGTGACAGAGGGGAAGGAGGAATTCAGATTCATGACCGCTATTTTTTGGCAGCATCCATACATTTAGGGTATTGTCTAATTTCGCTTCCAAAAGACAATGATCAGAGGTGCTTGACAGCTATGAAGAAAGCTTTAAGGCTTTCACTGTTTATGACAGACACTCTGCAGTTACTTTAAGACTCCCAGCCAGGGCTGGGGCCCATGACAAGCTGCTCTCCCAAATGGCTGCAGCATGAACTGAAAGGAAAGCCCCTTACTCCTTTTGTAAAATGCAGGGCAATGCAATCAGTTATTCATAAACAGTTTATTTGCTTAACCAAGTACTGATAAATTAAATCTGCATAAATTAGCATTTTATCAAATGCTACAGTATTTTGGAAGATTAAAAAATCTTATATTTACATGTGACACATACATGTCACAGCAGGCACTTCTTAAGAAATGTTATTCCCTCCTGTTTGAGAAAATGGGAATGCCTCCTCTAAAAAGGTGCCTGCAACTCACAAGATGTTTTTTTTAAGTACTACTAAAATAATTTGTAATGAAAAACTCAACTAACCAATTATTTAGTAGCTCTCAGTTTTTATAGTCAGAATGTAAGGGTCTGTTACTCCAGTCAATAATTGAGACTCAGGAATATTTCTAGAGCTTTATTAAACTGTGTCCTGACCTAGGCTGCAGAAAGCCAGAACTGACGCTCAAACTTTTGCAACCAGTTTATATAATCAAACACTCAAACATTGCCCATTCAATGTATTGTTAAAGGCTTTCACGGCTGGATTCAACTGATTGTTGTGGGTTTTCTGGGCTGTGTGGCTGTGGTCTGGTAGATCTTGTTCCTAACATTTTGCTTGCATCTGCGGCTGGCATGTTCAGAGGTGTATCACAGAGAGAAGTCTGTTACACACCGTGTCCAGTGTGAAGGGAATGTTTTTAGTGGGGTACTGTATATACTCACGCATAAGTCGAGTTTTTCAGCCCTTTTCTTAGGCTGAAAAATGCCCCCCTCGACTTATACACAAGTCAGTAATTTTTAGGGGCCCCCTGCGGCGCCCCCCCCCCACACACACTTACTTTAACAAACGGAGCAGGCTTGAGAAGAGGCCTGCCTGTGTTCCCTTCCAGGCTGAAACGGCCTGCTGGGAACTACATTTCCCAGGAGACCCTGGGAAATGTAGTTCCCACCAAGTCATTTGAAGCTGGAAGGGGACACAGGCAGGCCTCTTCTCAAGCCTGCTCCGTTTGTTAAAGTAAGTGCGGGGAGGGTGCTGTGGGGGGTGCTGCGGGGGGGGGGAGTGCCAAGCAGGGGACCCCCTCTGTCCCAGGGAAAAGGCGGCTGCCCTCTTCCTGGGGCAGAAGGGGAATGGCGGTGGCACCCTGCTCTGTGCAGGGGACCCCCTCTGCCCCAGGGAAAAGGCAGCTGCCTTCTCCCTGGGACAGAGGGGGAATGGCAGCAATGCCCTGATCTGTGCCGCTGGCTGCTGCATTTCCCACCCTCGACTTATACACAAGTCAATAATTTTTCCCAGTTTTTTTGGCAAACCAAGGTGCCTTGACTTATACTCGGGTCGACTTATACATGAGTAAATATGGTATAAATTGTCCATGTCCCAGGGTGAGGAACCAAGCAGTAAGTGTTTGGGTAGAACTTGTTATGCAAATGTCTGATTAACTGTATTGTATTGCGAGTGCGGTTTTCCAGTCCAGAGAGTGATTCACATTTGCATTCCCTGCAGCAGCAACAGTCTTAGTGAAACCTGTGTCTGGGTGGAGTCCATTGTCCATGAATCTGGCATGCCCTTGGCCTTTGATTCTGGTGTTTTTAATTACTGGCAGCCAAGTTTTGTTAATTCTCAGAGTCTCTTCCTTCTTGTTGAAGTTTTCTTGGTGTTTATGGATTTCAATGGCCTCCCTGTGTAGTCTATCATAGTAAACTTCCGAGACTTCCAGAATTTCAGTGTTTTCAAATAGAATGTTATGTCCAGTTTTGTTTAGAGCATGTTCTGCTACTGCAGATTTTTCAGGGTGGTTAAGCCGACAGTGTCTTTCATGCTCCTTAATACGAATCTGAATGCTGCATTTTGTAGTTCCAATGTAGACATTTCCACATCTGCAGGGTATGCGATAGACTCCTGCAGAAGTGAGGGGGTCTCTCTTGTCTTTTGCTGAGCGTAGCATCTGCTGTATTTTTCTGGTAGGTTTGAAGATTTTTTGTAGGTTATGTTTTTTCATCAGTTTCCCTATTTGATCTGTGATTCCCTTGATGTATGGTAGAAATATTTTTCCTGTGGGTCAGTTTCTTCTCAGTCCTCTGGGTTTCTCTTGGTCTTAAAGCTCTTCTAATTTCTGTTATGGAGTTACCATTAGCCTGCAGAGCCACTCCCCCTTCCTCCCCTCCCTTGCATGCCACCCTCACTCCCTCCCCTCCCTCCCTCCCCTTCCCTTGCATGCCACCCCCTCCCTCCCCTTCCTTGCATGCCACCCCTCACTCACTCCCCTTCCTTTGCATGCCACCTCTCGCTCTTGTGCTTTTTTATCTTCCTATGACTAAGTGTTAGTTCTCGCAACCTTAAGCCAATAAATGGACTCTGAAGAATTGATCAGTAGCATTTATTGAATAGGCATGTCTGATGACACAGAGTCTGATGACACAGAGATTGCTATGCAAAATCATAAACAATTTTTCACCTCTGTTTTTCCCAAGTACTCACATTTCCCCTTTAATACTGAACAATTCAATCCCCAATAGCACTCTACAGAAGACATATTCAGGATGAAAACAATATGTTTAGAGATAGGGCTGGCAACCTCCAGGTAGGGCCTGGAGATCTCTTACAGTTACAGAGTGCAAACATTAGTTCAACTGGAGAAAATGACTGATCTGGAGTGTGAATTCTATGGCATTATATTGCACTTTCCACTTCCCCCACAACCACCACCATCTCTGGGTTCCACCCCCTAATCTCCAAGAATTTTGTAACCCGTAGTTGGCAACCCTGCTTAGAGAAGGAGTAGGAATGAAATCATCCTCCCCATCTGCTATGCACATAATATTTATTTATCCCAGATACATCACCTCAGTTAGTGTAAAAGATGCCATTTTGATATATGCATTACGTATCTGGGTAGGAGTATTAATGCCCTTGATTATGTGACTAGACAACATAAGTGCAGGGAATGTTACAGAATGCAGAATTATACAACCTGGGCTTTCATTAGTTTTCAGACCTACAGTCAGTAAAACCTCAAACTTTACGTGGAACACCTTGTTGTGACACCTCCAAAGGTTGAAGGGAGATCCTAAATATCAGCCCCAAATCCTAAACAACATATATATGTTTCATTAGACTTGCTATCGATAGACATAGGGCTGCTCTAACAGTAAACTTGACAACTTATACATTTTAAATCTTAAAAGCTAGTAAATCTCAGATCTCATGTATTTTTGTTTGTTTTTGTTTTGTATTTATTATAAAGACAGACTCTGGCCACCATACTGATGTCCATTCAAAAGCTATATCAAACCAGAAAGTACTTTGCAAGTGCACAGATTGTCTGCAAAGATTACCTTGGAAAAAAACCGAGGTGCTAGAACAAATCAGAGTTTCTTCCTAGAACTCTTGGTGAATTAATCAGGAAGGCAAGTGAGTAAAGGTTTGTTTCCAAGTCAATTAAGAAAACAACCAACTGAGCAGAACAAACAGATTTAAATCTAAATTTCAGCTTTAAAACAACCTGTCTTGATTGGCTTTTTGCTTTAAATATACATATAGGAATGTGATTTGAATGCAAATACCAGTAATAAAATACTGAATGAAGATTTATGGAAAAATTCTTCGGAAAAGTAAACAATACAGGACTCTAGCATGCCATGCTGAAATCATTTAAAAGAGCCCTGAAGGATCAGTGTGATCACAGGTGAGTTCATTCCCCCACCTCACCCAGACCCATAGCCAAGGTGGGGTAAAAGGGGGTGGTGCCCCATCAGTCATTTGTCATGCCCCTCCAATCAGCACTAGGGGCTGGTGTGAAATCCGTTGCAAGTCTTTCAAGTATAAATTCTCTATGTAGAGGAAAAATGAAGGAGTTGAGATAAAAAGTTGTGAATCCTGTTACAAATCTTTCTAAGTGGGAATTCTCTATGCAATTGGCTAAAATAGAATGAGTAGCAAGGCTGAAGAGTCCTGATTTTAAAAAGCCTGCAAGCAGTGAAGTAAAATTATGTTAGAGGGGAGAGAGAGAGAGAGAGAGAGAGATTAAGTAATGAAGGGGTAAAAATCATGTTGTACCAGACTCTGAACAAAGCAAAGTAAAAGACAGAGAAGACAGGACAGTATTCAACAATAGTCTTGAAGAACTCTTATTGCTTGGGAAATTATTTTTGACAGGACAGGAGACAAATAATAAGGCATTTGGGCCTAGAGGTAAGTGAGCACAAATCTTTCACTATGTGATCCCACAGGAATCTTAGTCACAGGGAAGGCTGTGGTTTTTGAATATAGGGAGTCTCATTTAGCATCAGTTTCATAACTTAATCCTGTAAGAAACTAGACAGGTTCCTAACCATAATTCAGCAATAGCTAAGTTTCAAGCACTGAACAGCAGAGACCAAGAGTTTTTAGAGAATTAAATTAATTTGCTCTCCAGACTTAGGCACAAAAAATCACCACCTCAACTTGTTTACCCCAAAACAAAATAAGCATGGTGAGCAGTTAGCTACAGATAGGCATTTTTGGTTTGAAAACTCTGAGTGACAGAGCTTTCTGTTTCCTTTGCAGAAAATGTATGGAGAAAATAAGGTTGCATTTGCAGTTTCAGGTGTCAATAGCTGGAAGAAGGGCTCCCATACTTCTTTAATTCTGCAAACCATGTAAAATAGTTGTTTGAGGGAACATTTTTATAATGCTAATAGAGAACAGGACTGCAGTCTATGCCACAGTGTATGCTATTCAATCATGATCTTACAACATTGTTTTCATTTTTTGTGATTTCATTTTCTGCATTGCTCGACAAGGCACATTTGATACTTTTTTGCACTTCTTGAGTTTTTGTAACCCTTGCATTGCATTAGAGATATCTCATGCTCTTTGAATACTTTTCTTTATATCATAATCAACCATGAGTCTCAAGTAGAAAATGGATCTATAAATATAGGAGGGAGGAGGAGGAGGAGGAGTTTGGATTTATATTCCCCCTTTCTCAAAGGGGCTTACAATCTCCTTTCCCTTCTCCCACCCACAACAAACACCCTGTGAGGTGGGTGGGGCTGAGAGAGCTCTGAAGAGCTTGACTAGCTCAAGGTCACCCAGCTGGCATGTGTAGGAGTGCACAAGCTAATCTGGTTCACCAGATAAGCCTCCACAGTATAAGTGGCAGAGCAGAAAATCAAATCCGGTTCTCCAGTTTAGAATGCACCTGCTCAACCACTACACCAAGCTGGTGTATGCACCTGCTCAACCACTACATATATTCATTTGCCACCCCAATAAAATGTTTCTGGCTACAGGCCTAACCCCACCCAATGTGCAAGCCATTTGCCCAGTGAGAAATACCCCACCACTATGGCCTGGTTTTAGCCATGATGGGGAGAAAAGGGAAGGTACTTGTACTGTGCCTGTCATTTTTGCTACTGGAAGGATGGCCATTTGCAACTGGAAAATGGTGGGACGGAAAGGTTAAAACACTAATATTCCCAATAACATCTATAGTGGATCTTTTCCATGATCATGTTAGGGCCAATTCTCATGTCTAGGACATGGAAATTCTAATGTCATGTTAACCTTCAGGGTTAGAGGTCAAGACTTTGATATGAATGGAGTGCTATGTTTAGGTAACAGCCTCTAAGTCCATGCGTATTTTCATATATGGTTGGGAAAATCAGCTAATTTATCACAGGGCACACTACTCCTTTACACACTATTTGCATTTCCTTACATTCCAAATGAAGGCCTGTAAACATGCCCAAATTTTCTCTGCTATGTGTAGGACACATGGGCATACTTCTTCTCCAGCCTAGAAAGTAATACAGTTTCATGATAACAGTGGTTTCCAAATAGGTTAGCGAGCATCTATGTTCTGTAGCAGCTAAGCCACTAGATTCGTTTGATGGGGCAAACTGGGAAAGTACTAGTCTGATACCAACAAACTATCTGCGTGTTTTCTTATGAGAACTGCTATAGGATAATTACCACAGTGTCAATCAAATGGGGCTCATGACATCATCACCAGGCACAACTGTCCTTACCTCTCCCCTCACCCCATCTCCTGAAAATGCGCACTAATACGCTCCATGTGAGAGTGCACATCTACAAGAGTTTTAAGCACCCCAATATGGCCCAGGGCAAAGCTTTTCACTACCAGCTAAGCTATCTCCACCTCTTTCCATGTTATAGGAATACAGATACCTGGGAGATTCCCTTTCCCCACCTCAGAAAATTGTTGTGTCTGGTAAGACCTATAAGGAAAGCTGGATTTACTTTGTACTTTCAAATATACCTACACTCCCAAGTGAAGAGGAGGAATTCATGCTTGTGTTTCCTCACTCCTTTGCTTTTTTGCTTCAGAAGTCAAGGATGTCATAAAGACATGCTGCTCAGAATGTCCCCTAACAGCTCTTTTTAGCATTGTGGGTGAAAAAAACAGTTGAAATGAGTGAAAGAGTCGATTGTGCTGTTTAAAGGCCAGACCACCTCAAGTGTGCAGGCAGAAGCAGCCTCCCTTTGTACGAGGGCGATCACTGAAAGGACAGTTCTTGGGGGAGATGAGCAAAACAGATTTGCTATCAGCAGAAGGCATCCAAAGTGTCAAGCAGCTGCAAGCCTAGTAAATAGGATGCAAGAGCTATTCAGCCACCTCCAGCATTTCAGAAGACGCCTCAGTCCTGTCAAACAGCCATTTTATCTATCCTTGGGAACACAAGGCACCTTGGTTCTGAGGTGAATGGGCTTATCGCAAGCTTGTCTTTAAGCAGACAGGCGACATTCTGTGGCATGCTGGTATTCAAGCTCGGCATGCCCATTATCTTGTATAAAAGCTTATTATCCTATCCGTCTGTCCTTCTGACACAATTGCTGCCAACTGAGACATCTGCGTACATGCATGCAGGTAACTGTGACCCCCCGCAAAGACAAAAACAGCATTAGGGATGGGTTTTCCCCACTAGATCCAAGTTGTTGAACAGTGAGAAAAGCAGGTAGCTGCCGTCATAATGCTGGTGTGGTGGCACAGAAAAAATTCAGGTTCCTGTCCTGAGGCCTGCAGTGTCAGTTTCCCTATGTGTGCCTTACAGCATTTTGCAGCAGTTTTATAGCACAATGATGTAGAAGGATAGAGGCTGTTTCTGGAATACTGCATTGCCTTTTCCCAGCTGAAAGGTGCCAGAGGGGATGAACCCAAGATGATGATGATGATGATGATGATGATGATGATGATGATGATGATGATGATGATGATGATGATGATGATGATGATGATGATGATGATGAAGGAGGAGGAGGAGGAGGAGGAGGAGGAGGAGGAGGAGAAGAAGAAGAAGAAGAAGAAGAAGAAGAAGAAGAAGAAGAAGAAGAAGAAGAAGAAGAAGAAGAAGAAGAAGAGTTGGATTTATATCCCCCCTTTCTCTCCTGCAAGGAGACTCAAAGGGACTTACAAACTCCTTTCCCTTCCCCCCTTACAACAAATATCCTGTGAGGTAGGTGGGACTGAGAGAGCTCCGAAGAATTGTGACTAGCCCAAGGTCACCCAGCTGGCATGTGTTGGAGTGAACAGACTAATCTAGTTTCCCAGATAAGCTTCTGCGGCTCAAGTGGCAGAGCGGGGAATCAAACCCAGTTCTCCAGATTAGAGTGCACCTGCTCTTAATCACTATGCTACTGCTGCTCTGCTTGCTTATATAAGCAAGAATATCATAAGAATGTTGTTGTTGGCTACTTTGGATCATCCATTTTTTAAAATAAATAGTTCCCTTTTATGAACAGAAGTGTCTCAGATTTGTACCAGCTGTTTCCAGTTTTCAAAAATTCTTAAGAACATAAGAACATAAGAACAAGCCAGCTGGATCAGACCAGAGTCCATCTAGTCCAGCTCTCTGCTACTCGCAGTGGCCCACCAGGTGCCTTTGGGAGTTCACATGTAGGATGTGAAAGCAATGGCCTTCTGTGGCTGTTGCTCGAGCACCCTGGACTGTTAAGACATTGCAATCTCAGATCAAAGAGGGATCAGATTGGTAGCCATAAATGACTTCTCCTCATAAAATCTGTCCAAGCCCTTTTAAAGCTATCCAGGTTTGAGAGGTGGCCATCACCACCTCCTGTGGCAGCATATTCCAAAACACCAATCACCGTTCGCGTGAAGAAGTGTTTCCTTTTAGTAGTTCTAATTCTTCCCCAGCATTTTCAATGAATGCCCCTGGTTCTAATTGTGAGAAGAGAATTTCTCCTGTCGGCATTTTCCCATGCATAATTTATAGACTTCGGTCGCCATCCCCTCAGGCGTCTCCTCTCCAAACTAAAAAAAAAGTCCCAAAGCGCTGCAGCCTTTCCCCTCCTGGAAGGTGCTGCAGTCCTAATCATCCTCGCGTCAGCCCTTCTCTGCGCGCCTGTCCTGCTTGTATCCCTTTTTTGGGGATGGTGTGACCAGACTGAACACAATTACTCCAAGTCTTGATTAAGCGCCACAGCTTTATATAAAGGGGCATGATAATCTTTTGGTTTGTTCTCTCAATTCCTTTCTAATTATCCCCAGCATTTAGAGTTTGCCTTTTCACGGCTACCATACATTGAGTTATTCCATGATTCTATCAGCTTCAGGCGCTAAATCCACTTTCCTGGTCTGTGACTGATAGCACTGACCCTGTATGTATGTGAAGTTTGGATTTTTTGCCCTATGTGCATCACTTTGCGTTTTGCTACATTGAACTTCACATTTGCCATTTCAGCCCACTTTCCACCCCTGGCGTTTATCAAGGTCGGCACGGGCTCCTACAATCCTTTGTGGTTCTCACCACCCTACGTAATTTAGGTATCATCTGCAAACTTGGCCACCGCGGCTACCCACCCTACTTCCGGGTCATTTATGAATGGGTTAAGAGCACTGGATGTCTGGATCCTTGGGGGGACACCCTCCCTACATCTCTCCATTGTGAGAATTTCCCATTTTACACCCTCTTTGCTTCCTGTTTCTCAACCAGTTTTGAAATCCATGGGGACTTCCCCTCTTATTCCTTCATTGCTGAGTTTTCTCAATAGTCTCTGGTGGGAACTTTGTCAAAAAGCCTTTTGGAAATCAAGTAGACAATGTCCACTGGTTCCCCATATCCACATGCCTGTTTACATCCTCCAAAGAACTCCTAGTAAGTTTGTAAGACAGAGTTTGCCTCTGCAAAAGCCATTACTGACTCTTTCTCAGCAGGTCTTGCTTTTCTACATGTTTATAATTTTATCTTTAATGACAGATTCTACTAATTTACCAGGAACAGATGTCAAACTGACTGGCCTGTAATTTCCAGGTCCCCCTAGATCTTTCTTTAAGATTGGTGTGACATTGGCCATCTTCCAGTCCTTCAGGGATGGAGCCTGATTTCAAGGATAAGTTGCATATTAAAGATTAGAGAAGATCAACAATTTGGTAGCATTTGGACATCAATGGCTGCCAAGAACTTCTTCCTTGTCTACCACTATCTTTGTTAGTTCACCGGTTAAGCCTCTAAGAAGCTTGGTTCGGAGTTCTGAGATTTTCCTCACCTCCTCTTGGAGTGAAGACAGATACAAGGAATTCATTCAGCTTTTCTGCAATCTCCCTGTCATCTTTAGCACCTTTGTTCCTTTGATAACGGGCCTACGGCTTCCCCTTGCTGGCTTCCTGCTTTTGATGTGCCGAAGAACTGTTTGTTGCTGGTTTTGATGTTCACAGCCATGTGTTCCTCTCATAATCCCTTTTGCCTCCCTTACAGCTAACTTGCTTCTCTTTTGCCACCATTTGTGTTCTCTCTGGTATTCTTTATCAGTTAAAGTTGGACTTCCATTTTTCCTAGAGCATACTTTTTCCTAATAATTTCCTCAAGCGTCCCTTGTTAACCATGGTGGCTTTCTTTTGGACTGGTACCTAACCTACTTGGAACCACATTCCAGCTGAGCTTTTGTGACTGTGTTTTAAATAACCTCCAAGCATCTTGGACGTACGGCTCTCTTGATTTTTCCCTTTCAGCTTCCTGCGCACTATCCCCTCATCTTTGAAATTTCCCTTTCTGAAGGCAAATGTAACTACATTGAAGTAGTTGTCACTTGCATGCAAGAGATACTGAATCTGACAGCATTGTGGTAGCTGTTCCCTCTCGACTCCAACAACACTGACTTTGCCCTGGGTCCTGGGTCCCACTTAGAATTGAATCTGGGATCCGCATCTCCCCTGGTTGGTTCCACAACCATCTGCTCTAAGCCACAGTCATTTAACGTATCAGGAATGTTCTCTCCCTTACTATGAGCCTGAGCATGCATTTTTTCCAGTTTATATGGGGATAGTTAAATCGCCCATTACCACTGACTTGTTTTGCTTTTGTTGGCCTCTCTAATTTCTTTTCCATCTCAGAATCCTCTTGTGCGCTTTGGTCAGGGGCGATAATATATTCTAATGTTAGTATACTTCACCTGGTATTGATATCCACAGTGCTTCTGTAGGAGATCAAACCCCACCATTGTGTCTATTTTATGTGACACTATGCTCTCTTTGATGTAGAGACCCTCCACCCCAATCGCCCTGTCCTATCCTTCCTGGGCTTGTAACCTGGGATAACAGCATCCCACTGGTTCTCCTCATTCCAACATGTCTCTATGATGCCCACTATACGAATGTCTTCCTTCAAAACTCTGTGCTCCAGCTCCCCATTTTAGGTGAGATGCTTCTACTATTAGCATAGAGACATGCTCTGTCTCTGTCCCTAACCTGGGATTTGTAATGACTTGCCCTCTAGCCTTTTTGTAGACACTATCACTTATCACATTGCTGTACTCTTCACTTGTATGTGGTTGATTTAAAAAACCTCCTTCTCTGTCTGCATCCCCATGGACTCTGTATTCGAACCCGAGAGTCACCTCAGCTCCTGTCGGCTTTCCCCAGGGATCCAGTTTAAAACTGTTCTGCCACCTTTTTAATGTTGGCGCTTCAACAGCCTAGTTCCCTCTTTGGATTTAAGATGAAACCCGTCCCTTGCATACAATCCCAAAAGGTTCCCAGTTCCTGACAAATCTGAAACCCTCTGCCTTGCACCACCATACCTTCTCATCCAGCATTTGAGACCCTGCTGTCTCGGCTTGCCCTGGCTATAGCGTGGAACAGGTAGCATTTCAGGGAATGCCACATGCCAGGGGTCCCTGGATTTTAACCTTTTCCCTAGCAGCCTAAATTTAGCTTCCAGAACCTCCCGGCTACATTTCCCAATGTCATTGGTACCAATGTGGACCACAACTGCTGACTCCACCCCAGCACTGTCTAACAGCCTATCTAGGCGTGGCGTGACATCGCCGCGCCAGGCAGGCAAGGTCACCCGTAGGTCATCCGCTGTCACAAGAGCCAACTCTCTATATTCCTGATGATGAGATCACCCACTACAAGGAGCCCCACCTCCCGAGGGGTATCCTCAGTCTTGAGGGATATCTGACCACCAACTAAGGAAGGGGTCCCATCTAAGGGGTATCTTCCCCCCACCCGCGAACTGGCACCTCATCACCCAGACTCTCGTATACATGACATCTGAAGATGTCACCTTGGGAGTGGACCCGGCTGCTAGATTCCTGAAAGCCTTGTTTGTTGCCCTCTCTGCCTCTCTCAGCTTCTCCAGGTCTGCCACCTTGGCTTCAAGAGCGGACCGCGTTCCTTGTATGCCAGGAGCTCGATACAGCGAGGGCACACCCGACTTCTGGCCTGAGTGGCAGATGGTCATACATGTGACACTCAGTGCAAAACACTTTGGGAAGCCCCATCCCCTGCTGGCTTACCATATCTGCTTTGTTTATATATTTAGATATTAAACTTTTAGTCAGTGCCCCTTTGAGCTATCTGTACCTACTATCCCTCAAAAAATGTCCTTATTAATTAATTTATTTATTAATTTATTTTTTAAAAGAAGAAAGTGCTTGTGGCAGGCTGTAGCTATTCAGAGACTGAACTAAGAGACTGAATGACTCACCTCAGGGCCCACCTTTGGCAGCCCAGGGACAAAGGTAACCTCCTGTTGGCAACCCCTGTTAAGCCCCACCTCCAGCAGTCTCAGCTCTTAGCAACCTTACAAGGAGAAAAAGAGAAAACCCCTGCAAACCCCTGTTAAAAATACACTGTTTTAAAAGATGTGGCTTTGAGAAAAGCCCTCCAAAATGAACACCAGCAGGTCACTCTGCTCTTCCTGGCCAGTTGCCTTGTCCACTGCTGCTCCTTTCTTGTTTTTAAAGTACCACTCTCTTTTTCACCTTCTGTGAAAAATTATATAGCAAATTTCTGGGTAAAGAGAAACAGTTTAGGGTTGCAAATCCCCAGGTGGAGCCTTGAGTTACCCCAGCATTACAAGTGATATCCAGACTACAGAAACTAGTTCCCCTAGATGGAGGCCCAGAGATCAGGGCTTGAGAAGACATCTCACCTGGAACAGCCAGGTCAAAGGGTTGTGTGTGGGAGGGGGACATCCTTGTAGAAAAATTAAAAAGAAAATCAAGGCCTTGTCTACTCACAGGAAGTTCTGACCACAGAGTTCTTAGTATCTCCTAGAGCAGGGGTTGACAACCTTTACTATAAAAAGGCCCATTTTGCTCCCACCCCCACCCAAGAAAAAAACTGTCTGGAGCTGTAAAACATATTTGAGCCTTATAATAAAAGTAATACAATCTATTAAGTCTAAATTAGCCTATCAACATCATTATTCAATCTAATTGAGCATTAATTAATACATTTTACCACATGTGGCTATACTCTGCAGTAGACTACTTATGATTATTTGGTACTTTAACTTTTAATTTTCTCTACAGCACTACCAAGTTTTGTTGCATTTATGAATGGCCTGTGGACAATAATGACAGATTGACCAGCAGTACAGTCAAGATAGTGTTGGTAATAATTTCCTTATACAGCACATAATTAAGAAATTGACCATCACAAAACACACTGATTATCATCAACATGCATTGCTTTAAAAGAGAGTTAGAAAAGCTTATGGAGATGTACACTATTAGCCATGTCAGCTAAACAGAGCCTCCAGGTTCAGAGACAGTACATCTCTGAGCATCAACAACCAGAGCACAAGCACAGAGACACTAATTGCTAACAGAACTGACAGTGCAAAGCAGCAATTGGTAGCTACAGCTCTTGGATTGGTCCTCCTGCCCAGCACCATAGGCTCCCCAGCCAATCAGGTACCAGCCTTCAGGCCAGGCCTCCCCTCCTGGACTGCTCTTCCTGGCCGGATGTGGGCTTGGGTACAGAGCCACTTTAGAGCAGCAAAAGAACCCCATCCTAGAGCTACCCAGAAGTGACAAGGGTAGTTCTAAGAATTGCCAGGAACTCTAAGCTCAGAACTTCTTGTAAGCAGACATGGCCTTATTTTTCTTTTTAATTTTCTCCCCAAGACAGTCATGTGCCGCTCCATTTTTGCCCACCAATCAGGTTGGCATCAGTGGGCAAGAACCCCAATTATCTGAAGGCCTCCCACCTTAAGCATGCAAATGGGAATGCTAGGTGGTCTGACAATATGGGATGAGGCAGTCCTTCAAATACCCTCTCTCCAAGCCATTCAAGGCCCTGTAGATAAGAACTATCTGTTGGAATTGTGCCCAGAAACAAGCAGCCAATGTAGCTCTTTCAGCTCAGAAAGCCATAGTGGTGTTGAAAGCCATGTGATACAGTAGTTAAAAGCGGCTGACTAATCAGATCTTCACTCCTCCACATGCAGACTGCTGGATAACCTTGGGCCAGTCCCAGTTCTCTCATAATGTTCCCGTACCACCAGAGACGTGTTTCCCTCATTTTGTTTGTAATTGGTATAATTCCAAGTCTTTGTCGTATGACTTCGTTTGTAACACAATTGAAAAGTATCAGGTCAAGCATCCACCAGAGCATCTTAATTTCCATCACATGAAATCTGTTCATGTTTCCAAGTTGCTGGGCAACATTCTGTTTTGTATAGAGACACAGGGTGGATAACTGTGGTGTACACTTTTGCCCTCAGATGTTCAGGTACTCTTTTGTCACACAGGACTCCTGTGGTTTGCCTCCACTTCATCCATGTTGCATTAACTCTAGATCAGGGGTAGGGAACCTGCGGCTCGAGAGCCGCATGCGGCTCTTCTGCCCTTGCACTGTGGCTCCACGAGCCGAGCCGCTGGCCCCATCCTTGCCTGCCCTGCAGGCCAGCTGCCCATGGTCGGCTGGGCCGTGCTGCGGGCTACCCCTCTCACCCGCCCCATTGGAGCAGGGCGGGCGCTTTCCCGGCGGCCGGCGAGGCCGAGCCGCCAGCTTCATCCTTGCCCGCCCTGCGCAGCAGGGCGGGCGCATCCATGCGCTTCTCAGAATGAGCGGAGTAAAAGGTAAAAAAAACCCTCTATATATATAGTGTTATCTTTATTTTAAATGTCAAAAATTATTTGCGGCTCCAAGTGTTTTCTTTTCCCGTGGAAAACGGGTCCAAATGGCTCTTTGAGTGTTAAAGGTTCCCTACCCCTGCTCTAGATCGAGCATCTGGTAGCATATCCCCATCTGCTGAGACCAGGGATCTGAGATATTTAAATTGAGTGGTCTTCTTCAAGTCTTGGTTGTTAATTTGGATTGTTCTGTCTGTTTGAGAGCCACATTTAAGATACTCTATTTTTTGTAAATTTTTGTGTAATCCATAATCAGCTAATCTATTGTTCCACTCATGTGATTGTTGTTAAAGAACTGTGTGTGATTGGTTAGCAAGAGCCACATCATCTGCATAAAGCAGTGTCGAAGGATATGGCATTTGTAAATCAGCTGTTACTGTATCCATGCAAAGAATAATTAGGTGAAAGTGCTGAGCCCTGATGAATGCCAGCAGTCATAGTGAATTGTGGTGAAATCCCTGCTGGACACTGAACATGACTGGTGGCTTTATAGTACAGTAATTGTACCCATTGAACATACTCTTCAGGAATACCATGTGACTGGAATGCTTGCCATATAAGTGCTTGTGGCACTCATTCAAATGCTTTTTTTGAGGTCTAAAAATGTCAATGGTTTATTTTTTTCCCTGTGTCTTTCCATTAATAGTCGTACGGTGTGTATGGCATCAGTGGTTCCGCTTCCTTTGACAAAACTACATTGGTTGGACATGGCTCCTGAGCCTCTGATCCAGTACCCTTTCAAACATTTTCATGGTGTGGCAAAGTAGCCTGATTGGTCGATAGTTGGAGCATTCGCAGATGTCTCCTTTCTTTTTCCAAATGGGTATAGTTGTGCTCATGGTCCAAGCTTCCGGAAGTTTGTTTTCTGCAGTACTGCAGTTGAAAAGTGATGCTAGGAATGTGTCACCATTTTCTCTAAGCATCTTCCAGATCTCGACTGGGATGTCATCAGGGCCAGTTGCTTTCCACTCTTCATTTTCTTGATGGATTCCTTCACTTCCATGGCTGTTATTTGTGGAACTGGGCCAAAGACAGGAGGACAGCTCATTATGGGTGGATTTGGGAATTCATCATTGCTGATATTAGAGAAATAGTCACACCAGCGTTGTAGGATGTTTACAGGTTTGGTCAGCATTTTGCCATCAGCATCCCTGACTTGGAAGACATGGCCAATATCTTGTGCCTGTCGTTGGCATGATTTGGCAAGACAATATACCATGTTCACTCCTTCTGAAGTTTCCAATTTGGTGTACATCGGTTGGAAATTATTGTTCTTTGCTGTGCGTACTGCTTGCTTTGCTTCCAATTTCAGCAGTCTATAGTGTTCCCAATAGTAGGTGCATTTTCCACCAAGTCAGGAAGGCTTGTTTCTTTTTCCTAATTACTAGTTGTACTTCCTTATTCCACCACCATGTCTGCTTGTCAATACATTGTTTTCCTGGTTTTGTTTTCCCCACAGTTATCTCTGCTGCTTGATGTATCTGCTGCACTGCTTTGTTCCATACAGCTTCCACTGACTGGCTGGAGTTTACACTGAAGTTGGCAAGAGCGGTAGCCAGGTTTTGACTATGCTCCCTAATTTTCCACCATTTAAACCTTGCTGGTCCAGTTGTTATTTTTCTCTTGGGCTTCAACTGGTTCAAATAAATGTCTAGTAATAGAAGCCAATGCTGGGTTGCTGTATTGTCATAAGGAATCACCTTTGTATTCTTGACTAATTTCAGGTCTTGTTGTCACACCATCCAGTAATCAATTTGAGTGAAATGGTTGCCACTGATATATGTAGCTAGCTGTGTAAATTGTTTCTTGAAATATGTGGTGGTGACCTGGAGAAAATACAACGCTCATTCCCAATTAACAACATCTGCTTTTTTGAACCTTCTTAGCTTATGAGAATAGCAAAAGGATTTTACCAGGCCTTTAGCAAACAAAATGGATTCTCTCTTGACACTGTTCTGAAAAGTTTTCAAAGGCAACCTCTTGTATAATTTTTGCTGTCAAGTCACATCTGATTTGTGGCAACTCCATAGGGTTTTCAAAGAAAAATATGTTCAGAGGTGGTTTTGCCATTGCCTGCCTCTGCATCACAATCATAGTACTCCTTGGGGGTCTCTCATCCAAATACTAACCCTATAGAATGCACTGCAGTAATCTTACCTGAATGTGATCAGGACATGAATCACTGTGGCCAGATCAGATGTGTCAAGGAAAGACTGTAGCAAGCATATCAGCCATGTGAATAAGAGGCCACTGGCATTAAGACAATACACACATTTCTGTGAGGCGCACAGCCATAAAATCATCATCTTGAGCCTAAGGAAGGGCCCACACACAATTTATAGAGACAAATGTCAGAAAGAAGAGAAAACATTGCCACTATT
The DNA here is from genome assembly GCF_021028975.2 of Sphaerodactylus townsendi. Classification (NCBI taxonomy): domain Eukaryota; kingdom Metazoa; phylum Chordata; class Lepidosauria; order Squamata; family Sphaerodactylidae; genus Sphaerodactylus; species Sphaerodactylus townsendi. The sequence continues at coordinate 72,974,906 of NC_059425.1, forward strand.
GTCAGGAGGAGAAGATGGATACATTTTAATATCACCAACTGAAAAGATCAGTGCTGCAAAACATGAGACTGGGTAACAGAGTTTTGGCAGGCTTTGGGGAGACATTTCCCCCCACCCCCAAGGATTAGTCTGCAAACAACTCCCAGTTGAGAGGGGACGAGTCAAAGTCTGTTTGGGAAGGGTGTGGTGACCAAGAGGAAGATGGAGCCCCCCCCAATCTCCTGACTCATCACGCATTCTCCAGGAATGGGGGGGGGGGGGGCAGAGGTGGGATCCAGCAGGTTCTCACAGGTTCCCGAGAGTAGGTTCCTAATTATTTGTGTGTGCCGAGAGGGGGTTACTGATTGGTGATTTTGCCACGTGATTTTTGCCTTAGTTACGCCCCTCCTCTCAGCAGTAGCGCGCAGAACTTGGAGCAGTCTAGCAGCAGGTGCACCGGCGTGCGTGGCAGCCTGCGCCTGCGTGCATTCGTTTCCCGCCCAAGGACCGGCGCAGCGGCTGCGTCCTTGCCACAGCCCCGCCCAGGAATGCCCCGCCCCCGGAATGCCCGGCCATGCCCCCGTTGTGCCCCGCCCAGCCCCATTGACGCCACGCCACAGTTTGAATCCCACCAGTATGGGAACCTGTTACTATAAATTTTGGATCCCACCACTGGGGGGGGGGGGGCGCTGCAAAGTAATATCATTCAGTTTAGGCTAGTAGTTATTTCCATTCTACTTTTATTTTCTTAGCAGCTGTATCACCTGTGTTGGCTTTTTATGTACAAAGTAGGTATCTGAGCTGGGCTATCAGTCACCCAGTCCGCCTGTTCCTACTGTCCACTTCCACTCCAAGTGGTGATGGGAGAGAAACCATGCTGGCAGAGCAGGAAAAGATCTCCCCACACCCATATGGATCAACAGAACAGCGTCGGAGGGCCACATCACCAGCAAAGCAGTAGAAGCAGTCAACAGAAAGTGGATGGGCTGAACCCAGGCAGACTCACCTTACAGGAGCAGCCTGGAGCAGCACAGAGAAGACCTTGCCAGCACACTCAGAGAAGGCTAGCCAGGTGACATAGCCATCACAGGCCGAGCAGGCCAGGGCTAGGGTTGCCAGCTCTGGGTGGGGAAATACCCTGGAGATTTGGGGGATGGAGCCTGAAGAGGGCAAGGTTTGGGGAGGGGAGGGACCTCAGCAGGGTGCAATGCAAAAGAGTCCCTACTCCAAAGCAGCCATTATTTCCAGGGGAACTAATCTCTGTCTTCTGGAGTTCAATTGTAGTTGCAATAGCAGGAGATCTCCAAGTCTCACCTGGAGGTTGGGATTGGGATATTTGGTTAATATGGCAAAGTTTTCCCAGTCTTAGATCATGGGTGATACTGAAATAAATTTCCCAAGTAGTATATTGCATAAAAGTAAAACTTACATTTATTCCAGCTGATTCTGATCACATTCAAGTTACAGTTGAAAAGAAAGAAACAGAAACCTAATCTAAAGAGTATGTTTCTCTGTCACAAGTGGCCAGCTAGTCCAGCATCGTGTGTGTGCAAGTATGAGGCATTGTTTCTATAGAAAAGAGCTGTAGATACTTGTGACTCCATCAAGGCCATGTGGAAAGTGTGTGAGAACAATGGACAGGGAGGAGAAGGGGCAGAGTAAACACCCAGGTTAAGAAAAAGAGAGAAACATCCATTCAATGAGATAACACTTACACACAGTGATTTAATGCCCTCCAGTCTCCAGGCATTCTGAGCCATTCACTCCAACAGCTGGCAACCCTACCAGTGACAGAAGCCACAGGAAGGGCCTAGAGACAAGCCAAGTAGAGGATTGTGACTTCCTAACAGCAGCACCATCCAATAGGAGGTTGATTAAAAGTCTCAGGTCCAGCAGAACCAACGAGGGACCTAAGCACAGAGAGAGCTCCACTGGCCCAGAAACTTGGAATGAGCTAGATCCCACCCCTAAATGGAGGACATTGGCAAAGCCTGGGGTGGCGCACCCTCTAGGCATGCCTTTATTCAGCATGGTTGCAAAGCACTATGGCAGGACAGGCTTGCCTGTACCTGTGTAATCAGAGGATAGAGCTGGAGAGAGAGGATTATGGGTTCTGTAAACCTCCATCTTCCCCTTTGAACCTGATCTTTTGGCGGGAGTAAAGCTTGCTCCAGGAAAGGCTGACTCCTCAATCTTCAGCAGAGTTGCCACCTCCAGGCAGGGAAATACCTGAAAATTTTGGGGGTGGAGTCTGAGGAAAGTTGCCATTTCTCCAGGGAAACTAATCTAAATCGCTTAAAGATTAGTTATAATCCTAGGTTATCTCCAGCCATCACCTGGAGATTGGCAACCCTAAACTCAAGTAGCTGCTCCACTGACCAACAGCACTTCAGTCTTGTCTGGATTAATCTAAGTTTACTGGCCCTCATCCACCCCATTACCTTCTCTAGGCATCTGTTCAGGATTTTCACAGACCAACCAACTCAGCTGTTAAGGAGAAATAGAGCTGGCTGTCATCCATATATTTGTGAGACCTCATATCAAATGATGTACATAGGGGCAAAAAATCCAAACTTCACATACATGCTACAGGGGTCAGTGCTATCAGCCACAGACCAGGAAAGGGATTTGGGCGTCTTAGTTGATAGTTCCATGGGAATGTCAACTCAATGCATGGCAGCTGTGAAAAAGGCAAACTCTATGCTGGGGATCATTAGGAAAGGAGTTGATAAGAAAACTGTAAAGATTATCATGCCCTCATATAAAGCAGTGGTGCGACCGCACTTGGAGTACTTTGTTCAGTTCTGGTCGCCACATCTCAAAAAGGATATTGAAGAGATAGAAAAAGTGCAGAGAAGGGCAATGAGGATGATTGAGGGATTGGAGCACCTTTCTTATGAGGAGAGGTTGCAGCCTTTGGGACTCTTTAGTTTGGAGAGGAGACGTCTGAGGGGGGATATGATTGAAGTCTATAAAATTATGCATGGGGTAGAAAATGTTGACAGAGAGAAATTTTTCTCTCTTTCCCATGATACTAGAACCTGGGGGCATTCATTGAAAATGCTGGGGGGGGGAGAGAATTAGGACTAATAAAAGGAAACATTTTGTCACGCAACGCATGATTGGTGTTTGGAATATGCTGCCACAGGAGGTGGTGATGGCCACTAACCTGGATAGCTTTAAAGGGGGCTTGGACAGATTTATGGAGGAGAAGTCGATCTATGGTTACCAATTTTGATCCTCCTTGAACTGAGATTGCAAATGCCTCAACAGACCAGGTGTTCAGGAGCAGCAGCAGCAGAAGGCCATTGCTTTCACATCCTTCATGTGAGCTCCCAAAGGCACCTGGTGGGCCACTGTGAGTAGCAGAGTGCTGAACTAGATGGACTCTGGTCTGATCCAGCCTGCTTGTTCTTATGTTCTTTTGTAAATCACTGTATGATCTCTCCCATTAATTTCATACAGAGGTTAAATAGCAAGGGGAACAAGATGGAATTCTGTGGACCACATAGCTAAGTTGCCATGGGGCTGCATGGTACTCCCCCAGCACCACCTTCTGGAACTGGTCAGTCATGTAAGGGTGGAACCCCAGAAGCTTGGTGTCTCTCATTTCCCAATCCTACCAACCTATTCAGAAGGATGCCATAGTGGATGGTACTAAATGTATTAGGAAATCATCAGGGTAAGCAAGGACCAGCTCTTTCCTTTGGGGGAGAAGGATTTGCGAGCCAGGACACATACTGATGGACATTGGCAAGGGCTGCCAAAGTCCAGGTAGGGCCTGGAGACCTCCTGTGGTTACAAGTGATCTCTGGAGATCAGTTCCCCTGGAGAAAATGACTGCTTTGGAAGGCAGATTGTATGGCATTAAACTCTACTGAGGTTCCTCCCCATCCTCTACCCCCAAATATGCAAAACTTCCCCCACCTGGATTTGGCAACCTTAGCACCATGGTACCACAGGTGCCGCATGATGGATCACTGCTGCAATAGTCGCTGAAATATTTTTAAGCAACAAATAACTGTTATAATGCATTGCTTTATTTTAAAAGTATTAATCTTGAAAATGGCTAAGAATGAGCTGTTATACCTTGCTGAGAATCAACAAGCACAACATCTTTTTCTCTTCGCTTTGGAAATGGCATCCCTGACTAATTTGCATGTTAATTAAAACAACTTTACTATCTCAGGGCCAAATGAGATGAGACATGGATTTCTACTGTGACTCTTTTCCCTTGCTGTTTTGATTCAGAAACGGAGTGTGAGGGAAGGGCCTACTGACTTTTTTCTCTGCCTGCCATTTATCACCTAAAATTACGCTTCTCTTGCCAGCTCTCTCCCCACAGGGGAAAGGAAGAAGAAGAAAAAAATGGATTTATACCACGCCTTTCTCTTCTGTAAGGAGTCTCAGGCCGATTTTGCACATCGAATTTGCCCCTCTGTTGGCACACGGAATCCCCCAATGCAATCAGTAGTTTTGCACTGCCCCTGGTGCTGCAGCGTGGCTGCCATGTTTCTGCCCCAGAGCCGCCCCACGGCTCCACAAATTTCCTGAACCGCAAAGGTTGAGGTTCTTTTGAAATGTCCCTTTGTTGCTCCGGAGGCTTCTGCCACTATGCAAAATTCCTCTGTAGCAGAAACGGGGCCAGTTTTCCCACCTCACCGCTCTGGCCTGCCCTTCCAATGGACAGGCGCTGAGAAGCAGCGCCCTCCCTCCCCCCTTGCAGTGAAAAAGAAATGGAGGGGAAAACCTTGGTTTTTAGAAAAGAGGGAGAAACCTTGGGCAGAAAAGCATCATTTGCAAGTACTGCAAATGGAAGGGCGGCGATTCTCTTGCACACACAAGGATTTTAGATTAACATTTTAGACAGAGGGGGAGTGAAGGATGGTGATTCCATCACACATGCAAGGATTTTAGATGAGGGGGTGAGGTTGCTGATTCTCAGTGCCTGCTTTGTGTTCACAGTGATTTGAAACTAAAATAGTGAAAGTGAGTGGGGGAAATGGGGCAAGATTCAGCCCCTTTTCCCAACTCTCCTCTGTTCTCCAAAGTCCTTTCCACTAAAAAACAAAACTGGTGTAAAAGGAGCAGAGAACCCTGCTTGATATCTTGTCTGGCATAACTGTCTTGATTTATCCAGAGCCTTTTCCAAAAGGTGGGTTGCAAACTGAGGACACAGCCTGACAACAGATTGTCAGCTGCCACCATTCAGCACTTCAGCTGAAGTAAGGCTTCTTTATTTACTTTTTAAAAAATCAAATAATTAATTAATTAATAGCTCACCTTTCTCCCTGAGATCACCAAGTGGATTACAGAATATAAAACACTGTAATCAGGCACTGCAAAACCATCAGTGAACAATGCAATAGGACTTAAAAGCTCAGCTGGAATGTGTTCCGCAGGTTAGGAAAGGGAGCGCCCAGTCCAAAAGAAAGCCACCATGGTTAACAAGGGAGGTTGAGGAAATTATTAGGGAAAAAAAGATGTCTTTTAGAAAATGGAAGTCCAACTTGACTGATGAAGAATACCAGAGAGAACACAAATGGTGGCAAAAGGGAAACTACAGTTAGGCTGTAAAAGGGGGGAGCTGCAAAAAAAAAGGATTATGGAGGAGCTACGCGATGGCTGCTTGAACATCAAGACCAGCAACAAACAGTTCTTCAAGTACATCAAAAGCAGGACGCCATTTAGGGAAGCGGTAGGCCCGTTAGATGATGAAGGAAAAAAGGTGTGCTAAAAGATGACAGGGAGATTGCAGAGAAGCTGAATGAATTCTTTGCATCTGTCTTCATACAAGAGGAGGTGAGGAAAATTCCTGCACCTGAACCAAGCTTCTTAGGAGGTGAATCAGGTGAACTAGCTGAAGATAGTGGTAGACAAGGGAAGAAGTTCTGGCAGCCATTGATAAACTAAATGCTACCAAATCCCTATTGGCCCAGGACTGCATTCATCCAAGAGTTCTTAAAGAGCTCAAGCTATGAAATTGCTGATGTTCCTCCACATTAATATGCAACTTATCCCTGAAATTCACTGCCTCCATCCCCGAAGACTGGAAGATGGCCAATGTCACAATCACCAATCTTTAAAGAAAGGGGCTCTAGGGGGGACCCAGGAAATTACAAGGCCAGTCAGTTTGACATCTGTTCCTGGTAAATTAGTAGAATCTATCATTAAAAGATAAAATTATTAAACATGTAGAAAAGCAAGACCTCGCTGAGGAAGAGTCAGCATGGCTTTTGTAGAGGCAAGAGTCCTGTCTTTACAAACTTACTTCAGAGTTCTTTTGAGGGTGTAAACGAGACATGTGTGGACAAGGGGGAACCAGTGGACATTGTCTACTTGGATTTCAAAAGGAACTTTTTTGACAAAGTTCCTCACCAAGGGACTCAGCAATGGAAGAAGGGAATAAGAGGGGAAGTCCTCCTATGGATTAAAAAACTGGTTGAGGAACAGGAAACAAAGGGATTGTGGATATAAATGGGGAAGTTCTCACAATGGAGAGATGTAGGGAGTAGAGAATTGTCCCCTAAGGATCCGTATTGGGACCAGTGCTCTTTAACCTATTCATAAAATGACCACTGGAAAGAGTAGGGGTGGGTAGTGGTGGTGTGTGCCAAAGTTTGCAGATGATACTACCAAATTGCTTAATGTAGGGTGGTGAGAACCACAAAGGATTACTTAAAAACTCCAAGAGGACCTTGATAGAATTAGGTGAGTGCGGGCTAAGAAATGCTTGCAAATGCAGTTCAATGCTTAGCAAAATGTAAAAATTAGTGATGCACCACAGGGGCAAAAAAAAAAATCCAAACTTCACATATACACACACTCACAGGGGTCGAGGTGCTATCAGTCACAGCATCCAGAGGAGAAGGGAGTTTGAGCCGTCTTAGTTGATAGTTCCATGGGAATGTCAACTCAATGCATGGCAGCTGTGAAAAAGGCAAACTCTATACTGGGGATGATTAGTACAGGAGTTGATAAGAAAACTGCTAAAGATTATCATGCCCCTCATATAGAAGCAGTGGTGCGACCAAGACTTGCCAGAGTAACTGTGTCCAGTTCATGAGTGCCACATCTCAAAAAAAGGATATTGAAGAGATAGAAAAAGTGCAGATTGAAGAGGCAATGAGGACTGATTTGAGAGAGATTGGAGCACCTTCCTTGTGAGGGAGAGGAGGCTGCAGCATTTGGGACCTCTTTAGTTTGGAGAGATACGAGATGTCTGAGGGGATATGATTAGAAGTCTATAAAAAAATTATGCATGGGGTAGAAAATGTTGACAGAGAGAATTTTTTTTCTCTCTTTCTCTCCTATACTAGAGACCAGGGGGCATTCATTGAGAAATGCTGGGGGAAGAATTAGGAAGGACTAATAAAAGGAAACACTTCTTCACGCAACGCATGATTGGTGTTTGGAATATGCTGCCACAGGAGGTGGTGATGGCCACTAACCTGGATAGCTTTAAAAGGGGCTTGGACAGATTAATGGAGGAGAAGTCGATCTATGGCTACCAATCTTGATCCTCCTTGATCTGAGATTGCAAATGCCTTAGCAGACCAGGTGCTCAGGAGCAGCAGCAGCAGAAGGCCATTGCTTTCACATCCTGCATATGAGCTCCCAAAGGCACCTGGTGGGCCACTGTGAGTAGCAGAGTGCTAGACTAGATGAACTCTGGTCTGATTCAGCAGGCTAGTTCTTATGTTCTTATGACTAGGATTACAGAATATGAAATTAGAAAGGTATTTGGAAGTCCAAATGAGGGAACATAAAGTCGATGACAGTGCAGTCAATGCAAGTGATAATCTTTGTAAAATTCTATTTCATTAGAAAGACACCCTGCTGAATTGTTCTATTCTACCACAGTTTGATTGTTTGTTTGTTTAGATTTAATTCCATGCCCTCCCCCAGCCAAGGCTGGGCTCTAATCCCTTTATCCAAATGCCTCCCTGAACATTTCTGTTTTGCTCATTTGGCAGTATGAGCCTTCCTGACCTCCTCAGGCACACCGTTCCACAAGTTGGAGCCACTCCACAGATGAGAAGAATGGCATGGCAGTCCTTGGAGATGAGATGAAGAAGTGCACAAACAGGCAACTACCACTCAGCTTTCAAAAGTCAGCAGCAGGAGACTGGATTCAAGCAGCTGAAATTGCAAGAAAGACTTCATGAGAACTGGGAATGAATGGGTTGCAATATCAGGGGAGATGGAAGCATCTTTGAATTTTAAAAAATCATTTTGTATAAACTGCTTTCTAGATTCTTTTAATCATTCTGTGTAAGCTGCTTTTTGGAGGGAAAAGTGAGATAAAACTCAAAAAATGAAACTGGAGCTGCTTGAGATGTCATATCCAAGATTTTGTAAGCAGAGCCTGTCTGACTTTAAACATGGGCTACGTAGCCACACAGGTTAAGCAATGTTTCTTAATTAGCTCCTCTGCCAGTAAATTGTCTTTCAATAAGTATGCAGCTTCAGAAGAGTCTGTCAGGAACCCAGCCAGCAAGTCCTCCTCATTATCTGGTTGGAGGGTGGGGATCTAATTTAGTACATGCACAAACATTTCAAAAGGGGGAAAAATGTAAGAAAATCAGCAAGAGCTACCTGAAGACCATACATAATATCAACTAAGAGGGAGGGTTCACTGCTGGGGGGGGGGGTTGGGGGGGTTTGGCCTTGCCCTTGCCCTTAATTGATGTTCCTTTGCCTTACACCTCACTGGGCTCAGCTTCTTTTACCTACCTGCAATGCTTGTTTAATGGTTAGACTCTATTCCCTTGATTTCTTTTCTCATTTTTGCATTTTCAAGAGCTGATCTGCTATAGCAGTGGTGATGAACCTATGGCACGGGTGCCAGAGGTGGTACTCAGAGCCCTCTCTGTGGGCACACACAGAGTGCCCCCCCATCTAGGCTGGTCTGTTCCGCTGGGCTCAATTATTAGCATTAAACCTAAGACCTAGTTTTGGGGAAGCAGCGTAGGTAACCCTGTTAAGCGCTATTAAGAACTAAAGTGTGATCCTTTACCTGGGAGTAAGTTCAGTTGCTGGCAGTGGGGCTTGCTTCTGAGTAAACCCTCCTAGGGTCGTGAGTCACCCATTGGAAGAGTTGCACGGTTGCTTCAAAGCAAAGCCACCAACTACCACCAAGCTTACTCCTGAGTAACGCACACTTCGGAGCCAACCATTTTTTCTAAACTAAAACCTCAGTATCCAGGTTAAATTGCCGTGTTGGCACTTTGCGATAAATAAGTGGGTTTGGGGTTGCAATTTGGGCATTTGGTCTCGAAAAGGCTCGCTATCACCATGCTATAGAGTAAAACTGAGAGTAAAAACTGGGCTTCAAATATTTGCTCGATCACAACTCTCACAGGAGGATCCTGGTAGAATTTATTTCTGAGCCAAGCCTACTTTGCAGAGTTGTTGTGATGATATTTTCTCTATGGTAGAAGTACCATGCTCAGTAATAGAACTATGGCCCCTTTCAAATTGCCCTTACAATCCATTTGAGCTGCCGGTTGCTAACAGAATGTTTGTTATTTTAGATACAGCTGTTTTGGCTCCCAGTTGTTAATATATTTTATTCCTTTTCAGATAAAGCTGTTTGTGCCCTGTTGGCATCCCAGGGCTCAGCCATTTTTTTAAAAAAAAATGAAAACTGCTTTCTCCATTTTCAGCTCTTTCTTGTGCTTCTGAATCACTGCAGTTCTTCTGAAAGGACCTCCCCCCCCACACACACACACACACATTTTAGTAGTGCATTCTTTTCCTGCTTTTTCTGCTAAGATTAAGTGCAATAGCACTATAACAGCATAGCAATGTAATGCATTTGGATGCTGGTGATATAGTAATTTACCGTGCTACATCACCAGCATTTGAGTGCATTGTGTTGATATGCTATTATAACGCTAATCATAGAACTTTTTTTAAAAAGCCGAGAAAGAATGTTCCACTAAAAAAGACTGAAAAAAGTGTTACAAAATAGCCAGAGCGGTTTAGAGTCAGCTCACAGCTGGACTGAAAGGAACTTTGTGACATGCCCATGTCTTCAACGTACTGTTAAAATTATAAACTGAAGATCAAAACTTTTAAAAATTCTCTTTGCAACATGAAGAATTTTTAAACTACCCTGGCTTTTGGCTTGGAAAAGTGGAGAATATGAGAGGGTTTGGTATGATTTATATATCTGGAATTGAGAACTTTGCCTCGTTGACTGGTAGGTATGGCTATTCCCCAGAAAAATGTCAATTTTGGCTAGATCAAAACACCAACACAACAAGAACAAAGCAACTTGTAAAAGAAGAAAGAGAAGGGCAGCTGTTTTTCTAGGGAGTTTATTGCATGTGTTTCTTACAGACAAAATAGGCATATACAGCACCTGTATGGTCTCGTTTTATTCATCTGTTTATCTAGTTCTTGCTCTCTTTCCCCCTCTCTGTCTCTCTCTCATCCTGTTGACAGTATTTATCGATCTGACTGTACCATCTATCTTTCTACAACATCTCCCTTTTCTTACAGCCAGCTTTCTGAGGTACAGGATTTTATTTTTATTTTAAAAGAGTGTTTGAGAGACAGACAAGACAGCTGGGCATTCATCCTCCACTGTTTGATATGCTCCTTTGATAGCTTTTGTTTTCTGTTTGGGTTGACTGCTCAGAAAAGCATGCGTAACCTGATCAGAGAGAGTCACATCCAAGAGCCAGCAACAATTGAATGTGCACTGATTCACATAATAAAGGATTTGCAAACAAAATGGGAGGACATGCAAGTGATAGTGATGCCAGAATTCAGGCAGGAACTGAACATTAGTCTTCATTTTGTAACCCTGACTTTCTGTATTAGAATTCCCTCATTTAATGTAAACACTGAATTGGAATAAGCTTTCTTTATTCTGTACATATATAGAAAAATGATGGAAGCAGGCACTGGATTCAGAATTTAGCTTCTGAGCCTTACATTTCATTTTTAAAAGTGTAAGTTCCTAGTTCTTTTAGTTGCAAGACAAGTTTCAGTGTATGGGGGCTTTACTTGATGAAATGTCTAATGTCAAAGATGGGTACAGGAGAATTCATAGTCTGAGTGGGCAAATATGGATAACACAAAATGTGTATAGCATCAAAGCAACAACAAGATTATTATAGGCATATTCATAGTCAGAGTGGGAAAATATGGATAAGACAAAATGGGTACAGTATCAGAACAACAAGGTTATTATGGGCCTACTCATACGGTTGTAACTACTTGAACTGTTAAATATTAATGGAAATCTCCCTTCTGGCAACCCTGCACCAAGATGATATAGATTATGGTGACAGCTAATGATGATGTAGACCATTCCATGTTACCCACACAGGCCTGGTAACCAGTGGGAGATTGGTGGTGGTGATGCAGAGATATGGATGACAGCTGTCAAAGGTAGCCTGATGGTACTTCTAGGTAAACTGAGAAATGATGACATGCCTGTGTAGGAATCACCAGAAACTCTACAGTAACAATATATCATTTTTGGCATTTCCTAGAGATGACTGGGTTTTCTGCAGGTCCTAGAAGTGCATAATATCACTTCCAGGTTTCCCAGAAGTGATGTCACGCAGCAATTTTTAAAAAAAATCCTATTCTCACTAGCAACTGGGGTTCTAGCAGGCAGATGGCAAACCTAAATGGTGTGTATACCATCCATCTGAATGGAGTAATAATCTATGACTTCTTGCCCCTGCAAAATTTACCATTATCTAATTGGATTCAATTTCTTATGAGAAAGAGCTTGTAACAGCAACAAAAATATGGGCAACTTTCTCCTGTTTAATGGACAAAGATCTCACAATATACATACTGAACAGATGGTAACCTAGAACCCAGTAGGACGATAATCCTTGTGGATTCACTCCAAACTGGACAAGCAGCTTCCTAGGGACCCAAAATCTGAATCCTTACCCTCGAGAGCCAAAAGAAGAGATCATGATGAGACGAGTGTGGGCCTTTATCATTGTCACTGTATTGACGGCAGGCATGCAGCAGCATCTACTGCTAAAGTGAGAGTACTACAGCTTCCTTAATGAACAGAAGTGACAGCAGCATCAAGGAGGACGTGTGGCACCCTTTCAATATACATCAGTGTTACAGATCACCACCTTCTTGTGGCAGCCAGCAATGTGAGAGACAGATCACAAGCCCAAGAGCACAGAGTGGTAATTAGAAAAGGTGAGATTTAGGTTTATTTCTGCACTCTGTGTATCAGACCGAAAAAGTGAGCGAGTGGGGGTTTTTTTGTGATAAAGGATTTGAAATATACATGTGGGGACTGGCAGTACACATGGGAGTGAAACCTTCCCCCTCTTATCTTTAACTTTTCCCCAATCTTTATTACCAGCAGTCCATCACAGCTCCCACTTTAAATTTAAAGCTGAGAGTGAGAAAGGATCACCCCATGAGTATTAAACCTCCTGGCTCCTGCCCCTTTCCATTATCACAGCTCCCAGCCTCTGCTGCAAGGCCTACTGCCCTCCTACTGCCTCCCCCAGCTCCCCAATCTTGATGCTGGCCAGCCCTGCTTGGTTCCCAACTGCTGCTGCCAGGCTTGCTAAGCTCCCCAAACCTCTCCACCCTCATAGCCTCTGCTAGTGAGCTTGGCATGGCTCCCAACCCCCTCTCACCAACATAGATGCTGGTGAGCCCAGTGTGCCTTCTGGCCTTCACTGCACGGCCTGCTGCAGGTCCAAAACGCCTCTATCCTTACAACTGCCACCAGGCTCCAAGGCTCTCCATCAGGCGCACCACTGCTCCTGTCCCTCCATCACCACCAAGAGTACATCAACAGATATAAACATGTTGCGTACACATGCACAAGCACTTTTCTTTGGGGGATTCCCCCAGTTTGCAGAAAAAACATCTTTTTCTCAGTGTGACCCTGATCCACAGATTTAGGGATCTGCAGATCTGCTCACACTTGAGAAATAGATATTGAGATACTTCAGTCTCTGCGGTTCATGCACAAATTCCTTTACTGGAATACTAGAATTGTTGAACCAGGATAGACCACAGAGTCATTTAAGCCAGAATGATGTTTTCAGGAAAGCTATATAACAAACTGCACTGAGGTGTACAATTCAATTTCAATTCAATGTATTAGATTTCATAGGCTACCCCTCCCCTTCCGGGCTCAGCCTTTAATCTTTGAATATTTTGAGATAACTAAAACTGATCTGGCAAGGCAAGACAGAGGTGGTGCTGTCTGGCCAGGCCGGGGTCCTGGAGGGAAGTATATTATTTGATGGGATAAGACTGTTCTTTTGGACTATTTTAAGAGGACCTGGCAATTCTGCTGAAGATAACAGGTGGGCCTGACAGCAATAAATGCCTTCCATCAGTTTCATCTAGTTCAAAGATTAGCTGCCTCCATCTAATCACACAATCTATCTAAGCAAATCCAACAGTAAGCTGGACTAGAGTCGGGACTACTGTAATAGTCTCTGCATGGTGCTGCCCTTGGAGGCAATTCAGAAACCAGCTGATACAAAAGGCAGAAGCTTATTTATTGACTGTTTTGGCCATTATCATGCCTAGATTGAAAATACTACATTGCCTACAAATGTCTCTTTTCACAGTTCCATTCAAGTTACTGGTCGTTACCTTTAAAACACTTCATGACCTGGAGCCCACATACTTGAACAACCACCATTCCCAATATCAGCCCATCCAGTAACTTCATTTATAAAACACCCTTCTGGTTATTGCCTCTTAGGAAATCTAGATCAAGCAGCTGCATCCACACCCCATTAGTAAGGCACCTATTTTATGAAAATTCCACAAACTGTGTTAAGAGGCTGTTCACTACTGACCCCATAGCTGTGTTCAAAACACCCTGAAGTTGTAACAACTTCTGATTATATTTGTAACTGTATGAGGTTTTATCATTATAACCCTCCTTGAATCTAGTCACAGAGAAAATCAGGTTAAAATGCCTCAAATAAATATCTCTATTTTTGCCCCCAATTACAGACTCACAGAGTACCCAACTCTCCTAGAACTGGACATGAAGAACAGGCTATGAAGAGACCTGAATATCATGGCCATATTAAGTTGATCCTGACTCTCTCATTTTTCAGTACAGATATTTAACTTAAACACTTAAGTCAATGGAACTTTATTTTATCTCTTCTCACTACATTGCCTGTGCAATGTGTATTAAAACTCCTTTGGCAGCCATTATCAGCACCATTAATATCACCCATGTTCAGTTCTAAGTTAATTTGAGTTAACTGAACAACACTAAAGTACATTCAGATATAATTTGTGGTGAGGGTTTTTTTTTCGGAGGGGGGGAGGGGTCACCTCTTATCAGATGAAGATACTACTTTGCACACACAGCTTTAAAAAGAATGATAGCAGTTATAAATTCTTGATAGATGCTTCAAAGGGGTATCCCAGTCTGGTTCTATCATCAGTAAAACAATGTGTGTGTCATCCATTCGATTAGCCTTTTTAGACTATGTCCAAGTCAGGTCTGGAGCTGCCTCAGGCATCTGTTATTTGGGTGCAGCTTTTGCCAGAAGAGAGAGGTAAGGATGTGCATTCTTTACCCATTGAATTTTGGCCTGTTACATAGTACTTACACGAACAAAAGCGGTGCCATAAGGCAAGTGGCAATCCTGTGCATAAAGCCATTATTTTATTATCATGTTGGACTCTCCATGGCTGGCTGTGCCTGTCTCAATCAGAATAGCTGAGAATGTAATTGCTCTGTTGGGCTGACAGGATTAGAGAGATGTTATCCTTTATTGAACCAGACATTTTTCTTCCCCACCTCCAAGCAGGGCAGCCTTTACAGTACCCTTCGGGGGTGGGGTGGGGGAATATATAACAGCCTTATGATGTCTGTGAAAATCTGTTTATTTACAAATTTACAAGTTGAGAATTAATGGCAGGGAGGGAAACAGGCAGGCAGCAGACTGCAAAGGGCTGTACAGAATGAATGCCTGCTCTACTACCAGCATCTTCTTTCATAGCACATACTTCTGTGACTTTAGATGTTTATCTGTGTTTTTTTAATTCTAGAAAAGAGGCTAGGAACCTCCCTCTGGCTATTAGAATATTGTAATACGCATCTGTCTACCCTTGAAAAGAATCTGGAAACTTCAGCTGGCATAGACAGCGACATTTGGATTACCGTTGGGAGCTAGGTGGAACATGCATATCACACCCATTCTGAAGTTACTACTTCGATTACCAATTAGCATCTGGGTTGAATTCAAGGTAACAACTATCACCTACAAAGCACTTCATAGCCTAGGACCGCCTCTCTCACTATGAAGCTGTCATCAGTGCAAAATCTGATGAAGGTGCCATCATGCAAATGGGTAAGATCCACAACTGTCTGTCCTCGTGCATTCTGTTGTGGCTCCCACTTGGTGGAATCGCCTGCCTGAAGAGGTGAGGAGGCTCCCACACGTCTATCATTCAGCAGAGTGTATAAAATGGCATTGTTCCAAAGGACAGTTTTAGAGAGGGAATAGAGCTGAATTAAATTGTTCAGGAAGACAGTGACAAAGGCTATATTTTACGACACTGTTTATTGTATGCATTATCTTGTTATTACTACATCGTTTTCTCATTTCTGTAATCTGGAGCCAGAAATGATTGAGTTTCTGCATGGCTTCAGGTGGGATAAGGCGATTTTCATCCCCATGGCCAGTGGCATTTGGAGGTACCATGAACACTTCCTATCCCCCAGTGCCATGGCCTGCAGTGGATCAGTGGGTACAGACTGGTAGCCTCCCAGAGGGCAGCAGTGGGTACAGACTGGTAGCCTCCCAGAGGGCAGCAGCTTGCTTCATGTGCAAATGAGCACAGTCATTGCTGGAAGTGAGCCATGTGGTCCTGGAGTGGGGTGGGACTACTGAACCACAGCCGGTTTCTGGACGTTGGGTGCATGGCTTTATGAGGCATAGTGCCATCCCCCTGCAGCTGCTGCACCACTGACATTGTTCAGGGAGCCTCCCTGCCATTGTTGGGGCACCATCCCCCAACTCTCCTGGCAGTGCAATCTGGGGCTGGGACAGCCATTTTTGCTGCCCTTGGTAGCAACCTTGGCTCAGTCTGGGATTGCCAGTGGTATGGTCAGCGGCAGGCAAGTCTCCTCTTGGCAAGCTGTCACAGTGGCGACTTTCCTCCTCTCACCCTATATCTGGTGCCTCCCATCCCTCCCACCCTAGCTAGTCTCATGAACCTTTGTGCACAGCCCACTGGTAATGGCAACCATTGCCAGGGGCCTTTATCCATGTAGACAGCTGCCTTAGTAGGCACCCACCATAGCTGCCATTGGCTCCCCTTCATATCCTTCCCTGCTCTGTCCCACTCCCTCTAGGTCCCCCAGCCCTGACACTGAGTCAGAAATGAGCAGTGAGTATCAGACAACCTCTCCAGCCCCAACTCACCTGTCCAGCAGCTTCTGGGGTGCAACGGGCCAGAACCTGCAAGCCTTGTGGAGGGCTTGTGTCCACATGGGGTGGGGACTGCTTGCCATGCAGTGGTGTGGTACCTTAAACATAGCCATAGTATGGCCTGACACCCTAGTGCCCAGTGAACTCCCTCACTCTGCCACCTGCATGCCCATCAGGCTACAGTGCATCCCTGTTCGGTCCTACCTCCACCAACTTTGCCCACCTCATGTCCTAACTCCACACCTCTGTCAAGTGTTCGGAAGCAGCCTGTGCTGTACACCTTATCTGCTGGAAAGTGTCAGCAGAGGGAGGGGTGCTTTTGAAAGCACTGACATATGCCTATTGGCTGCATCTGCGGTGGCTGGGTCCATTCCAATACTGGCTGGTTTCCAGAGTTACCTTGGGCCCTGCAGGCATGGCTGGGCCATTGGGGGGGGGGGTGTTGTGTCCACTCCATTCCCTTGTCTAGGCTGAGCCATAATTTCAGCAGGCATAAGCTTATGCCTGTAGAGATGGGTGTTGCCAGGCCCAAAAGGTTCAAGGGGCTGACACTCTGGCTTACCCCCTTTCACACAAGCACAGGAGATTGCACCAGTCCTGGTACCCCCCCCCCCACAACTGCATGGCCACTTCTGTACCACCCTCTGAGGTCATGCCCCTGTACCACTGTTAGTGTCCATACCCCTGCACCACTGCAAAGATGTTCCTTATGCCCACCAAGTCTCATTTATGATAGCAGTGGGGTTATGCCTCCTCCACAGCACTTCCCCCACTTCCCCGCTCCTTGAGGATTTTGCTGCAAGTCTGCCAAATTGCCACAACCAAGGCTGTGGGGGCTGTTAAAATTGTATAGGGTTGTAAAAAGGAACTGAGATCTAAAATCATGTTTGCCCTGGAAAATGGCATGCCCTAGAGCAGGGGTAGGGAACCTGCGGCTCTCCAGATGTTCAGGAACTACAATTCCCATCAGCCTCTGTCAGCATGGCCAATTGGCCATGCTGGTAGGGGCTGATGGGAATTGTAGTTCCTGAACATCTGGAGAGCCGCAGGTTCCCTACCCCTGGTGTAGAAAGTCTGTCAGATTTCCTCAAACAGGCAAAGAAGAATGCAGGGGTTAATAAGGTAGGAATGAGTGCACCTCAAAACAATCTATTGTTATTCTTTCATGAATCACAACAACTTAACTGTATAACAATCATGGCAAATCAATGTCTAAGACTGAATAAAATATTAAAATCCTGCCATGTTTGATTAACATTAAATGAAAAAGTAATATTTTAAATTTAATTTGAATGACAGTGTAAACCCTTTCATCCCTTTTTCTAAATATTAGTTATCTGCTTCCACAATGTTATATAATGTACCTGCTGAAATATATGTTTTCATTCTATCAGGCAAACTATTCCTGGCAATTCCAGAATTTTCAGCATATAGAATATATCAATAAAAAGTTCAACAGGGGCAACTCTCAACTTTCTACAGGTCATCTTTGGTTGCGGGCGGGCGGGGGGGGGGGGATCAGTGACAGGGTAGTCTGCCAGCATTACTTTAGAAATCTGTTATCTTAAGTAGTGATGAAGGACATGATATTGTGGAAGAATCAAAAGTGGAAAGCAATTGGGCTACCAATAATGGGATTTAAAGCCTCTGTTTTCCAAATGAAGTGTTCTATTACCCCCTTGCATACATTCCCTGAAGACATTACCCAGCTGAATGGATATGCTTGCCTAGAAGCATATTTTTTTAAAAAAATCTTCTGAATTGTGTGCAAGCTGATAACTTTCTAACTATTGAGATAGATTCATCTCTAATACTCAACAGCAAGCTTGCAGCACGAGCGACACAGTCCAAATAAATTACAGCTACCTTTTTAATTTCCCAGAAATTGAAGTTACTGCCACCTACAAAAGCAGGGACAACTCTGCCAAGGCTGCGCTCTCCTATATATATCTTGAAAAGTCCACAAGAAGGAATGGTGTTGCAATTTATGTGTTTACTTCATTCTGAGGACTTGGGGGGAAATCTTTTTTTAAAAAAACTGGAAAATTGATGCTGCCTCATGTTGAGAATACGTATTCCAAGTATGAATTACTTTACAAAAATATTTACCATAAAATTCTTACAGACTGTGATATGGAAGTCAGAAAGGTGAAAATGTTGATCCTTCTATAATATGAAAAATGTGGACCCTTACCATATGCTCACATACTTTCAAAAATGTACAATACTTCTAGTATTTTCTACCTATAAATCCCCAAACAAATTATACCCCTATCTTTTGCCCTGTTGTATTATTCATCCCCAAATTCCTAAATATTTGGATTTTACAAGGGCATGATAGGCCTAATGAAAGTCACATATTCTTCACTTGACATGTGAGCCCAGCTTCCATGACTTCACAGTCCTGAAGGGAGGGAGGGGTGGCATGCAAGGGAAGGGAGGGGTCCAGCATCTGGACATGGCCCACCCACCCTAGCAGATGGAGGGGGAGGGGAGGGGTGGCATGCAAGGGAAGGGGAGGGAGGGAGTAAGGGGTGACATGCAAGGGAGGGGGAGAGGGCCTGGCATCTGGACATGGCCCATCCACCCTAGCGGAGGGAGGAAAGGGGTGGCATGCAAGGGAAGGGAAGAAGGGGTGGCATGCAAGGGAGGGGAGGGAGGGGAGGAAGTGGCATGCAAGGGGGAGGGAGGGGAGCGGGGAAACAGTCAGGCATTTGTGGGAAAGCTCTGATTTGAGCTTTCCAGGGAAGGGGAGGGAGGGAGACAGACAGATTGAATACTACTCTATTTAATGTCTTGCCTTGCCACATGCTGCAAGTAAGCTAACTACATTTTCTTGAAATAATTGTCCAAGGTTTATGTATTCATCCTTCAACATATTTTTTTTAATTTTAAATTTTAAATAAAGTTGCAAACCTAGTCCTGGATTAGAAGAAGGAAATGTGCAGGAACCATTTTACATGGCTAAAGTATCCAGTGTTGAGAAGGCTTCTGCCAGAGAGCTGTAAGCAACAACTCAAAATTATACAACTTTTTTTTTGGTTGATAAACACTGGGAGAGCTGATGAAAGGTCTCCTATGGATTGTGTGTTTTGATTTTGTAATCAGCCTTGGTTATTAGCTATAAATTATATAAATAAATAAATGGTCCAACTCAGTATAAGGCTGCTACTTATATATTCATATTAATAGAGTTGCCATATGCCCACCAGCACTCCAGTGGATAGCAGGTGAGGTTTTTTTTAAAAAAAAAAAAAGCCTTTGGCAATGGCATGACATCACTTTCAGGAAAAATCCAGAAGTGATATCACACCACTCTAGTGATCACCTCCAGTCGCCTGCGCCAAGGACTCCAGTTGCATGCAGCCCATCAATCTGACCCAAGTGATGGAAGTGCTGCTCTGGACCGGTTCCCAAGGCCAGTGCAGGTCCAGGTGGAATTCATGGATGACAGCAGCAGTTCCATCATCCATAATGTAAAAGGCCCAGTCCAGGAAGGAGATGTTCTGACACTCCTGGGGTCAGAGAGGGAGGCTCGTCACTTACACTGATCTGGCCCTGCCTGCTGCATCCCACACCCCAATGGACTCTGAGCATGGCCTGTTGCACCTTCTGGCTAAGGACTGCTTGAGGCAGGATATAACTGAATAAAGATTTTATTTCCTTCCTCTCCAGGGATCACTGTGAGGCGTGATTTCACTTCTGGGTTTTCCTGGAAGTTACATCATGCCATTGCTGATGGTGAGCCTGGCAACCTAAATCTATCCTAAAGCAGAAGACTAGTATAACATTCTTTTTCACATCTGGCACTACTAAAAGAGTTTGTTTGTGTTGGGGGTTATAAGCTAACAGTATCTTGCAAAATCATTGGGCTTATTTAATATTTTCACTAGGGCAAGGGACCTGGAAGAGAGGAAATCGGAAGTGATGCTAAATGTGTCATCTGGGAGTTTGTAAAGAACCAAGGAAGTTATTCAAAGGCACACACAGGAAGATTCAGTGTTAAAAGGTTAAAGCTTGATTTGACAGATAGTGAGCATGAGAAAATGAAAAGTAAATGGGTTGCTAAAATGTTTTACATTCATACTCATCACGGGCAAGGGGAGTCGCCATTTTAATGAACAGAGATGTATCATTTCACTTATAGAGCCTTCGAAGTGATGATAAAGAGCCACACATTAGACCTGGAGGATTAAACAGCCTGCAGATACAGATTATAAATTGTCATGCACCAAATGGGAACAAATTGCCCTTAAAAGTCATTCTTACATGGATAAATCAGCAAAACTGCTGAAGAATACTTGGCAAGGGCAGGGGTGAGGTGATATCCTGTAGTGTCTTTTTAAACTAGAAAGGCCCTTGACAATCCTACAAAGGAGCAGTTTTCAAGGCTTCCCTGGAAAGGCAGTGACAATTTTGAAGTGAGACACAAGTTCAGTCCAGCCATTTCCAATACTATGGGGTCCAGGGACTGTTCTAATGCAGCCTCTGTACAGTCCTGGAGGAGATATGGCTACAGCACATTCTTTATAATACCAATGCTGAAATGAACTGAACTCAAAGAAATTTTAGGTTCAGGTTCAGTTCCTGTTAACACACACACACAGCTGATTTTGGGGCTAGAATTTAGAGAAAGGACCTTTAGAGGGGTGAGCAAAAATATATATTTTAAGTATTCTTTGGGTTCCGTTTTAAAAGATCCAGAAAAGCCCCAAAAAGGTCAATAATACCCTATGTCACCTTTATTTGGCTCTCCCAACATTTTGGGGTTTTTTTAAATCACCTGAAACATTTCCAGCTGCAGAGCTGTGTGCAGGGATCAGGTTGCCCAACTCTTGAAAACAGCTCTCTTGGCAGGGTGGGAACGTTATTTGCAGGGATCAGATGAGCCAGTCCCTGGAAACAGTTCTCCTGGCTGCCCCATGGCCTCAAACACCTGTTTGAATTTCTGAGGCGGTGGGGATTGGAGCTCAGTTCTTCTGGCTGCCTTGCCACCTGCAAAGCTGTAGCCAGCCTCCCAGGCAGCAGGGAAGACCACCCACAGGGATAGCTCCCAAACCTGCAGGTAGCTATGAAAGCTTAAAAAAATGTATTTTTCAGATCTTTTCCCGGTTTGGGTTTATGTGGATTACCAGACCTAGGCCTTTAGAGCCCACCATGGAACCTAAATAGCAGCAACACCAGTACAGGAAGGAACAGTAGATGCCAACAACATCTGCCGCCAGTTCCCACATCAGCACCTGGAAAGACAGGGGATCATGACAGGTAAAATCTCTCACACATCTCTTCTACCCAAGGGCAAGAAGTGTTCACTAATTCTTCTAGTCTTATTCTTTTTCTGATCTTCTGGGGGTTTCCTCCAGTTTGTCCCACTCCGTACCTCTTTAAAATAAATGTATATGTGAACCAGCTCAGAGAACTGAGATGGTCCCTCTCCCTTTCCCACTCACTCTGTTTTACCTCAAATAACCATACTAGAGACTTTTTTCTTTTTAGTTCAACCAATAAAATAGGAGAATTTTATTTAAAACCTCAGCAGAATAGAATAAAAGGGAACATTGGTAATAAGGAAAGAAGCAGGTTTTTATATAAGTATGAAGATGATCTTGAAGTACAGCTCAGATGGTTTTTTGTTGTTTGATAATATTTTAGTTTGTCCCACAGTTCTTAATACTTTAAGACTTTCTTAATACTTTAATACTTTCTACACATCTTCGTCTTAGGCTTATACCCAAAGGTTCATGTATTAACTCTGGAGCTTATAAGCTATGTGGTAAAGAGTGTCCGCAAAACTCAATTTCCCTTCATACTTCCCCAAACCTTAGGATCAATTCACAATATTTGAAACAATTCCTCCTTAGAACTCTCCCCTGCCCAGTGTCAAATTCCCATCCTGACTTGAGAATGACCCCACTCTGACACAAACTCTCACTTAGGGCCTTTCCCCACTTTTCCTGCTGCTGCCGTCGCTGCAAGCTGCTCTGAGCCCGCAGCATCCCTGGTGCATGTCCAGGCGTCCCCACGACCCCGCACTCTGCGCAGGGTCATCCAAAGGCGCCGTTTTCGCCAGCGCCAGGGATGCCGCACACTGAGGGGGCGCAAGAGCAGCAGCGTCGGGGCGGCTGCGCTGTTGCCGCCCCTGACGTGGGGAGTGCAGTGGGACCCCGTGCTACTTGCGGAGAGTAGCGCGGGGCTTAAGGTAAGTGGGGAAAGGGCCTTAGTCAGTTCCCTCAGTTCTATTCACTCTGTCCGGAAGATGAACTAGCTCTGTTATTAGAACCTGGGCAAGGAATTCTTCTCTAATTTTCCCTCTATGACTAGAGAGTATGGTCCTCTCCCCCAATACTCTTTCCCTGCCAACTCCACAGGTCTATTCACAGACACTATATAGATAGATTCAGATCACTCTGAATCTCAGAGTTCAACTCCTTACATTTCTGTCAGAGGTTTTAACTGCCTTTCTAACGCCACCCACTCACAGCCTGTCCCTCACACACTCTCAGCCTTTTCTGCTCTGCATGCTGCTTACAGTCATTACATCACTTCCCCCTGGTTTCCTACCCTAAGCAGACATATGGGCAGTGAATGGAGGAGCAGATAAATTTGACTTGTCTAATCAGAAAGATGCCATTGTTTGCTATTCAATATGTGGCAAGATCACTGACATGACTGACATGACTGTATGCTAGCGATATCCCATTCTGCCTCCACCAGAATCCCTTCTATTGCTTGGAGAGTGCTGTCATATGCTCCAACATTTTACAGATAAACATAGAGATCTGCTTATGACATCCTCTACCATACCATACCAGGAAATGCTGCCTGAGCACCCCCTGTCCATTTCACTTTGCTAAAGGCTCTACTCTGTCTGCATTACTTTACTCTGCAATAGCTTGTCCTACATCATTTTAAAAACCAAGAAGGTAATTATGTGAAATATATGCTTAAAAAACATAATTATCCTGCAATAATTGGCAGCACTTCAAAATGAGCATCACTAGGATGTGAAATGGCAAGTTAATCTAAAGTTGCCAACCTCCAGGAGAACCTGGATATCTCCCAGAATTGATCTCCAGACTATAGGAATCAGTCAATTTGGGTCAGCACAGTAACTTCAAAGCAGCTCAACAGTGTAGTATATATTAATAGCTGCCAGATACTATCACTATGTGACTACTAGTTAATCTGGGTCAGTTTGATTTGCACTGCTGTATTCCTATAGAAATGTCCACAGTGCACCTGTGCTGGTAGAAGAAGTCTTTCAAAGATCTATCAAATGATCTTCTGCATTACTACTGAAGAAAGAGAGCAAATGAATGGATACAGGACATGTGGCCATTTGTTTGCATATTTAATCACTAACATAAGTGAACAGTGCAGGTGGGAATTCACACAAATAGCAGGGAGACAGAAAAAAATTCCCTGTTCACAGAAGTTGCCGGATGCTATGATATTATTGTCTTCATTATACAGCTTATACAGAACACTCCTATTAGATATGGTCAATTGCAGCATATTAATCGTTCTTAATTTTTCACAAGCTGCAGCACAAAGAGTGCTTTGGAGGGAAAAATAAATGCCACAGTAAGATCAGTTTATTACAGGCAATAAAGATGAAGCATTCTCCAAGGCTGAGTTGTTAAAGCCAACTTGAAGAGAAACAAGCGACCAGCTTCTAAGGTGTCCATCAGCAAAAATGGTAGGCATGCTCTCATTACAGCCACAGAGTGACTGGATAAATACAACAATGACTTTGTGGCTACTGTTTTTGTTTCACTGTGTTCTTAAATGGAACTTATTCCCCAGTTCTTTATCAATTCAAGTCAACTGCAGCTATGTGATTAATACAATGATATGGTAGCTGATAAAAACTTTTAAAGATTCAATGAAATAACAGAATGTTTAGAAATCATGAAGATGCCTAGGCCTCAATATCATCCAGATAATGAAACAATAGGGTAGGACACTACAAGCACAGGGTTTGATCCAGACTACATTTTCCAGGGATCCTGTTGATTCTTATTGAGCACTGAAGGTCAAACTATCTGTGGTACTGGAGATCCTTACAATTTAAATACCAAAAAAGCCCCGAACAGGGAGGTGATTTCGGGCCATAGTACTGTGGAAGAGGAGTTTAATTGACCCTTCTCCTCCACATATAGTTTTCCCAATCTAAAATAAGACCCTCTCTGGGCTGCTTCAAGTCCCAAGAGGGAAGCAATGAGCATGACAGGCAGTATGCCTTTTCCCCCCCATAAAGACTTAAAACATCCCAAAAAAAGCATTTCTGATTGTACAAACAGCATTGGGGGGGTCAATCCCCTCCTTCTCCAGAAGGCAATAGTTCTGGTTTTTATGGAGGCTCCCATGCAGCTGCTTTTTGCATGTAAATGATATGTCTGGAGATCTTAACACAGGCACTCAGCTTTAATTATTTGAAATTTAAAATACTCCCCTTTTCAACACAGTGTCCAAGACAGTTAACATTCATAAAGAAAACAACATTAAAATATCAATCCCATATTACATTAACTAAAAAGAGCAACAGAATAATAAACATAAGAATAACAACATATTACAATTCAATAAAAAGTCCTCCAATAAACAAAAATGAAAACACAGAAGTTGTTGAAAAATCTGTCAACATCACATTTACATCCTCTGGTAGCAAGCACTATCTAGAAAATTCCAAGCTAACTGATAGCTATCTTCAAATCCAGTATCAACTTAGAGAGCAACAAGATTTTTAGGATATTCGCTCTCAAGAGTCAGTGTTTCCTTCTTCAGTTATCTGAGGAAGGGAGCTGTGATTCTCAAAAGCCTGCACTCTGAAAAGATGTTTTAAAAGTTCTGCTGGACTTGAATCTATCTGTTCAGCTGCATAACTAAACATAACTCCTTCTGAAACCAAGCTAAACAACGGACTATTTAAATAAAAATATATTTGCCATGCACCGTGGAACTTCAAGGGAAGAGTGTTTCATAATGATGGTGTCATCATTGAGAAGGCCCAGTCCTAAGTTACAATCAGGTGGGGACACCTGGAATAAAATCTCACATGAACATCTTAAAGAATAGGCAAAACTATACAGAATAGAAGACGAAAACAATATGTAGTTTGGCCCTTGGGATGCATGATTCTTGGAAAAACAACCATATTTTTATTTGTGCCTACCAGAGAATGGGTCTTTCACACTCAGCTTCAGAGCTGCTTCAGCTGTTGCTATGAAGAAGCAAGTGCAGATATACATACAACTTGTCAGGGGTGTAGCTACAAAAAATGGTACTTGTGGAAAAAACTGAAATTGCCCCCTTTCCGAGACTTCACTGCCCCAGACTGGCCTCCACAGTCGGGGAGCAGGCCTATCCTAGTTGTGTTAAATAAAAGCAAGGGAGGCAGGCAGAGTCCAGGGGGTCATCCAAGCCGAGCAATTCCCCCACCCAGACTCTGCCACCCCAGCAGACTCTTCCTCAATGAGGAAGGGCTGTGGAAGCCATGCTATGGCCATGCAGCAGTGTCCGGGGGTCTACAGAGCCAGGCAACACTCTGCCGGCCCAGCATGGCCTCCACAGCTCTTCCTCAGTGAGGAAGGACTACAAATGCTACACTGGATGTGCCAGATTCCAGGTGGATGAATCCTCAAGAGTCTGAGGATTCCTCAGCCCAGACTCTACCACCCCAGCATGGCCTCTACACGGTCTGTGGAAGCCACACTGGGGCCGCAAAGTCAGGGGGTGCCAAGCCACCCTCTACCACCACAGTGCAGCCTCTACAGCCCTTCCTCAGAGGCCACACTGGGATGCTGGATTCCCCCGCACCAACTCTGCCGCCTCCGTGCAGCCTTCCTAACTGAAAAAAGGCTGCAGAGGCTGCACTGGGGTGGCATAAAGGAGTCCAGAGTGTGTTAAGCAATCCTCCACGGCCTCCACAGCCCTTCTTGAGGTTGTGCTAAAGCCCCCTCCTGCCCCCCTCATTATGCCCCTGAACCTGGTTGGTTAGCTTTTCACACTTCCACTATAACATCAGAGGTTTCATCATTAAGGAGCTGCAGCCATTATTTAGCAGACCACTGACTTTAATAAAAACTTTGTCCATTATCATTCATATTAATTCCACACTAGCACATACATCATGATCATATTCAGTTAGGTCAAGGGTAAAAAAAAAACACTTTGATGCAGATCTAAACACTTTGGTGGTAATGGATTTTAAAGCCATAAATTATGTTCCCTTTCAGATTGCTTTTATAATCCAGTTGAGCAGCAAGTTCCTAACAGATATTTTGTGTCAATTCAGACAGAAGTGGTTTGCCTGTTGGCTGCTAATGGAATTTTTTTAGTCAAAGCCACTTGTGTCCCATTGGCATTGCGAGACGCTGCCATAAACATGGTATTTTAAGCACCACTGTAAATGTTGCCAAAGAACCAGTGTGTCTCATGTAGCAGTAGAATTTATTATTTAGAAACCTTTCCTTATATTTAATAGCATCAAAGAATTTGATCATTTGTGTATTTGTCCTAAGGTCACATAACCTTAGCTAATTCTCGAACAAGAGTGAGACTGCTGAACATTTTAGATGCTGTTCATATCAGATCTCTTTCAGGCCATTACTCCTTCTGGGAGCCTTTAATGTTCAACCCAGAAATATTGTGTGTGTGTATGCTATCAAATCACATCTGACTCATGGCGATTCTGTAGGGCTTTCAAGGCAAGAGATGTTTAGAGGTGGTTTGCCATTGCCTTTCTCAGCATAGTAGTCTCCCATCCATTGCTTGGTAGTCTCACATCCAAATACTAACCAGGGCCAGGGCTTCTTAGGTCGATTCGCCACGGACCATAAATTGTGTTTTACTCACATGAACAAACATGTGTTTATTACAAATTACCCACGGCCAGGTCTCCGAACCGGCAGTCAAGCAGATTCCGGCACTCGTTCTCCACCTTCTCCCACGTTTTCCCAGAACCTGCTTGTTTCTGCAACTATTTCAAAAATCAAGCATCAAAGCAGGCTGATGGAGAATCTCGGGTGTTGAAGCCAAATTTGTTTTCCCTCCATAGGCAGTGACGTAGGGGATTCCAGAGACTCCCAGCCAATGGGAGCGTGTTGGGCTGTGCGTGATGCGCACACAGCCCTCCTTTTTTATTTTGTTCTGAGGGGTCCACATGTGCACATGTGCACAAGCGCACATTCTAGCCTGATTTGCGGGGAACAAAACCTGCAGGGCAACTAAACCCCATGCGCACTTGTGCAGGGGCGGCCGAGACTATATGGAAATGGGACTTGGAGCTATCCCCGTTTCCACGTTGCTCCATTGCACGCATGCACTTGCCAACATGCCTCCGGTAACAAAAAAAAATGTCTAATCCCACCCCGTCTCAGCACGGCAGCCAATTAGGGCAGAGCGGCTGAGCAGTTCCCGTATTAGTGGGGAAGGGCGCATTGCCAGAATCCGTGATCAATGCACATTTCCTCAAGAGAAAATTGTGCAGTGGGTAGGGAGAAACCGGGATGGAAAAATGCAGTTTTATTTCTATCTGGATGCAATCCAGATAGAATTTCCTAGTGGGGAATCAACCTTAGCTTCTGAGATTTGACAAGATTAGGCTACCCTGGGGCTATCCCAGTCAATGCCCTAGAAATTGTACACCTCTATTTTCACAACAAGAATTTATCTATCAGGAATACATGAAGGATGCAGGGAAACATTCTCTGATTTCAAAATGTTCCTTGAAGGCAGCCCATATTTCTCACAGAGGCTTCTTCCTAAGCCTCAGGGTTTCTCCCAGTCAAATCAAACTTGATTTCCTTGTTCCTCATGCCTGCTCTAGCCCTTCTTTATTGTTCATTCCCCTTAGATTTGAAGCTCTTCAGGCTGAAGGACTTTGTTGTGTTGCTTATGGGGCTTTATAAAACAACATGGAAGCTGCTGATGCTGAATAATAATAATGATGGTGGTGATTGTTGATGATGATGATGATAAGTTTCAAATAATAAATCACAAAGTATGAAATTGGTCAGATGGAAACTGGAAAGTGACATGAAAAACTTTCTGGAGTCTGTTGCAAAGCAAAACAAAGTACAATTGTACAAAGTGCAATTAAAATGTTGTAAGGAGGGTGAACTTTGGCTAGATTATATGGTGCAGTATATGATAAGCACAGGGAATACTACTGCATCTATGAAAATGATGATAAACCAAGGGGAGTTCTGGGTCTATATAGTGAAAATGGAACCAAGAGCTAACATATTCCTCTTGGACAACTTAAATGAGAATGTTTATTACCTAAGGAGCAAGGTGTCTGCTATTTGGGAGGACTGGATTACCATAGGAATGATATACAGAGGTAGTAGAAGAGTTTTGATATCCTGCTGGGACATTATAAATTAAAGAGATTTTAAAGACGGAATTAAAAAGTCCAGGCAAGGATGTAAAGAGGCATGGAAATACAGGAAGCTATCTGGTTTTTGCATTCACATAAGTGTTACCCAAGGATATTGTAAATATATTCATTAGCTTTTTAACCCTTTTATTACCTCAACAAGATATTTACAGAATTATACTCTTCTAAGCCTTTTGAATAGGCTTAAAAATATCTAAGTAGCTGCTACTTAGGGTATCTCTTTAAACGTCATAAGAACATAAGAACATAAGAACTAGCCTGCTGGATCAGACCAGAGTCCATCTAGTCCAGCATTCTGCTACTCGCAGTGGCCCACCAGGTGCCTTTGGGAGCTCACATGCAGGATGTGAAAGCAATGGCCTTCTGCTGCTGCTGCTCCTGAGCACCTGGTCTGCTAAGGCATTAGCAATCTGAGATCAAGGAGGATCAAGATTGGTAGCCATAGATTGACTTCTCCTCCATAAATCTGTCCAAGCCCTTTTTAAAGCTATCCACGTTAGTGGCCATCACCACCTCCTGTGGCAGCATAATCCAAACACCAATCACACGTTGCGTGAAGAAGTGTTTCCTTTTATTAGTCCTAATTCTTCCCCCCAGCATTTTCAATGAATGCCCCCTGGTTCTAGTATTGTGAGAAAGAGAGAAAAATTTCTCTCTGTCAACATTTTTATAGACTTCAATCATATCCCCCCTCAGACGTCTCCTCTCCAAACTAAAGAGTCCCAAACGCTGCAGTTCTCTCCCTCATAAGGAAGGTGCTCCAATCCTTCAATCATCCTCGCTGCCCTTCTCTGCACTTTTTCTATCTCTTCGATATCCTTTTTGAGATGTGGCTACCAGAACTGAACACAGTACTCCAAGCGCGGTCGCACCACGGCTTTATATAAGGGCATGACAATCTTTGCAGTTTTATTCTCAATTCCTTTCCTAATTATCCCCAGCATAGAGTTTGCCTTTTTTTCAATAGCTGCTATGCATTGAGTTGACATTCCCATGGAACTATCAACTAAGACGCCCAAATCCCTTTCCTGGTCTGTGACTGATAGCACTGACCCCTGTAGCGTGTATGTGAAGTTTGGATTTTTTGCCCCTACGTGCATCACTTTACATTTCGCTACATTGAACTGCATTTGCCATTTCTTAGCCCACTCACCTAATTTATCAAGGTCCGCTTGGAGCTCTTCGCAATCCTTTGTGGTTCTTACCACCCTACATCGCTGATAGTCTGCAGCGGGATTCAGTTAAAAAGCTCCAATAAAGTTTCAGGATTATTTTAAGAATCAATATGTCTTGTCCATCATTGCTATTCAACAGATCCCTGACAAATGGCCCTTCTGGCAGCAGCCATGTCTTGCAGAAACAATAAGATAATGTGGGGAAGGCTTCCAGGGGCACCTATCCTACAACCGTGGTGGTGAACCTATGGCACTCCAGATGTTCATGGACTACAATTCCCATCATCCCCTGCCAGCATGGCCAACTGGCTGATGGGAATTGTAGTCCATGATCGTCTGGAGTGCCATAGGTTCACCACCACTGCCCTACAACCTGGACATGGCATGAGCATCAGGGATCACTTATAGTTATGAATATGTTAAAGTATTTAATATTTTGCTGTTTTCAAGATGACTGATGAAAAATCAGATGCCAGCATGCCTGGAGGCTTAGTGAAAGCTGTAGACCAAACATGTGAACATATACACATATACAGCTATCTTATCCCAAGACTGAGAATTGGTCTATTAAGCTCAGTGTTGTCTTCTCTGACTCACAGTAGTTCTCCACTGTTTCAGACATAGACCTTTTCCATCACCCAGTACCTCAGTCTTTTATCTGGAGACACCAGGGACTGAACCAGATACTCTACCTTTGAACTACAGTCAGCCTCTGCCCTAATTAGTGTGGTACCCTTGCAGCTTCTCATTGGCTCTGCACTTGCAGCCAAACACAGTAGATCCCTTGGGTGCTGTGTGGTTTCCGGGCTGTATGGCCATGTTCTAGCAGCATTCTCTCCTGACGTTTCACCTGCATCTGTGGCTGGCATCTTCAGAGGATCTGTGGCTGGCATCTTCAGATGATCCTCTGAAGATGCCAGCCACAGATGCAGGCGAAACGTCAGGAGAAAATGCTGCTAGAACACGGCCATACAGCCCGGAAACCACACAGCACCCAAGTGATTCCGGCCGTGAAAGCCTTCGACAATACAGTAGATCCCTGTAGCAACTGAATACTAGACATGGGTGAAGAGATTATCAGAGATACATAACATAGGACACAACATACGGTTTTGCAGATGAGCAATCCACATCAGCAATGTGTTGGAACTGCAACATCAGCATCATGAGGGTCCATAGCAAATCTTTACTAATTCCACTGTAGGTTTCAGATGGAGGGCCAGATTTGGAAGTGTGACCCCAAGCACAAAAGGGAGGGAGGAAGAATCGGGCTATATTTTGAATCAATTTTGATTCCCAAGGCTTTTGTCTTTCAGGGTTCATGGTTCTTGAATATCAAACTTAGAGGTATTTTTGAATTCAAATACTACAGGGTTAAGAAAGGATAATAGAGTTTAGAAATATTCAGAGCAATCCACAGTAATCCTTATAACAGCACTACAAGGCAGACACAGGAAAGTGTGATTTGATTGTACTTGTACTCTTAACCTCCACAGTCAACCAGCTCTGATAAATGCTACTGTATCTTCAAACTGAGGCTCATTCCGCACATGCAGAATAATTCATTTTCAAACTGCTTTCAGTGCTCTTTGAAGCTGTGCGGAATGGCAAAATCCACTTGCAAACAGTTGTGAAAGTGGTTTGAAAACGCATTATTTTGCGTGTGCGGAAACGGCCTAAGAGAATACTTATCTATACCATTCCTACCAAAAGATCTAAGTGTGGTCAGTCGTGCTATGGTGGAAGTGAAAGTACCATATTTCCACAGGTTAAAATAGTCCCAAATGTCTATGAGCATTAAAGAATAATTTTTAAGAACAGTCTTCATCACAACCATCATTCTGTGCACTATTAAACATGATAGTTTGATAAAATAGCATTTATATTGCCTCAAACAACTATCGGCGAAACTTGCCTCCTCCCCCACCTTAGTTGTGCCCACCATTTTCTGCCAGGTTCAGTAGGCTCTGTACTGTTGGTGCCATTTTAAGAATGTTTCCAGGAGTTTCGCAGCTTGCAGCTCATCCAATGGCCATTTCAATGTAAAAAGTAGATAAATAATGTTTGTTTTTCCTGACAAACCCATGCGTGTGTCATTTTTTCCTCTTTTTATTTTATATGAGAAATCTTTGTAGCTACAAAAATACAATCTAAAAATTGCAGCTGCTCAGAGGGCTGTTTTCTAATTTTATAACGTTTGAACATACATAAACACTGAATCAGTCCATCAAGGTCAGTGTTGTCAACTCAAAAGTCTTTCAGACCACCTACTGCCTGGTCCTTTTAACTGCAGATACTGGGAATTGAACTTGCGACGCTCTGCATGCCAAGCAGAAGCTCTAACACTAAGAAATGGCCCTTCCCCTAGTTCAGTTTTTGCAAACTGCCTCCAGCAGGTTCTCTCAAGAGGTGACATACAAAATAAAAAAAGAAAGGAGCAGCCAAAGGGATAGCAGGCAAGGAATGGAGCTCAAGGAGGAAAGGAGAGCGTGGGGAAATGTGGAAAGACAAAGACAAGACAGTGAAATAGAGATCGAGTTGACTGCCTAAGAAGCCAGAATGTACTCTGCATGGCCGAAAAAGGACAAAGATCAAAGAATGGTTGCCATAGTGTCAGCGGCTACTCTGCAGGTAGTCCGTCTGGGTCTTATGACAATTGTCATTTTTGGAGGAGTGGGGATGGGGTGGAGGTTGCTGCTTTGTTTCTTTTGACTGGTATTCTCAACATCTCTGTTTTTCTAGTAGACTTTTAGTAACCTTGGGTTTACTCTCATCAGGAAGTAGCCATTTCAGCTCTTACACAAGAAAGTGAATATTCCTACATTGTGATCTCAGGTCATAGACCTTCTTCTTTACCTCAGTTTCCCCTTCTGCAAAATGGAGCTAATCTTCATCCTCAGTTCAGGACTGGGGAAATTAATTAGCTTCTATCGTGTTTGAGAAATGAAAAGAGCCAGTGTTTTATGCAGTCCTTTGAAGATGAAAAGTTTTGAGTCTTAGCAGCTAGTGGAAGTATTCCCAAATTCCATATCTTAGGCATATACAGCAGGGTTTTAAAAAAAAAAAAACTGCTGTTTGTCTACTGTTGTGTGGCATGTTTGAAGTGTGCAAAATTAATTACTTTTTAAAAGACCAGTCCTGTGGGGAACAGGAGAAGGAGAAAGTTTGCATTTAATTCAAATGCAAGGGAATAAAGTGTTTCTACAGAGAAAAGTGGGTACAACAGAGTCACTAATTGAGTTTTACTGTTTTCCTGTTGGGAAGGAGGGAACTTTTTGTCATGAGCTGAGTGAATTTAACCCTGAGCTTTTGTTAAAGAAGGAGTCCCATGGCACAGGGGGGTAATCTGCAGAACTACTGTGATCAAAGCTCTGCTCACAACCTGAGTTTAATCTCAACAGAAGTTGGTTTTAGGTAGCTGGCGTGAGGTTGACTCAGCCTTCCATCATTTCAAGGTCAGTAAAATGAGTACCCAACTTGTTGGGGGTAAAGTGTGGACAACTTAGTAAGGAAATGGCAAACCACCCCCTAAACATAGTCTGCCCAGTAAACCCCATGATGTGACATCACTTCATGGGTCAGTACTGCTTGCACAGAGTTGACTGCCTAACCTTTACCTTTTTTGCTAAAGTGTCCTGTATATTTTCAGTGATTCTGCCTGTGGGATTTAAAGTCTAGACCCAGGCAGGTTTCTTTAGCTTTGTGGGGTCTGCAACATGAAAATAGACAGTAACAGTAAATAATGAAACAAATACATATTGTAATGGGGGCGGGGGGGGGAATGAGAACAAAACACAACATGGACCTCTTAACAGCCAGGATTCAAGGCAAAATTTCACTCCCAGGCTTGCCTGAAGGTTTGGGCATGGGGGGAGGGGCGCACTCAGCAAGGGGCATGGTCCTCCTCCCTCCATGCCTTTTTCCCAGCTACAGAGAGTAGGCACTAGGAATCAATCACCACAGCTTGGCAAGCAGGTGTGAGAGCAGCAGCACAGTTGCACTTGACTGCCCCCTGGTGCTAACACTCACCACCCTGGATTAATGAGCAGGCAAGGATGCCAGGGGTGGGGGTAGCTGGTGCTTGCTCATTTGGCTCACCCATTGTCTTCCTACCTGCCACTCACACTACAATAGAGGAAAATGCTAGCATTTCCTTCTGTTAACTTGCAGAGAAACTGAGGGAGCAAATATGTGTTGTTATCCCAAAAGATGGTGACACACACATTTGCACAGACATACCAAAGGAGGGAGGGACAGAGAACAATCCAGCCTAGAGAGTAAGGGGTGAAATCTGGCTGCTACAGCATGGCAGGCCAGGAATCAATGGAAGACCTGGTCCAGTTTATTTTTTATATATTTAGTACATTTCTATCCTTCCTACAAGGGGTTCAAAGAGGTACACATGGTTTTACCTGCTTCCACTGTATCCTTGCAACAACCGTGGGAGCTACTGTTTGGCTGAGACTTGTCCAAGTTCATGCAACAAGCTTCATGACAAAGTGGGAATTTGAACCGATGTCTCCCTTAGTATTGTCTCAAGGTAAAGGCCTTTCTAAAGCATGAAATCCTTTAACTAGAGATGTCAAAAGCTAAACTTGGGAACTTTATATGTGACAAGTAATACATCACTTGAGTTATACCCTCCCCCAATGGTTTGCTGCATCCTAAAAAGAAAAAGTGGTTTAGCTAGGATGAGCTAAGCTGTCACTCAAGCATGTATCTGCCTCTTCACAAAACCAGCTGAACACCTCAAAATAAGTGCAAAATGTCAACTAGAGCTGGCTTCAAGTGAATAAGTGAAAAAAGTTAGCTAGAGCTGACTTCAACTGTTGCTGAAAAAAGCCATGTAGAAGGGCCTGTGACGAATAGAACATCCAGTTATAGCTTCTTTTTCCATAACAGAAAAGTAATAAGATTTTTAGCACCTGGCCCCAAATCCCAGATTTTCAGGCAACCAATCTGATGTTCCTTACCTGGCAAGCACTCCTTCCTGTCCAGTTCATTAACTATAGGGGATAGGGTTGCCATCCTCCAGGTGGTAGAAAGAGATCTCCTGGGATTACAACTGATCTCCAGGTGATAGGGATCAATTCACCTGAAGAAAATGACCATTTTGGAAGATGGTCTCTATGACATTATACCAGTGGTGGGATTCAGCAGGTTCGCACCACTTCGGCAGAACCGGTTGTTGAAATGGTGCTTGTAAACAACCAGTTGTTAAATTATTTGAATCCCACCACTGCATTGTACCCTCAGTGAACCCTCCCCAAATCAGACCCTCCTCCAGGTATTTTGCAATCCAGAGCTGGAAACCCTAATAGGGGATATTCACAGTGAGATGGGATTGTGCTCTCTACTTTGGGTGCTGTGAGGTCACAATCCCACTGGTGACACCTATAATTCATTTCACCTGGGAAATGAACCCCAGAAGACGAAGGGTCTGGATTAATGCCGAGGCTGCTAAAATTGTTTAAGGCAATGTGACAAAGGCAACATGCAGGCTTTTGATTGTTCCTCTCCTCGTGGCAGTTCCAAACTCACTCTGCTGCCAGTTCTTCCATCTGCAGGATATTCCAACAGCATGTTTGTGTCCCTGCTGCTCATGATGCTGGCAACTACTCAAGCATTATAACACCAGCCATAAAAAAAATTGCTTTCAATAATTCAAAAAGCCAGCTCTACAGCTTAATATATTCAGAGTCGGAGGGAGACCCTTTTTGAAGCACACACAATTAAACAAACAGGCCGAGATTCAGCTGCCTTATCCACAAACACTGCTTGCTGAGAAGACTTGTGTGCCAGGAATAGAACACGACCATGGGTTTTCCTCACTGGGAAACAGAATACATTTGGCAAACCTTAGCACCAAATTGAGAAAAGCCTGCTATCGGCAACAGCCAGGCCTGAACTAAAAACACTGAATTTGTACCCAGAGACTGCATCCCATAGGCTGTCTAGGTAACTCCATCCTTAAAGACATCAGTGGTTCCATTTTCCTCATCTTGGAACTGTCTCTAGACCAGTTATGCATAGTAGTCTTGCTGCTACCAGTACCTTCTGTGCCTTATTTCTGTCCCACCCAGCCTTACTTCCCCCTTAGATCAGGGATCCCCCAGCGTGGCACCTGTGGTCACAATGGCACCTGCTGTTGTATTTCCTGGTGCCAACTTCCTTCTTCTCAACAGCATCTCTTCTTCAAACAAAAAAAAATCAATCCAGACATTCTTCCACCTGATTGGAACAGGAGATGCTTCAGAACAGCCCAGTCAACATTCCAAAAGGGCTCAAAAGTTGAACAAGGCTTGGGACCTCTGCATTATGTCATTGCTTGTAATCCTACTGCCACCTCGTTCTCTCCTCACATTCCAGCTACCCTTCCACCCAGATGGACTGCATGACTATTTATCCCTATTTAATTCCTTTTTTTAAACAAAAATTTAATTGAATTTGTTAAAAACAAGACAACACAAAAATAAAATTAGCAACATCTCATGGATATCTAACATTGATATCTTATGTCCGTTACAAACATTGCGTTGACACCCTTCTGGCTTTTTAATTATGCTGGGGAGGTCTTATGACAAAATTTAAAATGTGTCCAAACTTTGACCCGGGGGGGGGGGGTGGTACTCCACTTACATCATGCTTTTAAAACTGTAACTATTGCCATTTCATGGCAGCTAGGATGCACCTAAGTGAAAACAAAGTTTTCATAGAAACATAGGGCTGGAAGAGACCTCCATCTAGTCCAGTGGTTCTCAACCTGGGGGTCGGGTCCCCTTTGGGGGTCTAACGACCCTTTCACAGGGGTCACCTAAGACTCTCTGCATCAGTGTTCTCCATCTGTAAAATGGATAAATGTTAGGGTTGGGGGTCACCACAACATGAGGAACAGTATTAAAGGGTTATGGCATTAGGAAGGTTGAGAACCACTGATCTAGTCTAACTCCCTGCACAATGCAGGAAATTCACAGCTATCTGCCCCCTCACACACACACACACAGAGAGAGAGAGAGACTCCTGATCCATGCCCATAAGATGGCAAAAAACAAACAAACCAGGATCCCTGGTCAATCTGCATGAAAGTATTCTCCATCAAGACCAAGTATCTCCATCAAGTATTCTCCATCAAGACTCCATATTGCAGATATCACCTACATAGTCCAAATGGGGATACTATCTGGTTTCCTATTACAAAGCCACATCAGCTGATACAAAAAAGCACTATCTACAAGCATTCTTAGGAAAAACCTCTATACAAACAGAGGTTTCTTAGGAAAACCTCTATACAAATAGAAATGCTTCCATATTTCCCCCAGATAGCAATGGCTGATTAGTATATTCTATTTTCACCATTGCATCAAATATAAAAAGAATGTTCTACATATCAAAGGTTATAAGGGGTCAGATTGCATTGTATTAGGAAGGTACAAATGCAGACAATAGGCATCTCTAATGTTTACTCTTCCAAAGTGTTTGGTAAAGTTGTTGTTGTGAGTGATAATTATTTCTTTCTTTCTTTTTTGCATCACCATTTGTATTACAAATAAGATTATCTAAAAAAAAAAAAACCAATTCCAGCAGCCATTTCCCATCTCAGCTGTTTTTCTCTTCCCAGCTTTTGGAAAAAGTGGGTCTCAAACTGATCTGACAAAAGCAGATTTTACCAAAGGATGCAATAATTAGACAACATCAAAGTTAATTATTCTCTGATGAAAGAAACAAACTTGAAAAAGCAAAGTTTCAGTTCAACTGTTTTCCTTGTTTGTTTGAACATGTTGTAGTGCAAGAAAGGGTCAGAATATTCTGGCAACAAAGTATGGATGCTTCATCATCCGTATGTTGTGTGATTTTATAGTCATCAGTCAGGCCAGAAATAGAAATATATCTCTCCCTTTTCCCCTCCACTCTTCTTCCCATCTCAAAGTGTAAATGCCAATTCCTCTAGCCCTTTCTCCCCACTTGTAATATAACAGTTTGGAGTCATACCCTGCATAGCTTCCTTATCCCCAACATCATCTCCAAAGTGATCCATATGGTTCCTAGGGAAATGATAACATTTCCATGCTACAACAATAAACACCAAGTGAGCACCAAGGCCAGAGTAAGACCTTTAGAAGCCCTAAGCACTGAAAAGTTTATGGTTCCACCATATACTGCATGCATATGTAATTCAAAATAAAAAAATAGTAAACCATAATATATATTCTATGAATAAATATTATTTATATGAAACAAAACTACTATTATTCCATTCCTTTCTTGCCTTGATATAGCATTTTAACTTACATCAAAGATGCAAAATAATGTTTCCTATTCATTACTTATAACTTTATTTATGTTACAAAAAATTTACACCTGCATCTTTTAATTGCAAAGTCTTTGATCATAGCCTCAAAATTAATCTGATGTAACAAATCTGCTTCAATACTTCATAGAATGATAGAGTTGGAAGAGACCACAAGGACCATCAAGTCCAACCCCCTGTTATGCAGGGACACACAATCAAAGCACTCCTGACATATGATCATCCAGCCTCTATTAAAAAACCTTCAAAGGAGACTCCACCACTCTCTGAGGCAGTTAATTCCACTGTCCAACAGCCCTGACAGTCAGAAAGTTCTTCCTAATGCTTAGGTAGAATCTCTTTTCCTGCACCTTGAATCCATTACTCCGTGTCCTAGTCTCTGACGCAGCAGAAAACAAGCTTGCTCCCTCTTCGACATGACATCCCTTCAAATATTTCAACATAAATATTATGTCCATCCAGAAAATGCCTAAGACTCCCAGATTCCCTTTCACTTAAATAAGGGGGAAAACTCTATGGGGCTCTCTTTATTTGAGACCCTAAGCACATGCTTATTTTGCTAAATGGTTAATCCAGGGCTAGTAAGCACCAATAGGCATCAGATAAACTTACATTAGTTTACTTCAGAGAGAGGTAGTGTTACCGCTGCTGCTCGGGTAACATTAAGTGATTTCAGCTCAGTCAACATAGTGAGGCACAGGAAGCTGGTGTACGTCAAAAGCAAAGTATTTTATTCGGAAGTGGTTGCTGCAGCTCAGGCAGGGGAATCACGCTTTCGTAGCCAAGCGCAAGAACTTTTACACACCCAGATCAAAGGGGCAAAGGGGCAGGTAAGGGGGCAGGTAAGGGGGCAGGTCCCTTGCCTTACACCAATAAATAAACATCAATACAAAAGAAAGATACAATTACAACTTTTGTGAATGGGACCATGAAATCTCGCTGTCAGGCGTCTTCCCGCAATACTTTACACTAGTGCTGAAATGGATAGCAGAGAGAGTCCATTCATAAAACTGGGTGAGCCTGTTGAACGCACCCAGGAATCTGGTTATCAGATGGGCTGCTTCCTTGAGTTATGACCTGAGGCTCCCGCGCCTCAGTCCCACAACAAAAGAAAGTTCAAATGGTCCAATGGTGATCTTGGCATGTTCTTCAACAGCTGGGGTATCCGGAGTGCCGTTATCAGATTCAATTTGTAAATCCAAAGAGGTCTTTGTTTCTGCTAAAGAGATCTACCAGGTGTTGGCCCAAACTGAATTCCAAGGCTAGCTTCCTTGACTCTTAATATCAGCTGTTACAAGCTATTGCTTTTACCCATAGATACAAATATTTAAAATAACATTTCTAAACTTCAACATTAGAGGAAACCTTAAAGAACCTTCAATACAATACAAGCATATATACCTATAAGCAAGAGTATCCTAAATTAACAGTAACAAAATCCTAAATTAACTAAAGTATAATCCTAAACATTGGGCAGCTAATAAATTCAACAGTGAGGGGGCTTACATTAAACCTTAAAAGGGGCAAAGGCAAGTAGGAAACCATGTGAAATATCAGCACATTTGTAAATACACGTTCTTTCCAAGCCTTGTGGAGGCTTTTAAACAACACTGGTCTCTTTGCTCTGATCCTTAGCCAGTGTAGATCGGTGGCAGGCTCAGGAAAATATTTTTCCTATTTTCCTGGCGGTAACAGTAGCATTAAGTCTTGTCTACATGTTTCTGTCACTGAAGTAATCTCAAGGAAAGCATGAATTCAACAAACTGTTTATGTCCTTTGGATTTTATATACCTTAGAAAAGTTCTTTGCTAGACTTAAATAGTTTCCAGGTGACAGTTTGACCATTTCCCTCAGTGTCTGTTAGAAGAGGTTGTAGCATTCAAATTAGAATGTTTGATCAGCTCAGACACATTTAGGTTTAGCAAAAAAAAAAAAAAAGGCAACCAACCATGCAGCTTCCTCACCTTGACCACCACCCCAGAAGATTCAAAGCAGCCAAGGAGGGTATCTTTCTCGAACCTGTTTCTGTCAGATGGGATAGAAAAGATAGACCAGGGAGGGGATAAGGAACAGCTAAGGAAAAGCAATGCAGGAATGTGTACCCATAACAATGTAATACAATTTTAAACAATTTTGAGTGTTCAATTAAAACAAGTTTTTTTTAAAAAAAAAAGCATTCAGGAGTGCAGTTCCCATCTTGCAATCAAATTGCTGTTAGAATGAAGCATGTTCACTAGGGTTGGTTGCCAATCAAGAGGTAGGACCTAGAGGTCTCCTAGAATTACAAATAGTCTCCAGACTACAATTATCAGTTCCCTTGGACAACATGGCAGCTTCCAAGGGTGAACTTTGTGGCACTATACCCCACTAAGATCCCTTCCTACTCCAAATCCCTGCCTCCATAGGCTTCACCCCCAAGTCCCCATTTGCTGACTTGTAACCGGCACCCCTAAGTTTGAATATGGATTTTCTTTCACATTGACCTGCAGCACAATGAAAGAGAACTTCAGAACCCTTGAAACCTCAAAAGAGAGAACGGAGCTTCAAAGCCAAGAGTTTGTCAGTTTGAATTTACTGTTACTTTCTGGGAAGTTGGGAAATGTCTTTGGAAACAGGTGGTTTGTGGGCCGGATCATCAGGAGAGGCAGCAAGTATGCACACATGCCTCAACCATGGCCAGCCTGACCAAAATGTTAGCACAGCATGCAGTCATGGAGCAGAATAACATTTACTTCCTCCAGCTTGGCAATAAAGCCCCAACAGGCCCTGTGTTTGGCAGCATCCAGGTCAGTACACAAAGTAGCTTTGCCTGTCTTGGCACTCTGCTTTGCATTTCTCCCTTGTTCTGTGCCTTTGTTTTCCATTTCCCTCCAAGTCTTGACAGCGCCTCCTCCCCAACAGCATTCTTGATGTCATTTCAAGGACTGGTCATTGGAGGCTGAAGCTAACTAGCTTGGCTTGTTTTGTCCTTTCTCTCGCTTGTAAACCCTTGGCTCAGAAGAAGCTCATTTGTATGTCATTATGATGCATTCAAATCCCAATTGCCTGTGCCGTTCATAGTTCAAATCCCAAATTTGAAAAGAAAATGTGTGCCTCGTACACAGAGCCCTTTTGTCACTAGCCTCTTGCCTTCCATGCCAAAGTGTCCCCATGGTTTCCTCATGTCGTGTTTTCAGCATAAGGCCTGACTGAAAGAGATGCTCTTTTCAACAATAAGGAACACACAGCTGGGCCTGGCTATATGCTAAAGGCTCACAGGAACTCTCAGTCACCAATGGAGGGAAGAGAAACAGCCCAACCAGAAATCAATATCAGTTCCATTAGCACACAAATGTAGGATTAGGAAACAAACAGACAAAAAAATTATAGTCCAGTTCCCTTTCCATTTTCATTTGGGCTTTTAGTAATTCCCAAATATTTGACCGCTACCAGTTTCTATCCTCCAGTCCTGAGCCTAGCCTTATCTCCAGAGGACAGGGTTTCTAAAGATGTTATCACTGCATGGCAAAACAAAATAAAATAAATAACTTCTTGGAGGATGAGCATGGCAATTGCAGGAGCACTGCCAAAGAGGTAGTTTGATCCTAATAGAACATTGCTACTCTTTCTATGACACTGTCCTTTACAATAGGATTGGTTCTGGAGACTGCAGGGGCATAACTACTAAAGATAATGCCCAGGGCAAGCACTGCCCAGTGCCCAGGGCATGAGCCCAGGTTTGTTCCACCTTTGATTACCTGTGGGAGACTGGGTGTGTTTACTTTTGTTTTAAGTTATTTAGGTATTGTAAATGTATATACTTAAATGTGTCTATCAGCCACTTTGAAGGGATGCAGTGGAGAAAAGAGGCAGAGCCACAGTTTTTGAGCAGAAATCACGGTTTAAGCTAGTCACTCGGAGGGGCCGTCACTGAACTCCAGAAGAAGATCCTCCTTGATCTGAGATTGCAAATGCCTTAGCAGACCAGGTGCTCAAGAGCAACAGCAGCAGATGCTTTCACATCCTGCCTGTGAGCTCCCAACGGCACCTGGTAGGCCACTGTGAGAAGCGGAGTGCTGGACTAGATGGACTCTGGTCTGACACAACAGGCTTTTTCTTATGTTCTTAAGAAACATCTGTATTTCCACTGTTAGAAGAAGACATCTTAGTTATAGCTGCTGGTACTCAAGAATAGAAGAAGTCTCTTTCGGACTTCCAGTGTTGCTTCTGCTTGCCTTAAGTAGGGAAATATTTTTAATGCTAAATCATAAAGTAATTGTTACTTAGCAAAGGAAATGCACCATCCTTGAAAATAATATACAAGTAATATGCAACATGTACAATAAAGAAGAGAAAATCAAGAATATTCACACCAACTGAAAGCTGTAGATGTCTGAAATGATATGAGGGAAGTAGACCATGTCCAAAAAGGTCAAAAAGGCAAATAAGTGAATAGTAAATTAAATCAAACCTGAACTCTCCCTACAAGCTGAAATGACTAAACTGTGACTATTACAGTTTGGTCACATTATGAACAGACAAGACTCACTGGAAAAGACAACAGTGGGAAAAGCTGAAGGCAGCAGGAAAACAGGAAGACCCAACACGAGATGAATTGACTTAATAAAGGAAGCCACTTCCCTTAGTTTGCAAGACCTGGGCAAGGATGTTCACAAAAGGTTTGAAAGACAGTGATTTGTACGGTTGCCATAGGGTAGAAAAGACTCAACTGTAATTAATGCAAACTACGTTGCAAGCAAAGGACAATCTCCCAGGGTCATCAGTCAATCAGACTAGAGCAGTGATGGCGAACCTTTTTGAGACTGAGTGCCCAAATTGCAACCCAAAATCCACTTATTTGTTGCATAGTGCCAACACAGCAATTTAACCTAAATACTGAGGTTTTAGTTTAGAAAAAACAGTTGGCTCCAAGGTGTGTGTTACTCGGGAGTAAGTTTGGTGGTAGTCAGATGGCTGACTGCAGAAGCCTTTGAAGACAAAAGCAAGGAGTTTGTGTTGGATTTGATACTGGTCAGGAAACCAGTGTAGTGACTGAAGGAGGAGACTCACATGGCAAAGTGCTTGAATATCTAGTTATACTTTTTACTCTGGTTAGAAAACTGGTAAACTATTGTCATAGATCAATGTTAGCGAACCTTTTCGAGACCGAGTGCTCAAATTGCAACCTAAAACCCATTTGTTCATCGCAAAGTGCCAACATGGCAATTTAACCTGAATACTCCCAGGTAAAGGATCACGCTTTAGTTCTTCCCATGAAAATCAGTGGGGTTTAACAGCGCTTAACAGGGTTACCTCCCCAAAACTAGGTCTGAAGTTTAATGCTAATAATCTCCCTGAAATAATTAGACTATTATCACACTGAGGGCCTGGTGGGGGAACGGGGAGGGGTGTGGGGGGAGAGGGAAATAAAACTTTCGCTTTCTGCAACCCAATAGCCCCACCACCACAAAATAGAAGTAAAATGGCAGTCAAAAGGCAATCCTAAGCAAGAATGCTGTGTGAGGGGTGAGGTAACTTCAGGAAAGCTAAATTGGTGGAGCAACCATCTGATATGCAGTTTTTCCTTCACATGTCATCACAGCACTTGACTTCCCACAAAATGCAACAGGAACAGAAAAGTAAAAGCATGGAGAATATTTTGAAATGGACCTCTCTATCCCACATTTGCCTCTGTCAGAATGGCCCTAATTCTGACAAGGGGGGTGGGGAAGGGATGCTCAGGACGGTAAGGGATGCTATGCTCTCTTTCCTGCCAGTCAGTTCTTTATCGGTGTGAAATGCCTTTTGTCTTTTGTACCTTTGCTTTGATCCTGTAGGAACGGGATTGGCGTTGCGAGCCCAGGGACCTTGCAAGATCTCTCCTCCCCGCCCTGGGCTCCCAGGCACTAAAAGCCCCATCACTCTCTCTCCCAGGGGAGGGGGGTGGTCCTTAACAAACAGTTCACTCCAATTTGGGCGCGCACCTGAATCCCACCACTGCGCCTGCCCTGTTCTTGGCAGACGCACTCTTCCCAATGGAAGCCCCTCACCCAGACTGCTGCTTTTTAATCCTACCCCCACAGTTTTAGTTTGGTCCCAAAAGTTACACGCCAAGAAAAGTGTGCCAGCCTCCAGTCTCCCAAGCCTTGTGGGGGAGAGGGGTTACTCGTGGGGCAGTAGATGGCACTTACAGCAAATCAGGTCAACTCAAGAGGACCTCCCTGAAGCCCAGACCCAGCCAGCAGAGCACCTTGTGCACTGCCAGCCTGTGCAGCGTGACTCCCAACGTGTTTGCTGGCAGCCACCTCTGGCTGGGTGAGGGGGGAAGGGGAGGGGGAGATGACAGCATGCGTGCCCATAGACATGGCTCTGAGTGCCGCCTTGGGCACCCGTGCCATAGGTTCGCCATCCCAGGACTAGAGGGAGAAATTATTGTGAATGTGTTAATATTCTTCATGACAAGACTGTACCTGCTAAGA
Organism: Sphaerodactylus townsendi; assembly: GCF_021028975.2. Taxonomy (NCBI): domain Eukaryota; kingdom Metazoa; phylum Chordata; class Lepidosauria; order Squamata; family Sphaerodactylidae; genus Sphaerodactylus; species Sphaerodactylus townsendi. Next base: position 73,019,659 of record NC_059425.1, read on the forward strand.
GAGATTTGTTACATATTTGTCTCAGAAAGTAAAGAGAAGGAGGAATGTGACTGAAAAAAATGTACAACAATGCACGATCACAGCATGGATGGTTGAGGAAACTTTAGGCCTCGGGGAAACCCATCCCCTTTCTGAGGGCAATTTCACCGGCAGGGTGTCCATGCTGTTTCAGTTGAATCTCCACAGCAATTGACAGGGAGTATTTCAATCAGAAATCCATCTCCTTTAAGGACTGCTTTTGAGGATGAGCTGGAAAAACAACCTGTAATCTGCTTCCTAAGGAGGAACAATAATGGGACCAGCTTGGGCCAAGAAAAGTCACTGGAGAAAGAGCAAGCAAACCCCTTGAACACAGCCTGGAGCCAGGAAACAACAGAGTATAACCTATTGAAGTGCCAGCCAATTCCACTCTAAGGCTCTCTACAATAATAACCTCTGCCTCCTACTCCACTCTCCCCTGACAATCAGCTAGCGAGGAAACATTATCTTAGCCGTGAACTGGATTCTAAACCACAGTGGATGGAGCCTGCTGAACTCTATATACTTGTGTCTGTGTATATTACTCTATTCGCCTCTGACTGACTACGGTTTGCTTACAGCCCCACTCAGTGTTATAACACTGTAACAGTATCCTGAGGAATCAAAAGCACATACTATATCCACCTTGACTAGGCACGTACTGATAAAACCTGGCTGAAGTCTTTCTGTAGAGGGATCTTAATACAGACATGTATATGCTTCTCATGCATGTTAGGCTATGCCAGTAAAAACTACTCAATTTGTTACCCAGCATGCCAAGCAAAGGAGAAGATAAAAGAACACTCCCTGGACTGGGGTGGGGTGGCAGCAGGTGGCGGGGATGGGGGGTGGGGCCGGGGAGTTTGCAGTAGCTGATAATCAGCCAAGGGAGATCTTGGGAAGAAGATGGATATACTGCAATCTTGGACATCCACTACTCCTAAGACTGGAGGGGCATCCCTCATCCCTACCCCTTCCATATTCCCAGTATATCACCATTTATCACTTCCATCCTTCAGCATTTCTCCCTGCCCTACCTCTTCTTTCCCAGCCTCAAAATCACTTGTTGACCAGCTCAGTACAGTGATATTTCTGTGTCAAGCTGTTTGCCTTAAAAGCCCACTGTTCATATCCAAAAGCCAAGCCACATTTCCACTTCCTGTCATGGCAAGAGAGATTCATACATATATGTGGCCATTCTTAAGAACATAAGAACTAAGAAAGAGCCTGCTGCCATTGGGAGTTCACATGTAGGATGTGAAAGCAATGGCCTTCTGCTGCTGCTGCTCCTGAGCACCTGGTCTGCTAAGGCATTTGCAATCGCAGATCAAGGAGGATCAAGAAGATTGGTAGCCATAGAATGACTTCTCCTCCATAAATCTGTCCAAGCCCCTTTTAAAGCTATCCGGGTTAGTGGCCATCACCACCTCCTGTGGCAGCAATATACCAAACACCAGTCATGCTTTGCGTGAAGAAATGAATCCTTAGCAGCAACTAACAAACCAAAATATCCTGGCCAAAAAGTACTGTACTCACACTGCACATTATACACAATATAATGTATGCAGAGTTCATATTCCTCCACCCCCTTAGCTGTAGCCCCCTCCCTTTATTTACCTGTTTTCTGTATGTTGATAGTGTACAACAGCCTGTATCTAACTATGCAACCCTGTGGAGAATTCCCAACAGATGGGGAACTGTAGAGCAGTTCCAGGGACGTAGGTATAGACTTTTTATGGGGGGGGGGGGTTCGGGGGGCCATGCCCCCACCCGCCCCTATGGCATGGCCACGCCTCCCCAAGTCCCACCCCTGGCCTAGCACTTATAAAAACAGCTCTCCGAGGCTGGAGATGGCAGACTCCCCTGCCCTGCCCTCCCTTGTCCCCCACCAGCTGGGCTCCCAGCCGGCAGCCGGCAGTTCCTTCTGCCCTCCCCTCTGGGCAGAGGCATAGAGGGAAAATGGAGCCTAGTGCAAAATCTGAGTTTTGCCCCCCCCCCCCCCCGGGCACCTGCTGTGATGCTGGAATCCACCCCCAAACAGCATCGCTTTCATTGGTGTTTAAACTAGAGAGCCCAAATTCTCATTTTAAATCCACCTTAAAGGGAGAATCTGGGGTCCCTAGTTAAACAACATTGAAAGTGATGCTGTTTTGGGGTGGATTATCCCACACCCTGAAACAACATCACTTTCAATGTGGCGTAGTGGTTAAGAGCAGATGCATTCTAATCTGGAGGAACTGGGTTTGATTCCCTGCTCTGCCACTTGAGCTGTGGAGGCTTATCTGGGGAATTCTGTGCACTCCCACACACGCCAGCTGGGTGACCTTGGGCTAGTCACAGCTTTTCGGAGCTCTCTCAGCCCCACCCACCTCATAGGGTATTTGTTGTGAGGGAGGAAGGGCAAGGAGTTTGTACGCTCCTTTGAGTCTCCTACAGGAGACTCTTCTTCTTCTTCTTCTTCTTCTTCTTCTTCTTCTTCTTCTTCTTCTACTACTACTACTACTACTACTACTACTAAACTGAGGACCTCAGATTCTCCCTTTAAATCCATGCCAAAGGGGGTGGATTTAAAAGGAGAATCTGGGAAAAATTGGGGGGTGCCTGCTGTCAGGGGTGCAATTGTTAAGCTAGAAGCACCAAACTTTCAGGGTATCTTTAGGAGACTCTCATAATGATACCACCCAGGTTTGGTGAAGTTTGGTTCAGGAGGTCCAAAGTTATGGACCCTCAAAAGTGTAGCTCTCATCTCCTATTAGCTTCCATTGGAAACAATGGGGAATGGGGGCACCCCCTTTGGGAGTCCATAGCTTTGGACCCCCTGGACCAAACTTCACAAAGCCTGTGTGGTACCAGTAAGAGACTCTCCTGATAATACATGCCAGGTTTGGTGAAGTTTGGTTCAGGGTGTCCAAAGTTATGGACCCTCAAAGATGTAGCCCCCATCTTCTATTAGCTCCCATTGGAAACAATGGAGGATGGGGGCACCCCCTTTGGGAGTCCATAGCTTTGGACCCCCTGAACCAAACCTCACCAAACCTGGGTAGTATCATCAGGAGAGTCCCCCAAACAATCCCTGAAAGTTTGGTGCTGCTAGCCCAAACAATGCGCGTCCCTGCAGGCCAAAAACCGAAAAAAACACCAAAAATGTTTTTAAAACCCACAAACGGAGGGGCGGAGCTTTGGACATGAATGGGGGGGTCTGAACCCGGGAAACCGCCCCCCCCCCTTACCTATGTCCTTGAGCAGTTCTTTGCTCTCCTTGGAAACTAACATGTAGGCATTGTTATACCTAAGTTTCCCATCCAAGAAACAAGCAATTCTTCGGGGGCATTTCAGAAACCCCTCTCCATATGCACTATGGTCACAACCACATTGCAGCTCCTGTGTGCCTCAGAGGCACAGAGTTCCCGGTGTACAGATGACACACAAGGACTTCATGGACTGACCCCATCGGCCCTCATCTGATCACCCAAAGCTTCTGGAGGAAAGGGGGGGGGGGACCTACTATGTATTCTATATAATGGCTTCTTTGGTTGTTCCAAAGCCCAGTCAATGATTTGGAAAGAATCTTCCTCCTGGAAAATGAGCACCAAGGGCATAAGCCAGCCATGCACACAATGCAAACTGATTTTGCATGAGACCTGGTGCCGCCTTCCCATCTCTTGTTTTTCAAACCCAGTTTCCAGTTCTCCTGTCTTTGTGCAGCAGCTAGAAACTGCCACAGCCACTGCAGTGAGCTTAGCCTAGTAAATAATGCATATGGTTCTCACCGCTATGCAGACAGACAAAGGCAGGTAGTGTATCAAAGAGTAATATTGTACCACAAATTGAGGCATAATAGCAGTAATTTAGTGCCCCGTAGGTGATCAGAGATTCAGAAAGTATTGGAGCCCTGTGATCTGTGCTGACTGGCAAGGTGACTGAAGATATAGTGAGGAATTTGACCTTTGGATTGTCTCCAACCTAAGTGAAGTCATAAAAAATTCACAAGACCATGCTGTCTCCCAGCAAATGGGTGGTGGGATAGATAAATAGATTTTTGGGTAGCATCCGCATATGGACAGCATGGTAGTGACATACGGAGAATTCACACAGTATACAATGTACCCTATATCCATCATCTATCACACTATTGATCTATTTGTGCCCCCACGGCTTATTCTAGTGAGTGCATAGAGATAGTAAAAGAGTAGCTGATTAGGAAACAAGTTAATGGTAAGACAGAGGTTGGGCCTGGGATGACTAGAGAGTTGCCTGCTGATTTCATGTGGCTCGCTGTCTAGAGAATAGGAAGGGGGTTTTCATTAAAGGCACTGGCTGGGGGATTCTCTCAATTAATTTAACAAGCAGGTTCACAGATAATAATAAGACAGTGTGCAGTGGGAAGGGGAGGAGAGAGAGATTTCAGCCTGTTAAGCCTTTGGAGAAGGGATGGCATTAACATTCTTCGACAGCTTTCCATTTTCCAGGTTGTTCGTCCCAGCTGAACATTCATGATGCAGCCATCCTGAATCGGAGAACAGATATCCGGAGAAAAATACTATTTTTCAGGCTCCCTACTAACTTCTTGATCAGAGACAGCTGGAAGCACCGAGCCATGTTTTCCCATGGTGCTCAGCAGAGGCCGGGAAGGATATAATCACTCGGCCCTATTTAGAAAATACAAAAGGAGCCTGGGTGGCAGAAATCTGTCACCTTGCCTTGGTGGAGGCCTTGGCAGCATTACAGGAGGTACAAACCTTCTTTGTCACAGCTTTTTAACCCTCACTTGTTCTACTGCTATTTCTCTCTTACTCAGACTTCCCATAAAAGAGCATATTCAGATGGCAAAACTGTTCCTACACTAATTATGCCCACAAATATCCTAAAGTGACTGGGACGGACCATCGTGATTTAATTCAGCCCTCCATACTGTCCCTTAATTTACTGGTATGCTACATCAAGATGAACATTAAAAATACAAAGGAGCCTTATTCAATAATACCAGAGGTTTTTAAAAGGAAAAAATCATATTTATTTTGTAAGTTGCTTAATCTGAATCAGGCCCACCCTATGCACCTGAAACATCCCTGGGGAAACATGGAGGGGGGATGAGGCAGATCCAGTTTCACAGCAGGGAGGGGACAGCATTCCACATATGTTCAGGTACACCTATTTATTATTACTTCACTGTTATTTCTGCTTAAGAATTCTCTGCCATGGAATTACAGATTGATCCTGGACTAGCTATTAGCAGCTGTGACTCAGTGCTCTTTACCTGTACAAAAATGGAACTAATGTCCCCAGTGCGAATAAAATGTAGTAGACTTGTATATATTTGACTTCCTGTAGCCTGCATCTTGCCTCAGTGCTTTTGGCAGCAGTGTATATGGTCTCTATTTCCACCTTCAGAATGTATGATTGCCTGGTGTGTGCCCCCCACACACACACACACCATGGCCATTGGCTGGGGATGCAGGGTGGTATAAGGTTGCCAGATCCAGGTTGGGAAACTCTTGGAGATTTGGAGATGGGGCCTGGGGGAAACAAGAACCTCAGTGGGGTACAGTGCCAGAGAGTGCACCTTTCAAAGCATCCATTCTTCAGGGGAATTAATCTCTGTAGTCTAGGCAATCTGGGTCCCACCTGGAGGCCGATATTCCTACACTAATAGTATGTTTAAGCCTCATTGGTGTCTGTCAGTGTCTCATTGGTGTCTGTCAGTGTCAGACCATGACAAACGCTGCCCTCTATGTACCTGTTCAACAGAGAATGCAGTCAGCAATCTGTTGAGATGAGTTAATTGGGCATGTGGTCTCTCTTATATGGAGAAGAGTGAGGGTCCCACATTCTGAAGGGCTTTAAAGTGAAGAAGTAGCACACTGACTTGACTGTGAAAGCCCACTTAATTGCTTCAGAACAGACTTAGCATGTGTAGACTGCCCAACACCTGCTAGGAACTGCCTCTGGGACCCATTTTATGTCCACAGATCAGTGGTGGGGTTCAGCAGGTTCACACCACTTCGGCAGAACCAGTTGTTAAAATGGTGCTTGTAAACAACCAGTTGTTAAATTATTTGAATCCCACCACCGGAACTGGTTGTCAAATTATTTGAATCCCACAGATGAACCAAGTTAAAGGCAGAGCCACAGCTGTATCCTCAGCAGCACCTTCTCCCAAAATTTCTTACGTTGCCTCCATCCTGCAGGATGTCCCCCCCCCCATAATGGAGAACATGCCAGTCACATACCTGTTTGAAGCTACCCCAAAACAACAGTAAAAAGTGTGATATTTTATGAAGTGAAATTGTGACTCTTCCTTTTTTCTTTTGACTCTCACTGCAGCAGCACAACTCTTTTTAATACATATAATTTTATACATATTCAGCAGTATATCAGTAACAAAACTATTGCAGTCTTAAAATTGGATTCTTTTGTGTCTATTGAGGCTCTACATCTCCAAAGAAAAACAGAATATTGCCGCCCAAAAAACCTCCAAAAAAACAAGATGGCATTCTTTTGAGGCTGGCTGTTCCAGTGCATCACAACCCATTTCATGTGTCTCAGTTAGACTGTTCCTGTGTAAATTATTACTTGCTCTTCCACCCTAAGTTAATTTTAACATCAGTATGATATCCTGAATCTTTTTATATCACTCTACTAAAGGAAGGGAATAGATTTCTTTCCAAAATGAGGCTATGCACATACATGGGGCGGTAATTGAACATAGTAATCATATGCAGCTTTGCTACACTAAATCAGACCACTGGCCTATCTATTCCAGCGGTTCTCAACCTGTGGGTTGCGACCCCTTTGGGGGTCAAACGACCCTTTCACAGGGGTCACCTAAGACTCTCTGCATCAGTGTTCTCCATCTGTAAAATGGATAAATGTTAGGGTTGGGGTGTCACCACAACATGAGGAACTGTATTAAAGGGTCGTGGCTTTAGGAAGGTTGAGAACCACTGATCTATTCTAACTGGCAGTAGCTCACTGGGGTCTCAGGCAGACGTCTTTCACATCATCTACTGTCATATCCTTTGAACTGAATATGCTGGGGATTGAACCTGGGACCTTCTGTATGCCAAGCAGATACTCTGCCTCTGAGCTACAGCAACTCCCCATTGGCCCAAACATAATTTTGAAATGCTCCTCGATAGTTGTATTTTTTTAAACAAATCCCACTAAAACTGCCTTACTGCTCAATGGAAGGTTACCTGTCATATTCATAACATATTCCATGCTTCCTTCCAAAACGTTTCTGTTATTAAACACTTCCACAATATATATAGATGACTTTTTAATGTCTTGTCTCGTAGTTGATATTGTTTTTATTTTATAAGCCACTTCCAAAGAGGAGGCTCTTTTTAAAAAAAATTAATGCAATCTGCTCCAGAGTGGCAGTGCTAACAAATTTCCAAAGATGGGATATATATACAGCTAAATTTAAAACATGTCAGATATCACTGAAATTGGGATTTGTTGACTTTCCCCCTAAATCAGATGGTATGAAGTTAGAGATGGCTTCAGGTTAAATCTCCTCCCAGTTTACCACTGGCAGGTCTGCTCTTAGTCTCTGTTCCAGTTTCTCAGAAGCTATGAACAGCACCTCTAGATTCAAGAGCTCACCAGTGCCATCCTAAGCAGAGTTACACCCTTCTAAGCCTATTGATTTCACTGGATTTATAAGCATGCAGTTATAGTTAGGATGACACTACATATAATTTAGCTCTTTTGTAGCATTACCTTCCACCAACAATTCACAGTCAGATTTAATCCTCCTTGATCAATATGGTTTTTCAAAGCCAGTATAATATTTCTAATTTAAAAATACTGGAATAGAGGCAGTTGGGACCCACTGATCATGTCTGCTACTTCTCTAAGAGAAAGAACCTGATTATTATGCAATATCATCTACCAAAGTCAATCCAACAGTTTTCATTTCCAGCATAACAGCCTTAAATTCTTCATTATAAAACACTTAAGTTAAATCGGAGAAGCCCAGAGGTGGTTTTGATTTCTACTTGTACAAGACTATGAGGGAGGAAAAGGCATCCCCAGATTTTTTCTTTCATCTCCTTTTTGGGAACCAAATAAGGTGGCTTAAGATGTGACCCAAGATCATTTGGAGACTTATAATTTCTCTCTTCTGAATCCTTTAATGCAGCCTGTTTAGATGCTTGATAGTGCCATTTAACATTTTGCGAATCTAAACCTTCCTGCTCTTGTCTTTTTAGCTGAAATTCTAGGATTCTTATTATTTAAGATTAGCATAAAATTAGTGTTTTGCCAAGTATCCAGGAGGGATATCTTAATTAGCAAGGGACGGTTCATAAGATTTTTGCAAACTATTAATTATAATAGCAGCATTTCTGCCTTGCCATGACAACTTCAAAGCTAACCAGAAGGTTAAAAGTTTGTTTCCCCGGCTTCCTCAAAGAGCTTTTCATGATGTTTCCCATCTATTCATATTGCCATGCATCCAAATCACTAAATATTGCAAGATTTCAATTTTCCTATCTTGGGTCCATTCCATGGAAAGATTTTTTTAAAAAACAATGATTTAAATACATTATACCAATAAACAATGCTTCACCAGACTGGATGGAAAGCAAAATAATAATTAAAAAATAGGGAGGAGAAATAGATGCTGCTGGATCTGCTGGAACAATCCAAGGTTGCAGGCTGTAACAAAATGGATCAAAGAAATATGATGCTGATTTATTGTCAAAAGATTTCATGGCCGGAATCACTAGGATGTTGTGGGTTTTCCGTGTTGTTTGGTCGTGTTCCAGTAGTACTTTCTCCTGACGTTTCATCTGCATCTGTGGCTGGCATTGTTACCTGCTGCCCAAAGGTAACTTTAATAGTGATTTCAGTGATTTAGTGATTTCAGCTTGGCAGCAATGAATGAACACGGAGACAGAATTCTTCCAGAAAATATTATTTTACTGGCAGACCAAAGAATCTCAGACACATAGCTTCTCCAGGCAAGTCGCTCTGAATGGAGCTAGTGCAGAGGTTTTTATACAGTAAGAACAAAAGGGGGTAAGGAAGTGGGTACACAAAATACAATACAGAAACTTACCTTCCAATAGAAACACTCAAAAACATAGTACAAGGTCTTCAGAGTTTTGTGAATGGCTCTTTCGAACTCCTTCCTTGGGTGTCTGAGATGATGGTGCAAAAGGAAGGGAGTCGGGGAATAGTTCTCTGCCTGAAGCTGAAGTCCAGAATGAACAAAAGAAATAAGCTGGGCCACAGGTGCAGGCGAAACGTCAGGAGAAAATACTACTGGAACACAGCCAAACAACCTGGAAAACCCACAACATCCTAGTTATGCTGATTTAATTGGGCTAGATTGTATTGGGTGCAAGAAACAAAACATAAACAGGGCCACTGGGATAAATTTACCATGGCAATTCCCCCTTTGAAATTATACCCACTGCAGTCATTTGAATCTAATGCTTTTGGGTAGTTTCGCTATGAACCAACATGACTACCTGCAGTGGCTGTCTACTTTTCAATGCTGTGGCTCAATGCTAAGGTTTAGCCCCCACCACAGATTCCAAACATGCAGGAGACAAAACCTCATCAAAATGAGAAGTGTGTGTTGACAAGCATGATGAGCATCAGCTCCAGCTATGGAAACCTGTCTTAAGAGAATTGCTCACTTCACAGAACTAGGCAGCCTTGTGGTGGGTGTACTGATTAATTTAATTCTAATTAATTCCGTAATCTCAAGCTGTTCCTGAAATCTGTGCAGAGCTGTCAAGGTGGAAGCATGGAAGGTGACACAGACAAATCAAAGACAGTTCAGAGGGCTTTTTTTTTTGCATATTTATCTTAGGGGGGGGGGCAACAGTGGTGTCATTCAGCCTGCTGGATACTGATAGTATATTCTGCCACTCCCATGCTCACTGGATGCACTGAATCTGCTTAGCCCTGGGCTAGCATTATCAGACATGTGGCTCTCTCTGAGGTTACATTTCCCAAGACTGAACAGTCAGTAATCAGATTCATTCTTCAAATGAGGTTTTTTGGTTGCAGGAGCTAAGCAGGTGGAATACAGAACACAAGAGGAAGAGAATATGAACCCCAAATAGATGTAAGCAAATTAAACTGTTTTACTGACTGATAATTACATTGTCAGTCCCTGCATGACAAAACTATTGCATTTATCCTAAATGGAGCAAGCTGAGCAAGGGGCCACTGGTGAACTAGCAGTGTCATAGAGGCTATGTGGTCAACCTCAGCAATAATGGGTTCAGGAAAACTCCAGGTCAGCTAAAGGACCAGCCTTCCCCTGTGTTTAGTCTATGCTTTCAGGGCATTATTCTATGCAGACTAGAATACCTTATTTGCCATTTGTTGCTACAACTGATCACCTACAGGACTAGTTTCCTTCAATAAACCTCAGGGGGCCAAACCTTGCAGGCGGAATGTTTTCTCAGCCAAATAGATACTAGGAGCAATCAAAATGTCCACACATCTCCTCCCCCCAACGCCTGTTCTTACACAGGCCTACTTATACAGCTTCCATTACCTGCAACAAAGCTCCAGTCAATGGGCACCTGCTGCCATTGCACAAAGGATATTTAGTCATTTTTCATGTCATATATCCATACATTTTTAAATACAGGATTTGAGGCCCTTGCTTGCCACAGAAATTGCAAGCTATTATTCAAGGATCAAGCTGGAAAGTGACAGGCATTCCCCAGTGCCACAAAAACAAAACAAAACACCACCCAGCATCCTTGTTATATTTACTAATATGTCACTAAATCAACAGAACATTGAGTAACATAGATGAAAAAATTTCTCATGCAGGAGGCATGTTATCCCCAAGGAAGGGTCAAGGGTAGCCCTTGGGGGTTCATCTGAGAATTAAAGAGCAAGACGTATATAATCGTAAGGAGGATTTGAGGATAATGATAAACACAACCAAATTAAAACCATTAGTCTTTCTTGCAGATACAGCAATCTGATGTTTTTATAGTAAAACTTGACTCTTCGTCTTCCCACTCGCATCCCATCAGATGAAGACATGGCCTCAAAGGTCCCATGTTTGTGCTTTTACTGCAGAGGGTTGTCTGCATTTCTCTCAAATCGATACATTTCTAAGGCAAAAATGTCTTTCTACAGAATTGATGAATATTTCGTCCTGTTAAGAACCATGACAGATGGATTGAGTTCACATCTCTATGCATTTTAAATTGCATTTACACTCAATAAACAAACAGGGGTCATGTGTGAAACAAATCTTTCTCTTTCTCTTTCTCTATTTCTTTTCTTTCTTTCTTTCTTTTGTGAATGGCCTGCTTCTTTTCTGCACTGTGCTTCAAAAGCACTGTTGGGAGCTTTTGTTTGGTCATAGCACTCAACCTGATGAGCAACCCTGCCTTTATTCCGTTTAACCCTAGCTTTTGCTAAGCTAAGGAAATGCTACAAATTCCTGGAATTCATCAACAAGTCACAAATGGTAAGTCTCTTATCTGATCTGGACCCAGTTGGCTCCTATTAATTTTAACAGTCTTATAACAGCCCAACGCTGTACATGTTTTCTCATAAATAAGTCGCATTTACTTCAATAGGACTTAATCCCAAATACATATACGTGGAATCATAGCCATAATACTAAATTTTTTCTTCAGACAAATTTTTAAACTGGAGGCTTAATCCTCTCCGGCTCCCTCCACCTTTCATCTTGATGAGGATAGTGGGAGGGTGGGGAGGAATGGTTTGGGATGGAAGATGATGGAACAGAGTGACTTGGGATGGTGGGAGGCTTGAAAAGGGAGGCTTGGAGTGGGGGTGAAAAGGTGAGGGTTCTGGTGGGGCAGGGTGGCAAGTTGAAGCCTGGGGTGAGGGCAGGTTTGTAAACAGTGGTGGGATCCAAAAATTTTAGTAACAGGTTCCCATGGTGGTGGGATTCAAACTGTGGTGTAGTGCCAATGGGGCTGGGCGGGGCACGACGGGGGCGTGACCGGGTATTCCGGGGGCGGGGCATTCCTGGGCAAGGATACAGCCGCTGCGCCGGTCCTTGGGCGGGAAACGAATGCACACAGGCACAGGCTGCCACGCACGCCGGTGCACCTCCTACTAGACTGCTTCAAGTCTGTGCACTACTGCTGAGAGGAGGGGCGTAACTAAGGCAAAAATCACGTGGCAAAATCACCCATTAGTAACCCCCTCTCGGCACATACAAATAATTAGTAACCTACTCTTGGGAACCTGTGAGAACCTGCTGGATCCCACCTCTGGTTGTAAAGTAAGGCTTGGGGTGGGGGAGGGGTGGAAGGGGTGGCTAGGGGTAGGGGAGGATTGGAACGTGAAGCTTGGGGTGGTGAAGGGTTAGAAGGTGTGACTTGGGTGGGGGAGGGTGGCAAGGTGAGATTTGGGGCGGTGGGAGGGTTGGAAGAGGTGGCTAGGGATTGGGGAGGGGTGCAAGGTGAGTATCGGGGGTTGTAAGGTGAGTATTAGGATTGGGGAGGGTGGCAAGGGGAGGCTAAAGGTGAGGGAAGTTGGCTAGGGATGGCTAGAGCTGGGGGAGGGTGCCAAGGGAGGGCAAGTAGTGGGTCAGAGTGGAAGTTTGGGAGCAGGGGATGGTGAGAAGGCCTCTGGAGAGCCCCCTGCAGGCCCAGCTGGCCTTTTTGAATGGTGGGGAGGGGGGTCCACCCCCACCACCCACCACGCCCACTGACCTGCCTGCACAGTGCGCTGCTTTGTGCCCCCTCCACCTCTGCCAGCAGCAGCAGGGGTGCTGATCAGAATGTTCCCCAGCCATCTTGTGCAACTGCCCCATCGAGCCCAACCACCGTCACAAGCCAGGCAGCCCAAGTAAGAAGTGTGGTGGGAATTTTCCACCCCCACTCCCATGTAACCGAACAGCGGCCAGGTGTTTGTTCCCAGGCCGTCCCGTGGAAACTCCACCTCTGCTAAGAAGGAAAACACTGTGTGTCACAATGTTTTGCTGATGATATAGCAGTGTAGTCCTTTTGAATCAATACACTGGAAAAGTGGTCTTCTGAGTCATGTGAATTGTCCACCCCTATTTTAAGAATGGTTAGTAACTGTATTTTGGTAGTCCTCCTAGCTATATTTCAAGCTCCTTCTCCATTCAGTTTGCCTTAACAACTGCTTGTTCTACACTTTGTTTCCTTTCCAGGCTACTTTGTCTTCCTCTGTTCAAAAAGATGATTATGTTCTACCCAAGAACACAAGATGCTTGTATTTCAGAAACAGCTTGTGTTGTTTTGGAAAGATTCATAGAGTTACCCAGGGGTGCCTACTTGTCTAGTTTAATTAGAAGACCCATTTTTTTCAGTGTTTCTAGGTGCCTGAGATTATAAAAATCTGTTACAGGATGGTGGGGAATTTAGCTTTCTTTTAATATGTTTAGAATTTGGTGTTGCAGTGGAAGAGAAAGGTACAAGCAGTGCATACTAAAGGCTAAGAACCAAAACAGCAAATATGAAAGCAGCAATGATGTAGTGGTTAAGTGCAGGTACACTCTAATCTGGAGAACTGGGTTTGATTCCCCGCTCTGCCACTTGAGCTGTGGAGGTTTATCTGAGGAGCTATATTAGCCTGTGTGCTCCAACACATGCCAGCTGAGTGACCTTGGGCTAGTCACAGCTTTTTGGAGCTCTTTCAGCCCCACCCACATCAAAAGGGGTTTTGTAAGCCATTTTGAGTCTCCTTACAGGAAAGAAAGGGGAGAGGGTATAAATCCACATTCTTCTTTTTCTTCTCTTTTTAAAAAGTCAAAATATTAATACAATCTTGTGACTTTTAAGAACTGGTATAGTTTAAGAACATTTGGAGTCTATACTCACCAACCTTTTCTCCTCCACTTCTTTCACCTTGCTGCAGCCAAGGACATAGGTAAGGAGGGGGTCTCAGGTTTAAACCCCCGCATTAGATGTCCGAAGCTCCGCCCACCCATTTGTGGGGGTTTTGTATTTTTAATGTTTTTTTTGTTTTTGGCCTGCAAGGGGTGCAGTTTTTAGGCTAGCAGCACCAAAATTTCAGGGATTTGTTGAGAGACTCTCCTGATGATACCACCCAGGTTTGGTGAGGTTTGGTTCAGGGGGTCCAAAGTTATGGACTCCCAAAGGGGGTGCCCCATCCCCATTGTTTCCAATGGCAGCTAATAGTTGATGGGGATTCCCTTTTGAGGGTCCATAACTTTGGACCCCCCCGAACCAAACTTCACTAAACCTAGGTGGTATCATCAAGATAGTCTCCTGCTGATACCACCCAGGTTTGATGAAGTTTGATTCAAGGGGTCCAAAACTATGGACCCCCAAAGTGGGTGCCCCCATTCCCATTGTTTCCAATGGGAGCTAATAGTAGATGGGGCTACCCTTTTGAGCACCCAAATTTTGGATCCCTGAACCAAACTTCACCAAACCTGGGTGGTATCAGAAGGAGAGTATCCTGAAGATACCCTGAAAATTTGGTGCTGCTAGCTTAACAATTGCACCCCTGACAGCAGGCACCCAACAAATTTCCCCAGATTCTCCTTTTAAATCCACCCTGCATAGGTGTCAAACTCATGACCCTCCAGATGTTATGGACTACAGTTCCCATCATCCCCTACCCTGGCAAGGGATGATGGGAACTGTAGTCCATAACATCTGGAGGGCCGCGAGTTTGACACCTGTGCGTCTTCAGCATGGATTTAAAGGGAGAATCTGAGGTCCACAGTTTAAACATTGAAAGTGATGCTGTTTCAGGATGGGGGATAATCTACCCCAAAGCAGCATCATTTTCAATGTTGTCTGAACTGGGGACCCCAGATTCTCCCTTTAAGGTGGATTTAAAAGGAGAATCTAGGCTCCCTAGTTTAAACACCATTGAAAGTGATGCTGTTTGGGGGTGGATTTGCACAGGGCTCCATTTTCCCTAGCTATGCCTCTGCCCGGAGGGGAGGGCAGAAGGGACTGCCAGCTGGGAGCCCAGCCAGTGGGAGGGGGGGCAGGGGAGTCTAACATCCCTCACCTTGGAGAGCTGCTTTTATAAATACTGAGGCTGGGGTCAAGGCTTGGGGAGGCGTGGCTTTTACTGCTGCTGCTCGGGTAACATTAAGTGATTTCAGCTCAGTCAACGTAGTGAGGCACAGGAAGCTGGTGTTTTTCAAAAGCAAAGTATTTTTTTCGGAAGTGGTTGTTACAGCTCAGGCAGGGGAATCGCGCCCTTGTAGTCAGGCGCAAGAAGTTTTATACACAGAGATCAAAGGGGCAAAGGGGCAGGTAAGGGGCAGGTCCCTTATCTTACAACAATAAAGAAAACATCAACACATAAAAGAAAAGGTACAATTACAACTTTGTGAATGGGACCATGAGATCTTTCTGTCAGACGTCTTCCCTCGAGACTTTACGATAGTGCTGAAACAGAGAGCAGAGAGTGTCCATTCATAAAACTGGGTGAGGCTGTTAATGTACCCAGGTATCTGGTAATCAGATGGGCTGCTTCCTTGAGTTATGTCCTGAGACTCCCGCGCCTCAGTCCCACAACAAAAGAAAGTTCAAATGGTTCAATGACAATCTTTGCACGTTCTTCAATGGCTGGGATATCTGGGGTGCCGTCATCAGATTCAATTTGTAATTCCAAAGGGGTCTTTGTTTTCGCTAAAGAGATTTACCGGGTGTTGGCCCAAACTGAATTCCAAGGCTAGCTTCCTTGGGTCTTAATATCAGCTGCTATAAGCTATTGCTTTTTACTAACAGAAACAAATTTCAAAAATAACATTTTTCTAATTTAAAGAGCTTACAGAGCTTACAATAAAAGAGCACAAACGAGATATCCTAAACTAGCATTAACTAGCATTAACAAACCTTAAATCAACTGGAAAACCTAGCTAAGATATAAGCCTAAACATTGGGCAAACAATAAATCCAACATTGAGGGGCTTACATTAAATCTTAAAAGGGATGAAGCAAGAGGAAAACCATGTAAAACATTGGCACAACCACATATACACGTCCTTTTCAGGCCCCATGAAGACTTTCGGATAACACTGGTCTCTGCTGCTCTGGTCCTTAGCCAGTGTAGTTCAGCGATAGGCTCAGGAAAATATTTTTCATATTTTCCTGGCGGTAACAATGGCCACACATCCAGGGATGGGTGGGGGTGTGGCCCCACCCCCAACTCCCCCATAAAAAGTCTAAACCTATGTCACTGGCTGCAACTATTGTTAGGATCCCTATGTATGTGTGTGTAAAGTACCCTCAAGTCACAGCTGACTGATGGATACTTCCTCTAGTTTTCAAGGTAAGAGATATCCAGAGTTTGTGTTCCTTTGCCTTCCTCTGCATTGAGACCCATCCAGACACTGTCCAGAGCGGAGCTGATCATGTTTAGCTTCCAAGATCAGACAAGATCAGGCTAGCCTGAGCCATCCTAGCCAGGGCTAGGATACCTGGCAATTTTTTTTGTTAATTAAAAATTTTATAAACCTTTCTTCCAAGCAACTGTGACCCAAGGTAGGTTACAGATTGTAATCCTAAATGTTGCATCTTTCCAAATACATTAGAAAAATGCAATTCTTTTCAGGATTGGACTGTTAAAATATATAAATCATAAAAAGTTAAAAACACAATCAAAAATGCTGGTAGAAACCTTGTAAATAACACACATAAGAAACCCCTGCCCTAAAAAATCAACATACTATAATGCTGGAGTGAGAGCCAACACAAAAACGCCAAAGGCTCTCCTAAAAGCGTATTGATGGCAGGACACTTGGGCTGGAGATAAGCCTTTGTAAAAATCCTTTTCTCCATATGTCTCGCATAGTGTGAGACATATGATAAACATCACACTGCTCCCACCATGTATGAAATGTGAGAAACGGGTCACAGGACTTCATGATATTTATATGTAGGTGTGTGCTCCCCCCCACACACACTTGTAACTAAAGTGCATTGTATACACCTCAGACCCAACCCTTCTAGAGATTACAAAAACACAAAAACAAGCAGCTATAACATTAAAATTGTGGATGGTCATGCTTGTCAACGCATTCATCCTTTAACACCTCACCTCTTTCCTAGCTGACTGTGTTTAAAAAAAAATTATGACATGGGAACAATTGTCGATAAAGACAAAACTGTCAACAAAAAGCTAAATAAAGTAGATCGTTTTCTTTAATTCATCTGTATTGAGGAATCTAATTTCAGCAATATCATCAGCTTTTAGATAAAAGAAAAACAGACACTCATTCATAACACTGCCCTATCCTTAGCCCGCTGCAACCTGAAAACTTTAACCAAGAAGCCAAACTACTCTGCCAAACTACATTGATCTGCCCCTCTCCAACATGGCCTTGGGGGAGCAATCGGTAGAGGAATGGACTGTCGTGCCCCTGACAAAGATGGCCGCAGCAGTTTCTCAAGGCCAACTTTCCCTAATATACGTGTCCAGCCCGCGCCAGATAGGGGAGGGAGAAGCGGTACGCATGCGCTCTCGACTGCAACGTGGAGGGGGAAAATGTCTAAGCCGCGGCAGGAGTCTTTTAGCGTGGCTCGGGAGGTGAGATGTGTGGCGTGTTGCTAGGCAACCCCAGATGGGGCGAAGGAGAAGATCGCAGGCTAGAGAGGCTGAGGCAATGGAAAATGAGTGAATTAGGGCGGGCGGGCTGCGCTTTGGGATGAGTGGAGACTCAGCAGTGGGACAGAGAGAGAAGCAGATCTATACTGGTTGGAGGAAAGCAAATCGAGTCCTCCGTTTGAACTTTGCACCAGTTTGAGGTGGGTTAGGCTGAAATGGCGTGACTGACCCCAGGTCAGTGAGCAAGGTTTCATAGCAGAGTGGGGATTCAAATCTGGCCGTGCCAGATTCTAGCCTAACACTCTGTCCACTATGCAATGCATTAACATTGATAATACTCACTTAGTGGCTCATACAGAGTGCCTCTGTGGTTACCATTCACCAAAAGAGCCAGATTGCTACTGTGTGCCAATATTCTCTGAACATGCGCAAACAAGAATGTAAACTATGACCGTTAATATTAAATGCTTAAGTTTTAAAATTACCAGACTACCTCTGCTCACACCGCTGTTAAATCTGTGCATCCTTTAATTCCCTTTCTGCATTCTCACACCTCAGCATGAGGCACAACAGCACAGGCAGGGCACTCAAGAAGGAAGGAAGCTGGCTATGAAGAAAGGGGAGGAAAACCGGTACTGCCACCTACTGTGGCCAGCTTGGTGTGGTGGTTAGGAGCAGGTGGACTCCAATCTGGAGAACCGAGTTTGATTCCTCACTCCTCCACTTGAGGAGGTGAACTGAATTGGTTTCCCTGCTCCTACACATGAAGCCTGCTGGATTATCATGGGCTAGTCACAGTTCTCTCAGAGCCTCACCTATCTCACAAGGTGTCTGTCATGGGGAGAAGAAGGGAAGAAGTTTGTAAGCTGCTTTGAGACTCCTTATGTTTGAGAAAAGCGGGGTATGAATCCAAACTTCTTATCTGAATGGCTGCTGTGATGGTGGGATTTTACTGTGATGGTGGGATTTTACAGCAGTAGTGTAAGAGGTTAAGAGCTTGTGTATCTAATCTGGAGGAACCGGGTTTGATTCTCCGCTCTGCCGCCTGAGCTGTGGAGGCTTATCTGGGGAATTCAGATTAGCCTGTACACTCCCACACACGCCAGCTGGGTGACCTTGGGCTAGTCACAGCTTCTCGGAGCTCTCTCAGCCCCACCCACCTCACAGGGTGTTTGTTGTGAGGGGGAAGGGCAAGGAGATTGTAAGCCCCTTTGAGTCTCCTACAGGAGAGAAAGGGGGGATATAAATCCAAACTCTTTTTCTTCTTCTTTCTTTGTGGTCTGCTTGTGTTTCCCAGATGCTGGGATGAGAATGCAGAGGCTGTAGAAAGGGTTGGGGGTGCTGGAGATGACAGGCCTCTTAATTCCATCCCTGGCACGAGGCACACATATTATGGAGGCTTGCAGCTTACCTATCCTTCAGTCCAGCCAGTGTTGATCGTTTCAAGGTGGGAACCACCTGCTGGCTGCAAATCTCACCAGTCTACAAGTCTCACCACCATACCAGAAACAGGTGGTTATGGAATCATTGAGGAGTCGCTCCCAAGCTGCTCAATGAATGTTGCTGGAGCAATGGTATGGGTTGAGTAAACTAATAGCCCAATTCAGAATCCCCGGCACCAGGATGCAGCACTGCTGAGGTGCTACTTTGCTGCCTCCAGGAGGGCTTCCTGGTGGTGCATGGAGGCAAAAAACCTCCATGCTGCTGAAAAGCCCTCCGCTGGACTCTCTGGGCTTACGCCAGAGCTCAAGCGCCTGGTGCCAGTATTCCGGCAGGCAGAGGTCAGGCGGCAGCCAACTAATGTCAGCTCCATCTCTGGTGACGCCTTCGATGTGTCACTGTGCACTGAGTCTGCCCACCATGGAGGGCTTCAGCAGCCACTCTCCAGCAGATTTGCCCTTTCACCGAGCTAAGTGCCCCAGGGTGGCCAAATATGCTGGCGCAACTCTGCACCACCTTTTTAGGCTTATTCGCCCCCTGGATTGGATCCAGATCTAGGTCAGAATTCCCCTCCCAGACCCCAACTGACAAGAGTTCACCACCCTTCCATCATGCCTGAACCAAGATTTCCCTAAATTAGTATTTTGTGCTTGTGACTGTTGTATGTTATTTTAGGAGCTGTTTGGGATAAAATACTGCAGTTTGGCAGGAGATGAACTATGGATTCCTAAGCAAAGTTATACCTTTGGATTTAGAATGGCTGACCCTTTTTAGGATTGCATAGTAAATACATTATACTGACTGTAAAATTGCACGTTATATCGACTATAAATATACTCTTCCTTGCAGTAAGGACATATTGTATTTGGGGTTTTTTATTTGTTTGTTTATTAAAGCATTTTTATCCTGCCTTTCCTCCTGGTTCCTTATAAAAATGCAACTTTGGGAGTTAAGTTATTTTTCAGTTAAAGGACATGGCTTTAATGTATTGTCAAAGGCTTTCACGGCCGGAATCACTTGGGTGCTGTGTGGTTTCCGGGCTGTATGGCCGTATTCTAGCAGCTGCTAGAACACGGCCATACAGCCCAGAAACCACACAGCACCCAAGACATGGCTTTACTTATATGATGAAAGGTTGGTTGAGTTCATGATATTAGGAATAGTATAAGAGAGGGTGTTTGCTCTAACTGCATATTAAAAAAGGCTGAATGTGTAGTACAGCAATTCCTCACAGCACACAATCTGGAAAGTAATAATGAAAAGCAAAATGCCATTTACTAAAGATGCCTTGGCATATTTATGCTGTGTAAAAGCTTGCAAGCAGAGTACAGTTGGATTGCCAACTCCCGTTGTTTGTCTCCAGCATCTGGTAACAGGAGATATGTGTGCTGTGAGTCATCAAGTTTTTTCTGACCTATGAAGACTCTATGAATAAATACCCTCAAAAAAGCTATCATTGACAGTCTTGCAAATTAAATGGCTGTGACTTCCTTTGTTGAGTCAGTCTCTCATGTGGAATCTTCCTGCTGACTTCAGCTTTTCCTAGCATTTTTATCTTTTCCAGTAAGTCTTGTCTTCTTATGATGTGACCAAAGCATGATAATCTCAGTTTAGTCATATTTCAATTCCAGTGAGAATTCTGGCTTGATTTGATCTAGAGCCCTCTTATTTGTCTTTGGGAAGTCCATGGTATCCATAAAACTCTCATCCAACATCACATTTCAAAAAAATCATTTTTTTTTCATTTTTTCATTGGCATTTTTTTTCATTGTCCAACTGGCGCATCCATACACAGTAATTGGGAATACTTAAATTAAAATTACCTTGGTTTCTAGTGACATTTTTTACACTCAAGGTATACCGATCCTGAATCTGGAAGTTTCCTTTGATTTGTGGCAATGAATTGTGTATTATTTGCTGTGTGTTAAAAATGTCTGTTCTTTGTCTGCTCTGAACGTATTGCTGGCGACATTAGGGCTGCAGTCCAATGCACATAGCTGGTTGTATGAACTCAGTGGAGTTTACTTCAACTTGTACATTCATAGTGCTAGGCTGAAAAGTTAGCCATCCTTGTTTTTCTGCTTATGACTTTCCTGTGCAGCTTATGTCCTGCACATCTTTAGCTATTAGCACTAAAGAGGAATTGGGGGAAACATTTATAGAAGGGAGTGTTTGGCAAAGGAAATCCCATGACAGTATTATTCTTATCACATGGGCAGGCTGCATCTCCTGTGAACTTTGCTATACTTTGCTGATTTCTCAGATTTGTGGTGGCGACGATATGACACCAGTATGACACCAGTATGATCTAAAGATTGATGCAATGTTTCCTGTAAGAACTGAATACATTAAAGGATCACATCTGGTCCCAGAAGAAGTCCAATGGCCATTACAAGTTGGACAAGATAGGCATGAAGAAGGTCATATTTTTGTGGGAGATGTTTCATATGGGAAAAGTCTGCTGTTTAAATTCTTGAGGTCTTAGGCTGAGAAGAAAAATTTTGGCCTACAAATTCAGGAAGCTGCTTCTAGTCAGAGTACATAGTCATGGGCTAGATGGTCCAGATTTAAGTGTGCCTTGGCTTAGACTGCCAGGCAGGGGTATCAAGTTACAGCAGAGAGCTGAGTCTAGTCAGAGAGTCCATCAAGCAATTTCAGCATCAGAGGTCCGGTCCAAGGGTCAGAATACATAAAGTCAACAAGTCAGTAGAAGCATTGCAGCACTCAGTGCTTTGTTGTGTCCAGGGCAATACGCTCTACAGACCTTTTTAATATAGGGTCTTCCAGCATGTTATTCTTCACCCTGTGAAGACTCTACTTCCCCCTGCTGCAGAAGATACTTTCTTTGAGCTAGCAGGCATGTGGTACTCCATTTAATTTTCAAAAGCTCCCTGTATCTCTGCTTCTGTTGACTTTTGGGCTCAGGTGAGCTAGGTGCATGAGTCTCTTCAGCTGGAACAGGGCTGGATGCATGACTCTCAGTCTTTACCTGCCTGTTGTTCACCCTATAGATCCTGCAGCAGCCCTGGCTGCTCCAAGCCCAGCCGTTGTAGATTCCCAACCTGGTCTGGACTTACTGGGCTCTGCTCATCCCCTGAGAACTCACTGCACTCCAGGGGAAGGTCCACAACAAAGTGGTTCATATAACTAAAGAACTTGTTGAAGAATAATGAGGTTATGCCATGGTGATTAAAGTGAATCTTAACATCTAAAAGTAGTAAACTTCTGATTACCAGAACTAGGAGGCAGCATCAGGAGAGAACCTTGATATCAGCATTGTTTATTCGTGCTCCAGGGCAACTGGTTGACCATTATGTGAAGCAGGATACTGGATTAGGGGAAAGTAAACTGGTAGAACTTCTACAGTCTGCTGTGATCTTATTAATTGTGAGCCTCTGTTAGTGTGACAGCTTATGTATTTCTTGTCTCAGTGTGGAACATTAGTTCAATTTCCCATATACTGGGAACTAGCTTGCTGAATTATTTGTGCAGCAGTTGGGTACAATTCCTTCTGGCAACCTCATGTGATGACCAGTGGGGGAAAGAGTAGTGTTTAGGAAGAAGCTTTTCTCACTCTGGAGGGGAGTGCATCTTCAAATGTGGGTTATACCCATTGGTTGCTCAGGAAGGCAGGATTAAGCTTCTGCTTTTTATCTCCCTGTTGGGCTGTTGGAAGCCAGTTTAGTTTCCTGCCATGCATAGGGATAACAGCTTAGTGAGGCCTCTCTGCAGCCTCTAGCTAATCTTTCTCTTTCACTTTCCTTTCTGCTTTTTTTCCATTCTCATATTTACTTACTTCTATACCTAATTGAACCTTTTTTAAAAAGACCTATCCTGCTCTTGTTACTTTTCATTCCTTAAATCTCCTCCTTGCCTCCACCATTTCTCCCATGGAACTGGACAACATGGAACTGGTTGCGTGGGAGGTTTGAAAGCCCTGAAGAGGGAGTCCTCTCAGAGGAGGACATCTCTGGTCTACTACAAACGTAGCAGCCAGAGCACAGCTAGCAAGCCAGGAGGAGTCCACTAGCAGCTTGAGGAAAAGTGGCACGATGGACTGTGAAAACAAAAGCGGAAGAAGCCCAGGCTTTAAGAAAAGGTGAAAAAAGCCACGGCAGCAAGAGCCCCCTCCAAAGCAGCCGGTTTGGCCCTGAAGGGCAATGATAACTTGCCAGACCCCCAGAAAGCCTCATTTTTGACAGGGACCACCAGCTCACTTCCTGGAGGTAAACTACCACCACCTCTTCCCCAGTTAGAGGTCAGACACTCATCTTGTGAGGAGGAACGGTGGCCATCTGGTCTCTCTCAGTTAATACAGAGGGTCGTGAAGGAGGAAATGCTGTGCCTCCCAGCCAGCCACACACCACCCAACCCCATCTTAAGTGGCCCCTTGCCTATACCATCAGAAATATTGGGCTTAGAAAATGGTTTTGCCACCCACAGAAGATAGTTACAAAGCTGGCCCTCCCAGGCAGTCAGAAAGGCCTCACCAGGAGCCTGCCGGGGTCCACAGAGACTACTCGCTCTATCTCTTTGCTCTCAGAGGAAGAAAAGGTAGAAAGAGAATTTTCCTCAGGAGAGGAGGAAGAACCATCAGCAGAACTGCCCACCAGACTTCTCAGTGGGAAGGATTTCCAATCACTATTATCACTATTTCCAATCACTATTAGCAAAGTTATAGCTGCCCGCAACCTGACAGAGGAGCCAGGCAGCTCAGAGGGGACAAAGGTGAAGGATCTTAACCTAAGAAGATAAAGGAATGTTTCTCTAGAGCAGGGGTAGGGAACCTGCGGCTCTCCAGATGTTCAGGAACTACAATTCCCATCAGCCTCTGTCAGCATGGCCAATTGGCCATGCTGGTGAAACTGATGGGAATTGTAGTTCCTGAACATCTGGAGAGCCGCAGGTTCCCTACCCCTGCTCTAGAGGCACTTCAGCAGAGAAGTCGGCCACCCTTCTAGAATATCTAGAGAGGCTCATCAAAGCCAAGCAGCCAAAGCCTGTGTTCAATAGGCAGTTTCCCAATTCAGCTGAAAAATTATACAATCTGGAAAGCCAGACTATGGAATTGCTGCAACTACCCATAGTTAATGCCCCCATAGCGGCCTTACAGTCCTCTGACTTACTATCCGCAGTTGGCATGGGCACTATCAAGGGCACCTTTGACAGGAAGTCAGACTTAGCAGCCAAAAAGCACACAAAGCCTCGGCTCTAGTCATCAGAGCCTTAGCTGTGACAGCTCCAGTAAAAAGCACCTCTATGGTCTAATCTCACAAACGTATTCAGCTTATTCCACCAGGCAGTCGCAGAATTCTAGAATGCGTGAGCAGAGGCAGCCTCTTTCCTGGCAGATGCCTCTTCAGACACCATGATCTATGCGGCTCACACTAGGGCAGCTACCACAACATCCAGAAGGTCAGTATGGCTTAGAGCCTGGCCAGAAGACCGCCACTCCAAAGCTATGGCTTGTTGCTTTGAAGGAGGAAATCTATTCAGAGAGGAACTAGACAAAATCCTAACTGAAGCAAGAGATAAGAAAAAGGTGATGCCCAAAAGCAGAAGGGGAGAGATAGGAGTCCCTTTCCAGCCCCCCTTTTGCTCCTTTCATACCCTTCCAAGTTAACAACCAAACCAGAGGAGGTGCTGGCAAAGCTCTAGAGGGGCTTCACACAGAGGTGGCAGATTCTATAGGCCCTCTCGCTACGAGACCTACTGGTCAGGCAAACAGGACAGACCTAAAAATTCCAAACAAATGACACCAAAACCAAACTGGTGGGGTGGTGGGGAGGCTGAGCCAGTTCCAAGATATCTGTTTAAGCTCAGAACCAGACACCTGGTTCCAGCAAATAAGTACCAGAGTGTTTGCTATAGAATATGCCGGCCTACCCCAGACATTTGCCAGCTTACCCCCAGACAGATTTTGCTTATCTCCAAGATTAGTAAAAACAGGAAAGCACCTGAGAAACTTTTCTGTCATCAGTCACCTCCTACACACACACACAGGCCATAGAAGCAGTTCCACACAAAGGAGGAGGCAAAGGAGTATACTCCATATATTTTTACAGTGCCCAGGAGGATGTGGGACTGATGAAATATTCTGGATCTGAAACAGGTAAACAGATTCATCGTCACATTACCTAAAAAGGGCAAAAAGCTGTCCAGGGCAGCCATTAGCTACACAATAAAACAATACATATATGCCATTAAAGGTTGAATTGAATTGAATTGAATAAAAAATACATAATTCAAGCATTCCAATCCAGCAATCTGCAAGTTCCAACAGGCATAATTCAGTAAGAAGTGTGGACACCAGCTCTTGACAGACAAGTGTCAGTAGAAGAAATTTGCCATGCCACCACATGGTCTTCGATCTCCATGTTCGTAAGATTTTTCAAGATAAATACTGTCTCCTCAGCAGATGCAGTGTTCAGAAGGAGGGTGTTACAGAACATTGTAGATGCAGAAGAACTCTCAACCCAGGCAGAAAGACACTGCTTTTGAATGTCCCACATTTGAAGAAGCTCTCCCTCTCAGAGTGAGAATGAACCTTGATCACTTACCATGAAAGTTCCTTCTGCTCTGAGGAAAGGAGGGCATGTTGCTCACCTGGGCTTATGCATACCATGAAAAGACCAACAAATAAACAGCAACAGGTACCAAAGGACAAACAGAGAAAACAGCAGGAAAGAAATGACACCAAACCTAAGCAAAATCACAGACAATTTCTCCCTTTGTACACCATAGTAAACTGTCCTCTGTCTATGGACTAAGAGATCTGCATAGTTTTTTCTAATAGTTATGTAGTTTGGTTATAAGTTACAAATATTAAGTTATGTCTAGTTAATTTCTGTATCTCAGTTCATTTTGAACTGGCCACATCTTTTTAACCATAAAGATGACAGGAGTTTTGAGAATTCATTCACCATTTCCTGGACTGTCTTTGTTCTAGAATGCTTCATTTGGGTCCTGGTGCCTACCTAGTTCAGTCCCCAAGGCAACAACCCAGCAGGGAATTAAAAGCAGACACTTAGTCCTGCCTCCCTGAGCGACCAATTGGAATAACCCACGTTTGGTCTCTTAACTTGCTACCATCAGTGTTTCTAAGGAAAGTTTCTTACTTGGGGAGTGGTGGTATTACACATTGGTAGGAATATAGTATAAATATTTTCTTAGCTATCTGTTTGGAGTTGTCCCATCATTGAAAAAAAATCTCTCCTTATTAGATGAATGTAACAGTTCCATATTTGCAGTCCATGTGATCCTGGAAGTTTTCTACGTCTAAGTTTTTAACATATTCCTCTGCCGCTTGGCCCCTTGGCTTTGATTTCACCTGTGTTCTCTGGCTAATGAGATAAAATGTTACATATGTCTGTACTAATGATGGGGAAAATTGCATACTCCTAAGGGGTCAGCATTTGTTCTTAGGAGCCCAAGTTAATATAAAAATCAATGCTTAGGTGACAAACCACCTGGGACGTTTCTGGCATCCATATGCATTATTGCTGTTTTATCACATTGCTTGACTTATTTAACATCTCCAGAATACAGAGAATTCCCTCTTCAGAATACAGAGGATGGACAAAAGGAAGCTTTTGGAATGTGTTGGTTCTGCTTATACTGTGTTTCTGTTCCCTTCTCCATTTTCTACTTTGTACATTTACCTACCCATGAGTCATTCAAAAATTGTTTTTCCCCCCTTGTGGTGCAGAGTCTTCTGGCATCTGCAGTTATTTTGATCTTATTAAAATTCCCCAGGCTTAGAGGCAATGATGTGTTGATTTAATCAAAAATATCGGCTAGTCTGAACAGTGCAACCAAATGTTCGCAAGTGGGAAATCCTGGATAGAAGATCTCAAGCTCCAGTAATCATAAGTGCTGTGGCCTGTTCAACGGCAGCTTTAGCACTGGATAGCAGGAGATCTGCCAGGGGTAATGCTGTGAACCGAACCGCTTCCTTCCTTCTCTGCAGTATGTTTTACAAACCTTGGCTGAATATTCTAGATTAGCTCGTCTGATAGAGTGGAATAGTTCATATAAAACAAGCAGTTTTATTTAAAACATCTCAGTTGTTACCCGGGGAATCTGTTTTAGTGGAGGGCTCTTAAGATGTGGTGTGTACTCCAAAAGCTGGGGGAGGGGGGGGGACTCAACTAACCAAATCCCCATGAATTATAAGGCAATATATCACTAGTAGGATTCATTATGGTAATAATCAAATGTGCATGGCAATACGTAGATAGAACCTGAATATCACTACAACTCTACTTGATCAGTCTATGACTGGCCTCATTTTTAATCTGTTACTCTAGTAGTCTCAGAGAATAAGAAATAGGGATGGCTATCACTTTTATTACACCATTTTCTGTTTATGTACAGTAGATCATAGAAGCTTTCTAGTTACACAAGGCTCTTTGTGTAGAAAAATGGCATGGCATCTAATTTTTTTGCCTAATTACAGACCAAGGTGAATTGTTAAATACTATAAATGCTTCAGATGGGTACCAACTAAATGTCAAAAATGATTTTCAGTTCAAACATATGCTGATCCATAGGAAACTGCAGGCTGTTACAGTGTGGTTGTACGTTTGCTGCCATTCCAGATTTTATTCTCTGCAATTCAAGCAAATCCACAGCAGCTGGTCCATTTATTTATTTTGCAGAGTTTCTTCCCTCTTTGTAGCAAAAACTTTCAAAGCAATTCACATCAACATTCAGAACATAATAAACAGCAATAAAATCTTCATAAGTCATGATAAAATCAGAAGCAACAACACAAAAATAAACAGCATAACGTTCTCATTAAACCTGAATTAAGGATCTGATTATGAGAGGGAAAGTAGCATGGTGTAGCCCGATCTCATCAGATCTTGTAAGCTAAGCAAGGTTGGTACTTGGAAGGCGTACCACCAAGGAAGACTCTGCCCCTAAAAGGAAGGGGGCAGCCAAAATTCAGGGGAGAGAATTGCACAGTGACGTGGCAACTATTGAGATGGCCCAATGAATGATCCAGAATTGTCTATTGATGTACTAATAAATAACTATTGAGAGAAAGTTAAAAAACCTTCACTGTAGCAGACAGTTGCTGCAGATGTATTCCTGTATGCATTATTTGATCTGCAGAGTAGTTAGATTTCCCCTTTGTCATAAGG
This sequence comes from Sphaerodactylus townsendi, assembly GCF_021028975.2. Classification (NCBI taxonomy): domain Eukaryota; kingdom Metazoa; phylum Chordata; class Lepidosauria; order Squamata; family Sphaerodactylidae; genus Sphaerodactylus; species Sphaerodactylus townsendi. The sequence goes on from NC_059425.1 coordinate 73,047,798, forward strand.
CTCCAACTTATAGTCTTCATTCAAATGCACAGTGTGTGATTGCACACTCGCAGGTCTGGATCCAGTGTTAATACTTAGAGTTAACCTTTTTTATAACTGCTTGTGATGCAGTGCAGAAGCCATGACCGGTGCAGATTAAAGAAGCTTTGGAGAAGAGTTGAAAATTACCATGCTCCTGAAATTGAGTCCAACAAGAATAGAAAATGGGAAGTGACAGCATCATGAACAAGTCCTTAAAAATTAACGTCTATAGCCGACCAAGATTTTGAGGGGGCAGCATGTGGGCCATGTAGCACTGTGACCAAAAATACATTATTGTATTAAAATTCACTCACAGGACCAGTACCTGTGGTAGTTTTCTGCTCTAGTTAGCTCTGGCTAATGTTCTGCTGAAGATAAGCACTCATTTCTGAGCCAAATGTTCCAATGAGAACAGACAGATTGAAAGCAAAACAGCCTTGCACCCAAAGCAGGAATTCTTGGATTGTGTCACAGCGAACCCCTCTGTGGGCATGTCAGCAATGGAGGCTTTTGCTGATGATTAGTGTGTGTGGCACACATTCTTACTTCCCCTGGCTGAACTCTAATGCAGTGTCTGCTTAGCCTTATCCACACTGATAGCATATGGAAGTTCTTGTGGGCATTTGGGAATTAGTACAATGGTGTTGCAGATTGTACTGGACTGAAAGGAGCCAATTTCCCTGTTGTAAAAGAGTCTGGACAGAAATCTTGTAAATCTTATATGCTGTGACTTTTGTCTCCTGTTTTATAGTTCAAGATGACATATTGAAGTATCGTGCATAACATTTTGTATAATGCTTCCACATCAATGGTTACACTAGTTGTCAGTTCAGTATTCTCACATTTTTCTAGCCTTTGTTCTCATTTGTTCTCAGTAGTGTCTGTCATCGTAAGGAGGTGGTGATTGGGTGAGATAAACTTGGACTCTAATTTTTGACCCTGTGGTTGTACAATGGACCTAAATCTTTCTTCCTAAATCATCACATTCTTGACAGACGTTTACTTTCAGAGTGTCAAGCAGCAGAAATAGTACAGTCCCCTAAGACAGCTTGTTCTTTCAGAAGAATATTTCCTTCTGCCCATTTTCAAAAGGGACTCAGCAACTTTAAATCTAGGTTGCTGCAAAAAGAACAACAGAATAACACTGTCAGTACTGTGACCAGTCTTTCAGCTACTACTTGGAACTTTGCAGGTGGCCCTTTCATTCTGATACAACTCTTCTTACAAAGGCAAAAGCTATTTCCGTGAGGCAGAAGAGACAAGTGCATTGGAATACGGAAGGGTTTCTCACTGGGAAAAACAAAGAATGAATGAAGTCATCTCTGTATTTAGTGGGGCCTCCAGTGTGGAGATGTAAGCGAAACATTCTGGCAAGTAAGCGGCTAGTGAAAGTTTGGCTTTGGGGACATTGCTGTGACTGGTATTGTTGGCACAGTCCAGAAGAGAGTGTCATGTACAATATCTGGATAATAAGAGGAAATAAAATGCATATTGTCTACAGATAGCAAAGGCAGGTTGGCTAAAGCCAGTGACAAGTGTGACGATTGTTGCCATCACCTTCTGACTTGGCTTAGCCTCCCCATATCATTCTTGAATTGTTACACGAATGTATGAATTTCAGTGTAGTTGGTAAGCATTGGCTGGGAAATAATGCTTCTAGCAAATGAAAAGGGGTGAAGACAGCTAAACAGGGAGGCAGTTTAATCTTTCTCCTCGTCCCAAGCCCCCACTCCTTGTGTTTGGCTCAGATCTGTTTTATGGGGGTCAGGAGATGTAAAGCCTCATAATCTGACACAATTGGACGTCCCTGCATGTGTGTTGTGACCAGGATCTTAATTAGGGAATTTGTAAAGACGTAGGGCGGGTTCTGCTTCTTGAAAACTGCTTGTAGCCTTCTTGCAAGAAATAATGCTTTTTATTAATTCATTGCAAAAAATATAAACAAATAGAAAAATCCCAACAAAAATTCAGCCCACATCAGATGTCTCTATTTTTAGGCTTCCTCTTGGCCTCCTTGCCAGGAGACCCTAGGAATAAATGAGAACAGTAAGAAGCATGCACATCTCTTTGGATTTCAGTCTCTTGCCCCCTAGCTGTGCCCGCCCCCCTCTTTAGGCCGCTGTCTTTTGGAAGGTCTCCAGACTGCACAGAAGTGAATCTAAATTTCAGTGGAAATGGGTGTTGAACCTGGTAGGTACATCGCCTGACAGGGGATGCTGCCAGCTTTAGCATTTTTAGAATGGATTAAAGTACTTTCTGTTATGTTTTCAAAGCATGCTGAACTAGAAGCTTGTAGGAAGCCATCAATGGAGTTAGGGTTATGGTGGCACCTCTTACTGTCTCAGTACGATGCTGGGTATTAAATACTGGCTAGGAAGCTTATGTTCTATGTGAGATGCTGAGAAATCCTCTGAGTTGTATTGGCTTTGTGACAATCACTTCTGTTGTGGGTATACTAATGTTACATGAGGGGGTTCCTGCAGCAAGTATCTAAAGCGTGAATGACAGCCATGTGTCATTAAACACTGGTGTGTGCTTGTCAGAAAGCCAGATCCCCATCACGCCTCCCTAGTTTGTGTGTATATCTTGCTTTTACAGTTTACACATTTGCTAGGGAAACACTGATGTAAAATTGGTGTCTTCATGGCAAACATGATTGTCTCTGTGGAGCTGCTCACATTCCTTAACAATTCCCCACATCTACAGTTGCAAGACCCATAAGCTAACCCAGATATCATTCCGTACTCTATTCCTCCTTCTTTCTGAACCCCCTGGCTAAATAATCCCCAAACCATGTTATCTACCAGTAACTTTGTGAGTTAGGAGGGAAATGAAAGTGACTTGTCCTCCCTGTTTTGTTGGTGGATTTTTTTTAAATCAGAAGCTGCCTGGAATTGCTAGTGAATCTAAATTTAGGAGATGTGTCTCCTGACCCCAAAGAGAGTGAAAGCAACACTGTTGTAGCCTAGCCCTGCCTCAAAGCTGTAGCCGTTTCAGATGCCTGAGGGGCAGACTGTTTGTGATCAGTAGTGGTCTGCTTTCCATATATGTCTCCTGTGTGCTCTATTTGGCAGCTGAATTAATCTGCCTTTGGCTGCTATTCTGCATTCACTTAGTGAAATCAGCAGGGTTTATTTCTAAGTAGAATCACATTGGTCATGTTCCATTCATTTCTTGGCTGAGGTTGCCAGGAAGGTATCATGTAGGAAAGTTATATTATGATTGTTCTCCTTTGCCTTACCTTTCACCTCCTCATTTCACAGTATTCTGCTCTGACTTGTCTTTTTAAAAACATTCCTTAGTAGGAGCAAATGCTCGCCAGCCACAGCAACCTCAGATGTACAGCTTCTTCAAGAACTGCTCTCTGGGGTGTTGCCTCTGAGGATCTTGTGGAGGTCCTGCTGTTTCTCAAACTCTGTATGGGTTTTTATGTGCAGAGAGAAAGCCCTCGGGAAGCTGTTCAGCAGTCTTGGGAGTGAGTGCTAACTCTTGCCCAAGTTCTCTGAATCTTTACTCCAACCCCTTCCATTTCCCTCTTTCTTTCTCTAACATAGCATCTGTTATAATGTGAAGAAATGGTCAAGCTTCCACCATTACAATTCATGCATCTTTAATACTCATAAAGGGATTTTTATGAATGTAACGCCTTATATAATGGAACCACAGATGTGCAGAAAATCTGTACCTGCCCAAATTCCCTTTTCTGTCCCTGCCTGTACTACCTCATGTATCAGCTCATATACCAGAGTCATACATAGACTTGAAATAGTGGGATAATATTTGCAACATCAATACCAATATTCTTTTTATCAGATCTCATGCCAGGGATACATTACTTACAGTCCTTCCGGTGCTTGCAGCCCTGGAGACTGAAGTGAGGTTCTTTTTGATCTTTTAAGAACTATGTTGAACTTTTGCAAAACCAACAACAATCTAACCCCAACCCCCAAAACCAAAGTCATTGCCTAATGGCACTTAAAGTCTAACATTACAGTCATAATATTGAGCATTTGTATAATATACTTCAAACATTTCACATGCTTTGAATGTGTCAAGAATTCTTACAACCACACTTGGTGTACTAATATTATTTTTCACACAGTAAACTGCTGCTACTGTCATAACGTGGCTTCCCGCACCTTTCACGTTGAAACCTGTGATTTAGTGCTTTCCCCCCCTCATGCCTTGCCTGTGATTCCTTTCCTTGAGTAGAATTTGAGAATTACTAATTACTAATTAGCCATAAAGTGGTTAATCGGGGGATCAGTACAATTGATTTCTTGTATAGTTATTGGAAGGAATGTCCTTCCTTTCCATTCCCCCCCCCCCCCCCCCTCCAACAGACCACTAGAATTGGAGTGGAGACCATAGTAGGAAATGTCTCTCTGCTCCTAGGATTCAATATCGCATCAGGCAGAAGGGAGATCTGATCCAGAAGTGTGTTTGGTGTTTCTCAGCCTGGCTTTTGCTGCTTGTGTGTAATGTGGCATGCAGTAGAAAGGGAAATTGGAAGGGGAATTAGGATTGATTGACAAGTTTTTCTTTAGCTTGTCAGTCAGGGCAAGCTTCCTTTTCACACACTCCCCTGTGTGTGGGGAGGGGCTGTAGCTTGGTGTTAGAGAGCTGGCTTTGCATGTAAATAGTTCCAGGTTCAGTCCCTGGCACTTCCAATTAAAAGGTGTCCAGCAACAAGGCTGGGAAAGACTGTCACTTAGGAGAGCAGCTGCCTGTCAGAACAAACACCACTGACCAAACTAGATGGACCATAATCTCATAGCATCAAGCAGCTTTGTACACGTTCTGCAAAGGACACTTGCTTCTGTCTGATAGGTTTGTGCCCTTTTCCTGATGGATTTTTCCCTAGACTCAGAGCAAGTAGGGTTCCCTCCTTAGTTCTTCCCCAAATTCAAAGTCACCTATTCTCCTGTGCTTCAGCTGTTCCTCTCTGTCTCACCACTTTACTAGAAAATAAATTAGCAGACTAATTAGATGACTTAAGCAGCCGGCAGTTGCTTCCTGCCGCAATTCCAGCTGAATACAAGATGATCACAGCAGTTAAAAGTATCCACTTGGGACTCAGAATTGCCCAAGTTAATTTGCCTGCTCCACCTGGGCCAAGTCACTGGGCCACTTCCAAAACCAGTTTTTGGAAGGCAAGGCTGCCCAAGAGGTGATCTGTCTTATTTCCTTGAGAAAGAGCAGGATATGTATATAAGCATCCAAAAGTTGGCTCCAGCTGCATTTTTTTTCTGAGATGTGCGTTCCTCTCTGTCCTCGAGAGGATTTTTAAATACACAGTCCTCGAGTGGATTTTTAAATACACAGGAGTGTGCTCTTAAAAGGGGTCTTTGTGGAGGAGAAAAATTATACTTGATCAGTTCTGCTGTTCTTTGTCAGTGTTTTGCTGTGAATGCACAGATTGCAAAAGCTGCCATTTGCTTCCCAAGATTTACTTTTCTGGCCAACAAATAGTCTTGCCCGGATCCAACTCTTGTCATGCACAACTGTGAGTAACCACAGATAGATTATTCATAGCTCAACTGCATCAAAAGATATGTGCATCCTGCTCAGTGGACCTGACTGATTAGAGTGCAGCATTGTGTAGTGGTTAAGAGTTGTGGACTCTTATCTGGAGAACCAGGTTTGATTCCCCACTCCTCCACATGAACAGTGGACTCTTACCCAGTGAACTAGATTTGTTTCTCTGCTCCTCCACATAAAGCCTGCTTGGATTAGTCACAGTTCTCTCTGAACTCTCTCAGCCCCACCTACCTCACAAGATGTCTGTTGTGGAGCAAGGAAGGGAAGGAGTTTGTAAACTACTTTGAGCAAGGAAGGGAAGGAGTTTGTAAATTACTTTGAGACTCCTTATTGAGAAAAGCAGAATATAAATCCAAAGTTGTCTTCTTCAGATCCAAATTTGCATCTCTGTTAGCTGAGTGTGTTGAAGCCTGGTTGCATGTAGCTAAATCTGGCCATCTCTCTAGGTCAGATGTGATGGTGTACACAAGAACCAACCACTAGTATCACTTTTGTTAAAAACTGCAGGTGGCATCTGATGTACTTCAGGTTGCTTTTTATTGGACAATAGTAACTTGTCTTGATGCCTTTGTAAACATGTTCCTTGACATGAGAATCCAGGAATATTTTATTAACAAGAATTCTTCTTTGGATGGGAATCATCTGTCCTCTGGTCCTCGTGTTATATTGGTCCATGCCTCTATTTCCAGGACTACAGACCCATAACAATACAAATTTTTCTAGCATGGTTCTGTGAGCATTTCAGGTTTTGCTCATCTCACAAACCAATTGTGATTTGCTCACAATACCTGACTATAACTCATGAGTTGCTCTGTAGAAGGAAGATGCTTTTACCTTTCTAGAATATTGTGATATGTTGCAAGGTATTAGGTATTAGATGGAAAGTAGTCTCGTGTAGAGGTAAGTGTCTGCAGCTCTGGTTGGCTGCCAGGGATTTGGGGAGGGGGGGTTGGAAATGAAACATTGTCAGTCTTCGAAATCTCTTGTTAACTCAAGATGAAAATGTTGACCATTTGGTAAAAAAGCACTTAGGATGGTTTTTGTATGCATTTCAGATAGATCGCCTGGAGGAGAAGCTGACCCAGTGCAGAGAGGCCTTGGAAGAAGTGGATTTTAAACTGCGGAGAAAAGAACTGACTCCTGAGGGGAGGTATTAGTGGGAATACCAAGAGTACATTCATTGCTTTGTGGAGCTGCAGATGTCTGTTGCTCGTGCAACCACTGGTGGGCAAGATTTTTTTATTAGAAATGGCCCTGGGTAGAGCATAGTTGGTGAGTTTCCCAGGCTGTGGTTTGTTTTGAAAGGAGCTGACTGTGAATAGGGGAAGTAGAAGAACAGCTAAACTTGCGTCTTGTCCTTCACTGCTGTTCAAACACACTGAGAACCCTAATAGGCATTTTTCACCTGTGCTTGTTGGGGTATCCTTCTGCTACTTCAGTTATTTTGTCCCCATTAACATTTGGAGACAGCTGATTAGTTAAATTTAAGTGCTTTGTCCGCTCTGCACAAAAGCAGTTTTCTTCTCCTTTGTAACCTAGTGAATTACCTTTTATCTACTGACCTCCTGATGCCTGGAAATGCCAAATTTTGCAGCAGTCCACAGGCTTTGTTGCCTCCATATACTACTATCAGTCTTAATCTATTTCTGTGTGTATCCAGCACCAACAGTATGCTAATTGCTGTACAGAACATCACAGTAGCAAGTCAGGTTTCAGGGAAGAGGTAAATCTGGAGAAACAGTTTGCGATCTCTGTATCATTTATTCTTGGCCTCCTAGATGTGGGCAGGGGGAGGAGCTATGCAGGCACCCAAGCCGTCCCTTGGAAACCCTGGGTACTGTAAGCCTGACCTTCTGCCAGACATATGCCCAGTGGCTGGCAGTTTGTAGCAGAGCAGCAACTGGCGAAAAGGAGAGTGCTTCACCCTTCCCCACCCATACCTTCTTCTTTCCCTTTGTGACCCCCTCTCCCCCCAGTGCAGCACTCATACATCCAGAATCCCAACTTTCAGAGAGAGAGGTGGAAACAAGGGGAAGGATTAAACGCTGCACACTGTTTCGGTGCTATAAAGAACCACCACTGGGTGGCCTTTTTGTGCTTCATGTGTGATCTGGGCAATTGTCAGCTAACCCTCCAGCTGTACAAACTTTTAGCTGTCATAATGTTCTCAACTCTTTCAAGCTCGTCTTTTCAGACTAGAAGCGGGAGGATCCAAGATTCTCACAAAGATGAGGCAGCTGTTTTTCAGGGCCTCATGTCATTCCTCTGTTCAGATGTGGGCATTGGTGCCCCGTTTCACTGTTCTGGAAGCATATTAAGAAAAATAGCTGTTGCTTTAGCATTGATGAAATTATTGAATCTCGTTTATTTAAAACAAATGTCTTCTACTGATTAATATTGGATTCCCAGCAGATGCAGTGATTAAGACCCAAGCTATTCAGTCATGCTTTCAGATGTGCCCAGGTTTTTCAGTCTTCCTCTTTCGTAGTACCACTGTCTCTTAGCATGTAGTGAGAATCTGAACTATGGCTAACTGCCTGGGGCTCAGTTCATCTCTATCATCTCTTAGGATGGAAGCAGAGATACATGCAGTTACCCCAGTTTAGTATCCTGTTCTTTCTTTTGTTCAGAGTGGTACAGAGAATTTTAAAGACACCATCATACCTGTTGCAAGCAGAGACAGAGCGGTGCTGTGGGATGTCATGTCTCACACCCGGTATTAAATTTGGTGTTGCAAGGAGTGGATGGAGGAAGTCACTGGGTACAGCACCAGCAGCTCCATCTCTCTGGCAACATCACTTCCACCTTCAGTGGACTCGTGTGGTCTACCCGGGAAGGTTCTAGAGGCTTTGGTTTCCAGCTGAATTGGTTGACTACATTGCTTTTTTATCCCTAAGGCCCCCTCTTGTGTCATGGTTCCAAGGTTTTCCCCTTCCACATATCAGCCATTCAGTTCTGTTTTTAAATATTCTGAATTTAGCTTTCTCTAACACATTGATGTCTCTCTTTCCTCTACCTCTGAAGTACCTCTAAGAGTGCTCCTTATTTTGCTTTACTCAATGCTAGTGCATCCTGTGCTCTTCCCTCAGCTCATTCTGCAGTCTAGTTTGGCTCCATTTCTATCCTGGCTGCTGCTTTGCTCTCTAGGGAAACAACAAGCCCTATTACGCTCCCTGCCTTTTCTCGCTATCCCACAGAGCCTGCTCGGAACTGGCAGATAATTTGCTGGTGCATGTTTATTTCCAGCTTCACAGAAGCTGTTGTATCCTCTGTGCTGTAATGGAACCGTAGCTGCAGGTATTGCTTTTGGGCAATTTGATATGTTTTTGTGCTTTTAAACTGTGGATTAATTAATCATCTTGCACAGCTAACAACACAAGCTTTGGGTTTGTTCTTCTCCTTGGAAAGCAAAATACTGCAGCTGCTTCACTAGATCTTCTACTGAAATGAGGCCTGCTTCACACCAAGAAAATACATCATTGGTGAAATAGGGGTGTGTTTCTGTTTATCACTTGTGATAGATCACACATTAGACTAGAGTGACTCCTTTCCTAAGCAGAAGTAACTTTTGTATTTGAAATGTCATACTGTGTGAAGCGACTCTGAGTCCCAGACACAGATTTTTAGATTCAAAACCAAAGGGTAAGATTATTTCTTCAAGAGACTTCCTCCATGTGTTAGTAACAGTGTATTATTAACTGAGTTGCTTACCAACACACGCACGCACACACACACACAGACGTTGTAGAAGCCTCTGGAAGAGAGCATATTTAGGCCTAGGTCTCCCTAATAGCAGACTGTGTGGGAAACCTATATCTGAATGGCACTGTTTCAGATGGCAGGAGTCTGTACCAAAGGGGGCCATCAAGGCATGGATGGAGAGGAGGGAGGACTCTTTCTGGAGTGTCTGTTTTCTCCCCAAAGCATCTAACAACCTTCCTTGCATCTTCACAGAAAGTCACTGGAGAAGGAGAAAATCGTGCTGGCAGCCAAAGCTGAAGACTACGGTAAGTGCATGAAGGAAGTTATCAGAGATGCTGCTGTACCTCAGGCACACCTTAAAATTGGCAAAGGGGTTTGAATCTGAAACCATTTATTCATCTGGTCTTGAGTTCAGGGCTGGCAGTTCTTAATAGATAGACCCTAAGCAAAGTTTTGCAGGGCACCTAGTGGTTTGGGATGTAGAATGTTGAACTGTTCCACAACAAATGCAAGTACCCATTGCAGTAACTTCCAAACTGTGTATGATTCCATTTAGATTATGTCGCTTTGCTGGAGGCTACTCCAAAAAGTGAAAAAGAAAAAAAGGACAAGCATTCAATATTTTAAAACCTGGTGAAGTAAAATGGGAATGAGGAGTAAAAGATAAGTAGAAGTAGAGCATGTCAGTCATAAAAAGGGACAGAAGTGATACTTTAATGCTTGTGTCAGAAGGTAACCTTGTTGGTCTGCAGTAGAATAGCTAGATTTGAGTCCAGCAGCACCTTAGATTCAGACAAGACTTTTGGAGTATGAGCACTTGAGAGTAAAAGCTCCCTTTGTCAGATACTTTAGTGTTTGTGTGGTTGGGCAGTTCAGAAAAAGTGATGCTCTTTTAAAGTCAGCTACTAAATGCAGAGGCCAGTCGAAGCTTTGGAGCAGGTTTGTCTCTTCCCCCAGGCCATTCCCTTGATCAGGCTGCTTCACTGACCCAGAGCAAGTGCAGCTATAAAAATCTGATGTAATCATCCCCATTTGCCTGGGGATAAAACAACCCTTCCTGTCTCTTTAGTGATAGGTATTAACTATTTGCCACAGAATGCTTTTAATTTCAAGATTTGCTGAAAGTTTAGGAGGAGGGAATTTTCCTTTAATCAAAGGCCATTAACTCTCTTTGAGGTTACCTGTAAACCTGTACCTTCAGGCAGAGAGGCCAAACCCTGTTAATCTCAAGGAAAGACCATTTTATATTGTCTTGCAGTAAACAGGAATGTGGAACAATCTGTCAAATTTCCATATTTCACTTGTCCATCAAAGGGGACTGATTGTTCAGTAATTGGCGGGTAGGGGTGGTTTGTGATACATTTCTTCAGGCCTTGATCTGGATGGCATGTAGTCAAGATTCTAAAGAGGAAGAAGCAATTTTACAAATGCTAGTCTTACAAGTTTTGGGTGCCCCCTGGTGAGAAAAATGAGATGCTTACAAGTCATGGTAGCTGTATGTCAAGACAAAGGCTGAAGTGTGACATAAAATAGCCTCTAGATAAGAAAATTCCTCTTGATATAGCACTGTTTTATTAGAGCTGCAGAGAAAGGAGTGGGTGTGTGTCAGGGAAGTAAATTGGATAGGTCTTTTGGTGGGGGTGGCTACAACCATTGATTTAGCAAGAAAGAGAAGCTATTTGTGAATTCTTGGTACCTGCCTGTTCTAGCATTTTGAGGTTTGAGATACACTCAGCAGATCTGAAGATCATGGCCCGAAAACATCTTTCCTTTTCTTGCCCCGCCTCTTTTTTATATACCACAACTAGCCTGATGAAATGTTGTACAGAATTTGAAAGCTTGCACGCTGTTTTGTGTTTTTCTGGCTGGTCCTGAGGAAAGGCATTGCATGGATTTTTTTTCTTTTGGAGCTTGGCAGATAAAATTTCAATGCATAATTAGTTAAAGACAGCAGCACGTAATACCATGGCAAAGTTAATTTTGAGAAACAAAGACCCAGATATCAAATCCAAATGTCTTCCCCCATACTTGTATCCATAGTGGGGGAAATGGTACTTCCCCAACCATCAGTATTCCACGATTGCAACCAGCAATTGCTCGGTATGCTTGTAGTTGCACCAAGAGTGGTATATTATTTCCTTTTTCATTTATTTATTTTGCTTGGTTGTGATCCCTCCTTGCTTTTATACTGTATTCTTTTGAAGTGTAATAGAGGGGATGGGGAATACTGGTGAAAAGAATCCTGTAAGGATACTTTTCTTTCACCACTATCTGTCCAGTTTAACTTTATATAGTGCACAAATGCTATTAAAAATATGGAGGAAAGCTTTTTCTGTCATTACTCCCCTCCCCTATAGACACAATACTGTACCACTGGTCTTACTTGAGCAAGTTCTACCTTTATGCTCACTTCTTACCTGTTGTCTCAAAAAGCATTGAAAGTTACTGGCTTGGCAGACTATCTCTTGGCTGTTTAAGTTGTACTGCCACCTACTGGTAAGTCTTCAACATCCCTCTTCTGTTTCCTTTCGCTAGATTATAGAAAATAACTTCAGTGCAAGACCTCTTATATGAGGTATCCTCAGCAGGGGAGCTGTAGCCCATTCTTTTCCTATGAATGACTTAAGGCAGCTAACAGAGCTACCTATAACGGTACCAGATTGCTCCTATGTTAACACAATATAGCTGGACAGATGTTCTCCTAAGCAGCTTTGCCTTAAGGGCTTCCTCAGGCTTAATCTTTCTAACACATTAAGGAAAGCCATTGCACAATGTGGAGATCACTACTGGAAAACCTTGCAATGGAGAAGTGGCAGATTTTATGAGCCTGCAAAGGTGATGGGTAAAAGGTCCTGACCTGAGGATTAGAGTTTCCACATGGGTTCATATTGGGAGAGACAGACAGACAGACAATGACTTGTATCCGCTGAAGTTGCCTTCAAGAGTAGTTCCATCAGGGCACATTTCAGTATTCTAGCTTCAAGGTCACTGCAGCATGGAGTAACATGCCTGAAGCAGCCAGGTGTCCATAAGAGGCTAATCACACTACATAAAATTTGGAGTGATGGTGACGGGGAGTAGCCACCACACACTTGCTCTTCAAACAAGAGGATGAGACTTAACAACATACCTAAACACTTAACTGAATCCAAGAACAATAACTCTATTGGTTTGCAGACTATCACCCTTCCCAACCAGGACCACCTCTGACCTGACCGAATTCTATTTGTTTCTTGTTTTTTTCTCAGCTATTTGACCAGAGTCAGTTTAGTTAAGGGGATGTATCAGCAAAGTGTCATCAGCATAGTGTTTATGTCCTACTTAGGAGTGTCAGGTGATCTCATTCAGCAGTCTTACACAGATGAAGCATGGGTGGTAATGCTAAACCCTGGCATTAAATTCCATGCCGTTGACTCAGAATCTCTGATCACAACTTTGAGAACATGGTCCACTAATAGGAATTTAAACTGTGAAAGTGTTTTGCCCTTCATCCTACACCATAATGTTATGTGTACCAGTAAAATGGGGTAATCAGCTGTGTCAAAGGTAACTGGCAGATCCTGCAGACTTAATAGTGAGACGCTGCTTTTATCAGTCTGCAAGCAGAGGTCAGCTGCCAGAGAGACCAAGGCTTTCTGTATTCTAAAGCCAGATAGACAGGAGCCAAGGGCAGACAAGTTGTCCAGAAAAGTCTGGAGCTGCTCTGGTGGCAAAATCAGGCTTGTTCTGTGTGAAAGGAATGGCCCAGTCTCCCTACTGCAGTCAAGGTGTTTGATCTACCAGTAATCTAAACATCTAATACATTAAAAAGAAATACATTACTGTGTTTTCTGCTGCCTTCATACAAATATGTTCAGAGCATTAAAGATCAATTTAGCATTGTGAAATTCTCCCAGATATTTAACCTAAAATAATTCACTGTCCACTTGGAATATTATAAACAGCCAGCATTCAGGGTTAGACTCTGTGCTGATGGTTATATACAACCTAGTGTGCTGCAGCAGCAAAAAAGGCAAACTCTATGCTAAGGATTATTAGAAAAGGGACAGCCAATATTATAAAGCTCCTGTATAGATTTATGGTGTGGCCTACTTTAGAACATAAGAATGAGCCTGCTGGATCAGACCAGAGTCCATCTAGTCTAGCACTCTGCTACTCGCAGTGACCCACCAGATACCTTTGGGAGCTCACATGCAGGATGTGAAAGCAATGGCCTTCTGCTGCTGCTGCTCTCGAGCACCTGGTCTGCTAAGGCAGTTGCAATCTCAGATCAAGGAGGATCAAGATTGGTAGCCATAGATCGACTTCTCCTCCATAAATCTGTCCAAGCCCCTTTTAAAGTTATCCTGGTTAGTGGCCATCATCACCTCCTGTGGCAGCATATTCCAAACACCAATCATGCGTTGCGTAAAGAAATGTTTCCTTTTATTAGTCCTAATTCTTCCCCCCATCATTTTCAATGTACGCCCCCTGGTTTTAGTATTGTGAGAAAGAGAGAAGGTTGTATAGCCTTGGAATTAAATGAGACTACTCTTTTTTTTTTTCATTTCAGTCCCCCGTGCCTTCAAGTAATTTAGGGTAGAATACATGCGGAGCTTCCATTTGATGCTCACGATGCGCCTGTGAGGTAGATTATGATGAAAACCGGCACAAGCTTCAGGGCCACCCCCACCCCGACAATTCAGTGTGTGATTTAGATTGTGACACAAGCTGAGGCACGCACAGGCTTTGTCAGATAAGCAGAAATCAATGCAGCTGCTTTTATTTATGTATTTATTCCATTTATGCCCCGCCCTACAATGAAGTCTCAGGGCAGGTTAAAAGCCCCATTAAAACATACAGTCCTAAAAACATAAAACATAAACATTAAAAACCACCATTAAAACATCCTTTAAAAACAGTCAGTAGCAACATCCTTAAAAATCACCCCACCCTCCCCCCACCCTTCAGCTAGCATTGTTGCGGGGGACCCTGGGGAGTCACACAGTGAAGGCCTGGTACTAAAGAGGAAGGTTTTCACAAGGCGCCGAAATCCATAAAGTGTTGGGACGTGGCAAATTTCTGCAGGGAGGCTGCTCCACAGCTTGGGGCCTACCACAGAAAAAGCCCTCCTGCAAGCCCCCTCCTGCCACACCTCAGCAGCAGAAGAGATCACCAGGAGGGCCTCCCCACTTGACCTCAGTGCACGGGCCTGTTCATATGGGTGTAGGCACTCCTTTAGATAGATGGGGCCCAAGCCATTGAGGGATTTAAATATGATTGTCAATACCTTGAATTGGGCCCAATACCAAATGGGGAGCCAGCGTAGTTTTTTCAAGGCCGGTATGCAACCAGCCAGGTTGACCTATCAGCAGCCTAGCTGCTGCATTTTGCACCAGCTCCAGCTTTTGGATCGTCTTCAAGGGAAGCCCCACGTAAAGCGCATTGCAGTAATCCAGACAGCAGTACTGTGGCCAGGTCCCTTCTGTCCAAACAACGGCAAAGCTGGCAAACCAGCCGGAACTGCTGATAGGCACTCCTGGCCACCTCTGACACCTGTAATTCCAAGGACCGAGCAGAATCCAGGAGCACCCCCAGATCTCACACCCAGTTCTTCAAGAGCAACATCGCTCCATCGAGGGTGCCCTCTGATCTCTTGGGACCCATTGCCCAACACACACACACACACACACACACACACACACACACACACACACACACACACACACCACTGTCTTATCTAGATTCAGCCTCAGTTTGTTGGTCCTCATCCAGTTCAACACTGCTTCCAGGCAAGTATCCAACACTGAAGGGCCTCCTTGACTCAGCTGGAATTGAGTGGCAGAGCTGGGTGTCATCCGCATACTAATGGCACCCAACTCCAAACCCCCTGATGACCTTCCTTCAACGGCTTCATATAGATATTAAAAAGCAGAGGGGAAAGCAGAAAAAGAGAAGGCCGGTTACTTGTAAGAGGGAAATGCACCCAACAGTTGTAGGCAACGCAGTCAAAGGACCAGGTAAACCTTATCTGCTGCCGCCTCTCTTAGTTGGGGTTGATGCAGGAGGCACTGAGGAAAATAAGCCTGTAGCAGTTCAACAGCTACCTGGTTGAGGGATCTGTCTAAGATTCCAATTCTGAGTAGTAAGCTAATAACTGGTCACAAGTGTTAAGCACAAGATTACTTTTAATTTTAGGTTAAAAGAGTATCTCATTGTATTTTCCCTCTTTGTCCCGCTCTTCTTTCAGAGAAAGAACTGAAAATGCTTCACCGGGCAAATCACAAGAACGCAGCACTCTCAATAGCCCTTTTAGTTTTGGTGGTGGTGATTTATGTCTGCTGGACGATGTAACAGATTACACAGGCACCTTCCTAAGGACTTGACTGCAGAAGCCTCCTTTGTTCTCCCTCGGCCCTTCTCAGGGGTGCGTTGGTCTCTCAGCACCCTGACCTTTCACAGCCTAGGCCTTTCTCACCTTGGACACCTCAGGAAGGTAATTAAGCAAGAGCAATCTTGGAGATCAGGCTCATGTTTTATGAAGCCCCCTTAGTCCAAAGATGGTAACCTGAATAAGCTTCTGTGGGTGGTGGTGAAGTATTAAATTTTTGGATAAATTAAGTAAGGAAAGTGTCAGTTTCCCCTGATTTTAAATGGCCACCTGTGCTCTTTCAGCTTCTCAAACTGTTCCAGCATTTTGGGAGACTAACTCCTCTTCCTTGCTTAGATGATACTTTCTCCCACTACATTTATTGCTAGGCAGAATAAGAATGTGCCATCAAGTCACAACTGTCTCGTGGTGACCCCCCTCCACTGGGTGTTCTAGGCATGAGATGAGCAGAGGTTGTTTGCCACTGCCTTCCTCTGTGTAGTCTGTCTTGGCAGTCTCCCATCCAAGTACTGACCATAGTCAACCCTGAAGAGCTCAGGCCTAATTGGGCTTATTGGGCTGTGTAATACATGCCACAAATCACAGTCATGCCCACCAAATCTCCCTCTTTTCCCATGCCTGTGAACCTCGAGCCTTCTTCTGTTGCTGTTGAGTTTCCTCAGGCTGCCACTTTACATGCAGGTGCAGCCAGGGCTAACATATTTCTAACAGCATGCAACATGATGGCGATGTAGGTTGGCTAATACCACAATTTAAATAATCACTACCCTGCCTTTATGTGATTGCCTAACTAGTAATTGTACCCAGTATGAAGGCTGTACTGCTTATGTATTTGTATAATGGGATCAAAATAGCTTGAAAGGAAACCCTGCTTCCACAGAGAATCATAGATTCATAGAGTTGGAAGAGACCACAAGAGCCATCAAGTCCAACCCCCTGCCATGCAGGAACACACAATCAAAGCACTCCTGACAGATGAGCATCCAGCCTCTGTTTAAAAACCTATGAATAGGGACACTCCATCACTCTTTGAGGCAGTGAATTCCACTTGAACAGCCCTAAAAGTCCCTCACCAACATGGCATCCCTTCAAATATTTGAACACAGCTATCATGTCCCCCCTTAACCTTCACTTCTCCAGACTAAACATCCCCAGCTCCTCATGTTTCTCTTTGTAGGGCTTGAATTCCAGACCTTTTACCATTGTGGTTGCCCTCCTCTGGACATGTTCCAGCTTGTCAATATCCTTCTCAAATTGTGGTGCCCAGAACTGAACACAGTACTCTTAAGATAGGTCTGACCAATGCAGAGTAGTGGTACTATTACTTCCCTTCATCTAGACCCGTGGTGGCAAACCTTTGGCACTCCAGATGTTATGGACTACAATTCCCATCAGCCCCTGCCACCATGGCCAATTGGCTATGCTAGCAAGGACTGATGGGAATTGTAGTCCATAACATCTGGAGTGCCAAAGGTTCGCCACCACTGATCTAGACACTATACTCTTATTGATGCATCCCAGAATTGCATGGACTTTCTTGGTTGCCATATCACACTACTGACTCATGTTCAGTTTGTGGTCTACTAGGACTCCCAGATCCCTTTCACATGTACTGTCAAGCCTGCAAATTGTTGCTTCTATCCCCCTTAGCAGGGAGTCCCCTACCACCACCACACGTCTCCTGTGGGGTTTTGCAGGTGACATTTCATGGGTTGAACCTTCTGTCACTTGTGCATTTTTGATCTGAGTCTGTTCCTCCTGTGATTGTTCCTTACCCTCATCGAGAAGGGAGAGAACCTCAAAACGATTCTGTAGTTTCAAATTCACAGAATGCTCTCTGGTCCTTTTGCTTCTATGGGTTACATTCCTCCAATTGCCAATAAGCAGCTTTCATACTAGCTGGACTTACACAAAGCTCTGCAAGGACTTACAGAGGTGGGATAAAATTATATACAGTGGATCTTTGAATATATGCCAGGGCAGATACATTTTGTGTTCATCTTTTGAATTTACTTTGGTCTGTGCATTTTCACCAGATGGCTAATAGCATTTATATTGAATACAGCAACCCAAGATGTTCACATGAAACAGTTAACGAAGCACTACATTCGTCTCACTGATTTAGTAGACAACTTTTGAGTAGAATTTGGTTTTTTCCCATTTCTGTATATGGTGTTTAGGCCAGAACACAATTTTTTCTTCTTCAGATCAGACCACGAGGCTTGGAAAGTCATTTAAGCCAAGAACAAAGCATGTTTCTGAATTACAAGGACTGTATTGGCAACATGCAGACAAATAAATGAAGAAAATGATATCATAGAACAGACTGTATAAACATTTTTTGTAGTAAGACATCTTGCACCCCCCTACCCCGCCCCCCCCCACACACACACACACAACAGGAGAGGGAAGCTGAATTATCCACAGGGTCAGACTAATCTTTATAATACTCTTTAATGATAAGGTCATGTCTGCACTTGGATTACGTGATTCTAATTTTCATTAGAGACTTTGTTTTCTTCAGGCATGTGGCCTTTCAATTGCTGCGTTTTTAAAAATGCCTTTAAAGAGTCAAAGATCCTCATATCCTCTCAGATGGAAGGCACTTGACCTCAAGATGACATCAGAGCTTCTGCTAAGTGATCACCACCTCCCTCACAGGAGAACGATAGTTACAACACAGGGGAAGGGTGAGACAGGTGTTTCAGAACCTATTGCCCTCCACTCCCACAAATCTCTCCCACATAATGGAATAATAGTGCAGGAAAACCAGATTTCCCTTATATCTTCCTTCCTGACCTAAAATTCAGCCTCAAAAAAGGTATCCTCTGTCATTTACAAAAAGGGGATCAAAGGCTTATTAATCTTACAAGTTGCCTATTGAGCTCACAGGGAAAAGCAGCTCAAATTACACTCAACATCTTTAAAACAAAATACTTTTAAAAAAATGAAACCAGGAAGTTCAAATTGCAGTTATCAGCTGCTACTTATCCCCCTTTGTCCCATTTGAAATGTTTGATTGAGCTATATAATTTCTTCTGCTCTACCCAGTCTTTAGGACAGGAAGCCATTTTTGACAGGGATGGGAATGCCGTTTGAAGCCTGCACATTCCCTGCCCTGCTGGCTGCAAGTAGTGGTTTTGTGAATACATACTGGACCTTAACAAAGATTCTGCATTACAAGCAACTCGCCTTCTCTTTTTCTGTTCCTTCTCACACCTAATCCAACTTTATACATAACAGCATTTAACTCCAAACTACAACTCCCCTTAGTACCATTTTCCAGTAAAAACCCTAAACTTTAATCTATGCCTTGCAACACTGGTCACACAACACAACTTCTGTAACTAAAGTGACATTCCTATGTTGGATCTTCCAGTCTCAGGGAGACCACCAGGCTAAACAGACTGGGCCTATTTATGATGCCTGAGATTTAGTCACACAAGCCATTAATAGGTACAAGATTTATATACTACCCCTAAGGAGGCTTCTGAGAGTTTAAAAGTGAAGTTTACAAATGAACATGGGTCTGTGCTGCCTAGTATGAGTGAAAAACACCTCACCCAGAATCCAGTACTTCTCTTCACAGACAGGCCATGTCCCTTTGCATAATTCCTGTTTTGACTTCTTTGGTGTGAGAGGGGCTGAGGCTTGTTTGGTGCCTACCTTTTTAGGAGGCCTGACATACTTCTTTAAGGCACGACCTTGGCAACCAATACCCATCCCACCCAATCAATACTGTCCTTTATTGCCAACCCACAAGTGCTTAATTGACTTCACTGCCTAAGCCCAAGCACTTTTGCTATATTATTAGCAAATGGCTCCCAGATCCTACATGAAATGCCAACAAGGGGAAAGCACAGCCATGCACCTTCAAATTGCCTTTTGTTCCCCGCACCTGATGGCGCATACTGAATAAAAGACAGGCTGTTTTTCATTGTTATTAGGGAAAACATGAAGGATTCCTTATTCACAGTTCTGTGCCTTCACTCCAGACAGGATTTCTGACCCACACAGTTAGATGTTTTTATGCCGATTTTAAGAATTCAGAAAGTTCTCTACAAGATGGCATCTGCATTATCCTGGAAGGATCACGTTGTGGTCTTTTCAGGCAACCCACAGGCTTCTCAGATCTCTCTACGGTCACCAGTCCTCTCAACTTCAGATCTTCCCATCTCTCTGACTTAGGGAAAACCACAGGACGTGCCTCAAGCAAAACATCATCTTTCTGGAACTAGTAAGAGCCAAAGGAGGTCAAAAAAGGACATGCCTCAGGATGGCAGCCTTATATATTTGCATAGAACCATGAAATTCAGCTGGAAGCAGAGTCACAAGATCACTGCTACCTAAGCTGCTACTATCAACTTTTGCCTGACTTCTGCTCCCCAAGATACCAGCACCCAGAATTTCCCAGGACCATAAGCCAAACAGGCAGTGCACAAGACTACATCCCAATGCATCACTTGCCCTAAAGGCCTGTTGCACAGAAAGGCAACCCAAGCCAAAATAAAGCTGATCAAAACAGGTGGTGCTGGAGACCGGTGCGCGTCTTCTTGTTTGCTGGGTTACATGTGGGGGCCACAATCCAGGCTATGTTCAAAGGATGGGTTGAAAAAGCCTAGGGAGGGTATGGTGGGGATCAATCCGGAAGAATGTCCTCTGCTCCAGGAGTCTCATCTCTTGTGCTCCTTGAAGCATTGGCTGCCAGGAGCAAATACATATATACAGTGCCATTTTGCAGTCTGAACTCTTGTCCCATTTATTTTGCACTGAGCACCCTACCACCCAACTGGCCCTCCTTGTCAGCAGTTTCTTCCATGGCTCACTGCATCTGGTTGGAAGAAACCCATTCCAATCCTTGGCTAAAGGTTCCAAGCCAGGTTCAGTCCCTGTCCCCTAGGACTTGACAAGGGACTGGTCAGAGGGGAGAATGGAGTCTGATGAAGGACAAGACAGCCTCTTTGGATAGCGTTTCTGGATCTTCACTTTTTTGAGAGTCGTGCACTTTGACGCCATCGCCCCATTCCCAGAAAAGGCGGTTGAAGTAGCAAATGCTGGGGACAAAGAAGATAGAAATAAGCAAAGAAAGCCAACCCAGGTGATGATACAGAAAACACTGTGGATAAGAAGGTCAGGGTGGATAAAAATTAATGATTTTTTAAAAAAATAAATAAAAAGGTCAGATTTTAATTGGATTTTTTTAATAGAATGCTTTTTGAGGAAAAATCTATCTAAAGATACTTTAAATAGTTTTATATTTAAGATATAGTGTAATTATTAAGCCTGAAATAAGGATTTGTTTTTAGTTATGTAGAATGAGACTGTATATTCATGCAATGATTACATTTTGGGGTAAATGAATTCCATTAATCCAGTCACAATGTCATGCTGTTCCAGAGGTTTCTATAAGAATTTGGGCAATTTTCCATCTAGAAGATATTATCACAGACGCTTTATGTCACACAAATGTCTCTACTTCACAGCAAAAATGTTATAAAATAAACATACAGAGTTGAGAGAAAGACTTTGATCTCATTGTTCCTTTGCAATTTTATGTACACAGAATCAACCCTTTACCTTACCTCTCAAGTGCCAAGTTTCAAAGTTCAATGAATAGAAGACTGGAGTGAAATAGATCTGCACAAGGAGCTATGTGTGAGGTGGGAAGGGCAAGCAGTAAAAATGAAAATGAAACCATTTGAGCAGAATACTCCACAAGTCTTGGGATCTTTGAGTATATCACCTAAGGTTTATCATATTAATCTCTCCCTGGAGTAAAAAAATCTATACTGGCCATAAGCTGCAAAAAAGACCCCGTTTTGGAATATTTTAATGAAGTTCCTCTGCTTATGGGTAATGCCAAATTCCAAATATTGCAACAAGGAAATGCAAGGCCTGGTGGCCTGAATAAAAATAGGAGATACATAATTATGAAATTGTTTGAAGATGAACTATGCATTTCTAATAGCACAACCAAAGCAGTAATTTTTTTATGTAACGGTAAAACTAAACTGAAAAGTCATTATTCTAAAAATGAAACCTTCATCTGGTTTATATCAGGATTATATCAGCAAGAATGAGTCTTTATGTAGAAAACTATGATTTAAATCGTATCTACGCTGCCTTCAGTTAAAAGTTTCCTGGTAATAGGGCTGATACTTGCTCAAGACCTTGGAAAGCAGCATCAGTCATAGCAAGCTAGATGTTCTTGGTGGCTGTTGATATCTACCTCCAAAGACTATCCAAACACATTTTTCTAAGGCATATGGCAGTGTGTGCCTACACCCACCCTCCACATAAAATGCACCAGAATCTTCAAGAAGCTTACCTTACATTTTAATACTTTCTTGGGTTTTTAAAACTGAGCTGGATTTCAAAAGAAAATCTAAAATACTCAAAGGGACTATGGGTGACATGCAAATTTAACACGTTTTTCTAATTGTAAGATTTAGATACTGTGAACAGACAGCTCACCCTCCCCCCACCCCCAGCATGATTCCCTTCTCCCTGTGCTGCCTTTGTGGATATGGAAAAGTGAACAGGGTGAATGGCTGACATGGAGAAGCTGGCGCGAGTCCCAAAAAAAAAAAAAAATAGTCCAGCACAAGTTGAACCCAGTGCAAAGTCTATTTCTTCTCGAAAGGCAGGAAACAGTGTGGGGAATTGCTGAAAATCCTACTTTCTCTGGAAATCTTTATTGCCCTGCTGGAGGGACATATTCAGCTCATTCAAAAGGAAAGGTGGAAGGGAGTACGTCACAAATAAGTGGGGGAAGGCTTGAAGCCACCACTGTGGGCAGAGATTTGTGTCGAGGACAGAAAATGTATCCTGCTTCTGGAACCCATCCTTAATGCCTTGCTTTGTCTCCAGCAACATGTTTTCAAGTTTTTTTCAGAAAGGAGGAAGCAAAAATACTTGGATGTGAACTTGAACAAGATTGTATATGCTATGATGTTGTATAGGTAAGGCTCGATGTGGCTGAAGGAGTCTGAGGCTCATAACGCTGCAGCTAACTGCTGGACATATTTTTTATAAATTATGCAGTCCTCACAGTTCCCTCCGAAGTAAATATTTGGGCAATCCACACATGCTTACCTTCTGCTGCCTCCAATGAGCAGAAGCTGCTGATAAGGTATGTCCTTTACACTACGATTGTGCCTCTGCTGTGCCATGGTTAGCACTGTGGCAGACTTGTAGCCAAGCTCAGAGGTGTGCATGTATCTGGACTCCTCCCACTGGAAGTCACTGTCTGCCCTTCAAGCAGTAAAAAAGTTTAGTACCTCCAGTGGAATACCTTAAGAGATGGCCAAACTTTGCGCGATCATTGATCATTTCCGCAGGATCCACAACCTGCAGCGGTCCTAGTGCAACCCCCCTGGTCAGGTTTATAAAAGAAAGCTGTTTTAACAGAAACAAATGTATTTTTGCCTCAAGTCAAAGCACTGAGTAGAAAAGGGAAATCAATGTCTATTGTGTGAGAAAAAGGGAGGGGGGGGGGGATCAAGTGAATGTTTTTTAGGCTTCCAAGAGGTAAGGGAAATGAAGTAACCTTGCCAGAGTCGATAAAAGGTGTTACAGGAGTCTTCTGAAAAGTCCAGAAAATAGAACAGCAGGAAATGCAGCAAGTTGAACTGTTTAAGCTTGACATTTTAGACAAAGGCATTAAAAAATCAGAATAGTACTTTTAAAAACCCTTCTTGGCTTAACTTGTTCAGTCAGGAATCCATTCCTGAACTCAGATTCTCTGTCTTGTTGAAGCCTGCTGTAATATATTGGGGGATGTCGGGGGGAGGGGGGGGTCGGAGTAGCAAATTGCCACAGTCACAGCAACCATCGAGTCCAACAATTACTGGCATTTAATATTCACAGCCTACTTAGCTGCACTGTTCGAACGGAGTGATATTAGCATTGTGACAAGAAAATGTATCAACGTCTAATTACAGTCACATTAGAGCTCACAAATGATAATGCAATGCATCAATTACCACATATAAGCTTCTTGCCTTCCTGTTGTTTTTAGAGCCGTTCTTAAGCTTTCTGCCAAAATGCTGCTTCAAGAAATAAAGTGGGGGGGATGGGCAGGGGAGTAAATGCTGGAGTTTGAGAAGAAAAGAAGCAAGTTGTCCCTCACTGCCTACTCAGCAAGCTGACAAAAGAAAAGTTCAAAGGGCTCCCCTAGTTTCTCACTCCCCATCATACCAAGAGAGGTGGTGAACTAGAAGTAATTCCTCTGGAGCCCTCTGGTCTCCGGCACTCTTAAAACTCATATGCAGGCTGGCTTACCGGAGAGGTTAAAGAATATTCCAGTGAAGGGACAGATGAAAAAAGCTACCAGTTTCTTTACTGGCTTCTAGTTTGAAAAGGTGGAAAATTGTTCCCTTGAACTTTGCAGGAAAAGTTGTACATGTTCTTTAAAAATACAGAAAGACAGATTTGTGTGGGTGTCGGCAGGGAAGAGAATTCCAAGGATATGGAGCAATAAGAAAAAAAGAGGGAGACAAGGGAGACAAGAAAGCCGAAGGAACGCTTAGTGACAAAGTTTAATCAGGCCCCCTCTAGTGAACACCCTGACGCTTCCAGGGCAAGCCCAGCTCATGGGCAAAAATCCACCCCTCCCTTCTCTCTCCACGAATAACTTTTGGCAGAAAAGGGAGTTCTCCTGTGCTGTGTTCTGAAGCAAGGGAGAGAAATCACCCCCTGCTTTCCTCCACTAAATGCAGGAGTAATGGGAGAGTTGCTTTTTCCCCTTCCTCCTGAGCTTCTGCAGAAGACAGCAGTGATGACCAGCTGCTAGTCCCTTCTGCAAAGGCTGAGCACTAGGATAACATCTCTTCCCACCTCTGTAGGCTCTGCACGCACCACAGGACTTAAGTATAAACAGTTGTGATAATAACCACACCAAGCCAAGATCCTTGTGGATCCCTGGCAAAAGACAAGGGAAGGGTATGCAGACAGAAGTCTGAAGGAACGAGAGACTAAAAGCACACTCCTAAACAGAGTTACACTCTTCAGTTATGTCAATGGGCTCAGAAGGATGTAATGGTGCTTATGATTGCCCTGGAATACGCTTCAAGGTATGAGCTTCATCTATAAAAAAGAGAACATTTATAAAGTGAAGCGAAGAACCGGGGAACATGTTTGAAGCTGCAAACAAGTTCAACAGGTGGAAGAACTCATGACTCAGGGAGAAGCTAGAAAGACTATTGAGATATGAGAATTACTACAGTCAATGCAAGACAGTTTTAAGGAGTAAGAGTTAATTCTATTGTACTTGTAGCAGAACCAAGAATCTGCATGTTACTTCTTCTGATCACTCAGGACATAGACTGCTTTGAATTAAATTAGTGTGCTCATCACTTTTTGGTGCTGGCTAGCTGTGCAAAAAACCCCTGCTGCCTGTAGTTTATTTTCTTTTACCCTTCCCTTTACCATAGGCCTTAACACAGTGTGCTGCATTCTTGGATTTCTAACCAGTTTCTTCCAGTTATCACTAAACTAATAATTGGTCCTTATAGCAGGCCTGCATTTCTGCACTGCAAAGTTTAACTGGCATTCAAACTATTTAACTGTAATAGAGGGAACTGTACTTTAATAAAGGGGCCAGAGATCTATCAGCACCCTTGCAAACTTCAGAGACTATTTTAACTGCCCCACCCTCCTATAAAAATTGGAAGTAGCTGCTGGATGGTACTCACTGAAATGGTGAGACAGATTCAGGAGGAAGTTCATACGTTGATGTCAGTGTTGACTTGTTGTAGAAAAATTTCCTGTTACAGTTTTTGCTGATTGCCATGGTCCAGGGATCTTTGAAGAAACCCAGAGATCATATCAGTGAACAGAGACACATAAATAACTTGCATTATCTGGAATCCTAAATCAAACTCTCTTGTATTATTCCTTCTTATCACTTCTTCCAAAGACTCCTACCCAAGGCTAAGCAGGCATCACATATGTCCATGAAAAATATGCATGAAGGAAGAGAAGGATGTTGGCTAGATCCTATACTTCCTTCTCCTCACATGCAATAAACCTGCCTCTGACTGGAGAGGAATGGGCAAGTTTGCCTGATTCTCTCCTTACAGCAGTTGTCAATGCCATGTGACTTGTTATCTTCCTGGTGCTGGCATCGCCTTTTTGGTGCCCACAAGTGACTGCTGGGTGAAAGGCAAGGCAAGAAACATCCAATTCCACCACCATCTCCCACAGGAGCCATCCTGTTACATCTAAGAACAAAATCCACGTGTATTTCGCTGAAACAATCTGCAAACAGGAGTTTGAAGTGATTAGCCTCCTACTCATTAATCATCCCCACAAAGCCCGTGCTGACTGTGCATCATGTCACGCCATTTAACAAATATTCTCCCATAAAGGAAAACATTTCCAATTGACGGCACACATCTTCTTCCACAGTAGTTCAGGACTTCTTCCCAA
This sequence comes from Sphaerodactylus townsendi, assembly GCF_021028975.2. Lineage (NCBI taxonomy): Eukaryota > Metazoa > Chordata > Lepidosauria > Squamata > Sphaerodactylidae > Sphaerodactylus > Sphaerodactylus townsendi. The sequence goes on from NC_059425.1 coordinate 73,073,863, forward strand.
TGGCACCACTTTCTCTTAAGAAGAAGAAGAGTTTGGATTTATATCCCCCCCTTTCTCTCCTGCAGGAGACTCAAAGGGGCTTACAATCTCCTTGCCCTTCCCCCCTCACAATAAACACCTGATGAGGGGGGGTGGGCTGAGAGAGCTCCAAGAAGCTGTGACTAGCCCAAGGTCACCCAGCTGGCGTGTGTGGGAGTGTACAGGCTAATCTGAATTCCCCAGATAAGCCTCCACAGCTCAGGCGGCAGAGCTGGGAATCAAACCCAGTTCCTCTGGATTAGATACATGAGCTCTTAACCTCCTACGCCACTGCTGCTCATTATGATGGCTTAAGAGATAAATAACTTAAATATGAATTGGAGAAGTGTACAGGGACAGCACGTTCCCCTTAAGAATCAAACGATGCTGAATGAAATCCACACAGTGCAAAAGAAGACATCGTCTTCACTGCAGCTGAAGCTCAGTGTCCTGGACTGTTGTGATGGATTAAAATAATGACTACACAAACCCATGAAATGCTAATAGCAATGGCTATTAGCTAAAACTGAGCATAGAAGTGTGCTAGATGGTGATACAAGACACTGAATGAAACTGGTAATTGGCCTCTCCAATAGTCTTATTCAACTGTTGTGTTCTCCTATCTATTTAAGTAGAGCTAGAATGGCATTAGGAAGAAAAGGGCACACTAAAACACAAATTCACAATGCACTAAATAAATACTTCACATGGCTTTGGGGAAAGAAAAGCAGAGAGGTAACTGGGAGAGTCAGAGATTCACCACTGCAATAGGTTGCAGGAAGTCTTCAGCCAGCTTCTTGCACTGTTCTTGCACAAGGAGGGAAAATCTAGCAAATTCTCCTTACCATCCCTTGCCCCCATATTTCTCCCACACAGCTAGCTCCAGGCTACCCTTATCAGGATGATTATGTACAGATAACACAACAAAGGTAAGAGAGCCCCAAGAATAATACTGCCCCTTTTTTGCACGGGGGGGGGGGGGGGGGACGTTAAATGAAGCAAAAAAAGAAAAGAAAAGCCAAAGATGAACAGTATAATTTGTCTGGAATCAAGAGTTCACCACCAATCCAAGCAGATCACAATGCCCTAAGTTTGGCTTGAGGTTGATAGAGGAGGACTTACCACTGACAGTTCGAACAATATACAATCCTGTGGGTACAAAGTGCCTGTCATCTCGGCCTGTGTATGACAACCGTGGAATTCCACCCGAGCTCTTAATTATTTTCATCTCTAACCTAAGCATGAAAAATGGGGAGAAGAGGAAGTGTTCGTACACAACGCAACACAATAATTGCCAATCTCAAATCAGCAATGGGTTTTGGGAAATCCAGTACAACTCAGAAGTTGAAGAATGGAACTTGAAAACTACAGGCTAACTTGACTTCTGCACTCAAGTCCTTTATCAGGCAAATTGAAGCCAATTTATAATGTCAGGCCACTGGTCTATCAAGGTCAATATTGTCTGCTCTGACTAGCAGTTGCCAGGGGCTCCAGTAGAGAGCATCAACAACTTGATCCTTTTAACTGGAGATGCCAAGGACTGAACCCAGAATTGTCTGCACGATGCTGTACCACTGAGCCACTGCTATCCTCCAATGCAAACTCAGCTTAAGTTCCTCTTCAAAAACAACCACCATCGTCGAGTTCAAAGGAGTTACTCAGATGGGTAAAAGGAGGCCTTCAAAGGGACTTCATGCACCAAAAAGTTCTACAGAAACTACTTCCTTAAATGAGACAGAATAGGCACAGCAGTCCAACAGACTCGGCAGTTTTTCCAGTGTTAAGGGAAAACAACCAGAACTCCTATGTGGGCCACGAAAGCAGAGAGATATAAAGACCAGGATATTATGATGGCTGACTGTTTTCTCACTATCTATTGACATCATTGTGCTAATCTTTTTAAGAAAGTCAAGCATTTTCTCAGCATGCAACCACTCTTGTAATATTCTTCTATGTCACAACTCGGCAGGCTTGACAATGACAATGTTGGGGACTGTTGACTTGGCTATAGAAACCAACAAATTTCATCTTTCCCATTACATCCCCCAAATGCTGTGCTTTTCAAGAGAATTTACTTGTGGCCTCTGGCCCAAGAACTAGGACCTTTTCAGTCCTGGCCCCATCCTGGTGGAACGCTCTGTCTAATGAGACCAGGGCCCTATGGGATTTAATTCAGTTCTGAAGTGCCTGTAAGACAACTGTCCCCCCCAAGCCTACGGTTGAGGAAGCGACAGCTTATCATCTGGGCCTCTCCGTGCCTCCTTGCACCACCCCACAGATCACCTCTAACCTCTCTGGTATTGTTTACCGGCTGTATCAGCATCACCAGGATTTGCCAAATTTTAATTCAGTTTTAATTGTTCATTTTATGGTATTTATTGTATTGATTATTTATACCTGATCTTATTTGTATTAATTGTCTATGATTGGAAACCATCCCCAAGTCCAAAAGGGGAAGGGGTGATATAAATGCCCAATAAAATAAATGAATAACAATAGCCAATATGTATATTTTAGGCAGGCTAACATCTCTCTCTCCCTACCAATTCAGAATTTAACAGAATACTCTCTGAACAGCCTTTTCATACAACAACAACACCTCTCCTTTTTCATTCCACAGAATATACCCTACAACTGTAGGTTTTCTGAGGACTCACCTTAGGAAAATCTTTTCCATGTCCTCTAACCTGTAAACTTCTTTCACTCTGTGGGAAAACAAACCAGAAAGGTAAATTATATGCCGGCCCAAACTCACCTAGAGTATTCTAAATCAAATGCCCTCAAAGGGTAGATAAATTATGAAATGATGTTGACTCTGCTTTTAAAAACCTATTATACTGCCCAGCACTTCGTGCCCATTGGGAGTCCTAAAAACCCCAGTCCTCAGGAATATCAAAAGCTTGAAAAAACAACAAAGAAAACTAAAAATTTAAAAAAGGCAACACTGATTATGTTGACAAATATAGTAATTTCTAAGTCCACTTCTTCTATGATCATAAAAGTACAGGTTGGTAATGTTACTAGGGGCCCTGGCTCATTCCCACTGTCTGATGCTGCTCTGCCATTAATTGTTTCTGAACCACTATTTAAAAAACAACAACACCCAAATGATACATGTGGCTTTTTGCAGGTGAAGCTGGATTTTTAAAATGCGCAATTGACCAGTAAGTTCATTCAGATTAAATTACTTCCGAAGAGAATAAAAATATGAAAACAACTCTTTTATATGGTATTACATAGTATGCCTCTGGGGTGACTCTTAATGCTTTAAAAAAAAAAGGCATTTTCCTGCCCTGGCCCTGCTATCTCTCTTTCTACCACCACTGAGCCCACAGAACTAGAGAAAGACCCCAAAGGCAGCACATGCTTGGTTTCTCTAACAAGGCCATTTTGACCTAATGTTTTCACCTATGGATTGATTTTTTAAAAGTATTTCTCAGGGGGGGAAAGCCCACACACCAGTCTTGCAATTTCTGACATATTTCGTGATACCCACTGCCCACTCCCAAGTATTTATACATCACAATCCCAGACAGCAGCAAGAATCTAAGAAGCCTCACTCACCTGATGGGGTTCATATCTGGCCGGCTCGGTTTAGAAACAGCTTTTACGAACTTCTCTGCTAACTGGATTCTAGAACAAAAGGAAAAGAGTTGCGCGGTTCAGGTACAATTTTAGCAGATGACTAGGCGCAGTTCACAAAAGGAGAGGAACACCTAATAGCTAGCTCAACAGAAGCCCTCTCTGAAGCTTCTCAGTTTGCAGTCCACTCAGAATTCTGGAAACAGAACATCTAAAGGAGACACATATCTGAGGCCTACAAGCACTTTCTCATTGAATAGGATCCTTCCTGGTGTTTGCGTCTGAAGTAAACCCATTTTAGGTTTGAATAGCTTTGTGCTAATGGGGTGGTTTTCTCTGCCACTGGGATTCTCTGAGGGGTACCACATACAGGTGCTGGACTGCTGCTTTTCTTTTCAAATCTACTGGGGGCGTGGGGGGGGGGGGCGGGCGGGCGGGTAGACTTGGTCCAGAAGACAGAAAATGCCTCCGGGAGAGGGAGTTGTCCCCCATGCCTTGAAGTGGGCAGTAGTGTATCCACTTCTAACAAAGCCTACTCTAAATCCCAGAGAGCTGAATGATTACTCTTCAGCCTCAAATGTACAATTCTTGAGAAGGGTAGTGACTGGGCTACTTCCACAATTCCTGAATGAAGTAGACTGTTTAGATTCATTCTGTTTTCAGGTATGATCATGGGATTGAAACAGCTTTGGTTGCCCTGGAGGATGACCTGTGCTGGGAGATGGACAGGAAGTTTCACCCTGGTAATTCTCCTGAACTTCTCGCCAACTTTAAGTACCATCAATTATGGTATCCTTCTGGACTGTTTTGGGGGGTTGGGACTAGGGGGCACTGTTCTTTGGTGGTTTTGGTGATACTTCCAAGGAGAGTTTCAGAGTGTGGTACTGGAGGACTGCTGCTCTGCCTCTTGGCCCATGGGGTCCCACAAGGTTCTTTGTCTGGCTCAGGTGGACATCTTGAGAGGGTGATTCCCACCCTTGGTACAGGGAGGCACAAACTTTTCTTGTACTTCCTGTATCCTGTGGTAGAGTCACCTTCTCCAGTTCTTTTTCTATCTAGCACAGGGAGAGTAGTTTTCGCCTTGGCTCCATTTTGAAACTTGCCTTTTTTCTGTTCAAAACCTTTGATCCTCATTTTTCTAAAACTTTCTCTCATTTCCTAACTTTCTCATTTTCCTAACTTTCTCTACCAACTTTCTCTCCCAGCTGCACGGCATCAGGCTCTGCCTTGGCTTACAGGGAAGAGCCTGGAGCTGGCTCTGCTGTCTGCATTTCCTTATGTGCAGCCAGCTGTGGCTCCACAGTGTCTTCAGGCTCTACATCAGAGTCCTCAGTGTCCAGGGACTGGCTCATGACAGCTCCCCTCATGGCTGCTGCTCCATAGGCTCAGCAGCAAGTCCCTACCTGCCTGGAAACCAACTCCTGAGTCAACCAGTGTTTCATCCACTTCTCCAGTAGCTCAACTTGATCACACAGCTATTGAACAGTGGAAACCCATAAAACTAAAGTACTCCGCAGAGGTCACAGATCCTATATTAGTTTTCCACTGGCCATCCATGACCTGTATATATAACACAATGTGGAAGGCCTTCCTTTAGTGGTGCCAACACAAGAAGGTGAATCCATTAAAGCCAAGCATTCCATCCATTCTAGAGTTTCTACATGATGGTCAGTCATCAGATCTGAAAGGCACAACCTTGAAGTGTCAAATGGATTGGCCACAATCCTTCTGACATACTCAGGGGAAACCACTGTGAAACATCCAGAGGTTTCTCCAGAGCGTTATCCAGAGCAATCTTCCTCAGGTTCACAGGTTTCCCACGTGCAGCATACACACAGCCCTCACAGCACTGATGAAGACACCATTCAAGCCTATATAGGAAATTCCCATAAAATGATTATGAATGAAAATGCTATTCCGCATGATGACAGCTCATAGGGTTTCAGAGATTGGAGCCCTTTTGGATAAATCCAAACTCGGCATCTTCCACAAAGATAAAATCATCCTATGAACCAACCCCACATTTAAAGCTAAAGTGGCGTTGATTTCCACATGTCCCAAGAACTCTTTGCCACCTTTCTATTCAAATCCATCTCACATTAAGGAATGAGTGTGGTACACACTTGATGAACGCCATGGATCCAAGGTCTTCATCAAATTGACAAGGGACTTTAGAAAGTCTGACATCCTATTCATCTCTATTAGTTCTCCTAACCTAGGGAAGGCCATGTCTAAGGCAGCTGTTAGCTCCATTCTAAAGCCATGTATAATCGGGCATATAAATCTCAAAGGTTTGGATGCCTCCACCATCTGAGCTAGAAAGGTAGGAACCCAAAAAACAGCTTTCTTGGGTATGGCACAACATCTTTGGAACTGCCTCCCCCATGAGATTCACCTGCCTTTCTCTACCTACTGTTGTCTTTCACCAACAGGTGGAGTCTTTTTTATTTTGTTTCGCGTACCACAAATAACTGTGATGGACCCTCTTCCCTTATTCTGTTGTTATGCATGTGTGTTTATATATTTCAAGCAAATATTTTATTTTATATACACTTTATACTAAAAAGACTTCCAATTGCTTTTATCACTAAATAGGCAAAGGCATCTCTAGCTCTACTTGCCGCTGATTGAAATGTTGTTGCCGGACATCACTGCCATTCAGCACAAGGGCATCCAGGATGTGGATGGCACTAATTTTCCGCTGAGCTTTTCCCTAAGGAGAGAAAAAGAGGCATCTAAGAAAGCATGGCTGTTTTTTATAAGAGCTCCACATTACATAGAATCTCTGCATACAATGGCTTGTCCCTTTTCAGTTTGCTTCCAAAATAGAAAAATGATGAATTTTTAATGTCAAATACATCAATTCTCTTTTCTCCACCCCCACACATTTTCTTCCAGGAGTGACACCACATATGCATACACCCATCCTGGCTTCAGCTTTAATGCCCACTGCTGTGATGGTTTAAGTAATTTCCAGACAGTGGATAAACTGCCAGCAAATGACATCTTGCAGAGGAAGTAACCAAGAAATGTACTGTCAAAGGCTTTCACAGTTAGAATCAACTGACTGTTGTGGGTGTTCAGGGCTGTTTGGTCTGGCAGTTTTTGCTCCTGACGTTTCAGCTAGCATCTTTAGAGGCATGTCTTGGTAAGATGCATACATTCAACCATTTCCTGGAAGAACAGTAATGACAGCAGCACAAGGCTACATGAGCATGTATATTTGAAGAACAAAAACCATTCTTTTTATCAGGCAACTACAGACAGAACATCAATGCAAAGCAGACTGACATCTGATGTTATCTGCAACTTGAAACAGTCTGAAAGGACCTTAAACACCAACACACTGATCAGATGCCCCAACCTGAACGGCTCCTCCTCCCGCACGTCAAATGAATTAAACAGCTGATGGGCGATATTAGCCCCCTCATGGAGAAAAAGAAATTGCTGACCTCCCCTTTCAGCTCATGAACAATTTCCACAGACAGAAGTGTGTCCCTTGGCAATTCAGTTTTCAAGTCCAGTTTTGTCCAGCGATCTGATGGGCGGCCACCCCAAGTATATATCTGAGACTTCTGCATGAGAGTGAACAGGAAGGCAGCCAGGTTAATAATCAAAGGAGTTTGAACAGTAACAGATACATTGGCTTATTATTACACACACACACACACACACACACACATATATACCCTGACACATATACATCCTGTCTTATTTCCTTCAACCCAAGACAGCTAACAATGCAACAAGTAGCAAGGAAACAAAGTCCATTAAAAGATAAAATACAAAGATTTAAAAACATAGAGCTAGATCTGCTGAAATAGTTCACATAATGTCCTTTGAAACAGACCATCTTGTTTGCCTTCCTAGATCTAGCCAGTGAAAGTACCCCGTGTATCCCCTCTGATAGGCCAATTCAGAGAACAAAAACTTGACATAGGAAAAAACCCTGGACTAGCTACTGCTGTATGGACAGTCCTAAGGAGAGAAGAAGAGTTTGGATTTATACTCTGCTTTTCTCTCTTGTAAGGAGTCTCAAAGCAGCCTTTAACCACCTTCCGTTCACTTCCCCAGAACAGCTAAGTAGGGTTGAGAGAGTTCAGAAAGAACTGTGACTAGTCCAAAGTTACCCAGCAGGCTTCATATGTAGGAGCAGTGAAACAAATCCAGTTCACCTGGTAAGAGTGGGGAATCAAACCTCCTTCACCAAATTAGAGTCCACCGCTCTTAACTACCGTACCATGTGGGCTCATAAGAGGAACACAGTTGGAACAGGAGTATACTGGGATATGTGGTTCAATATGTAGGAGGGCCTGAGGCCACAAAAGCTTTAAAAATAACCAGCACTTTGAGTTGGACCGAGAAGCAAATAGGTAGCCAGTGCAACATGCACCATTGAAGTGAGATGTTCCCAGCAGCTGCAGGAGTCTTGCCACTGAAGCTTCTGAGCTTTTTTCACAGGCAGCCCCAGAGATCACGTTATGGGATCCCAGAGCAGCACGGCCAGGTCTGCAGATTCTGAAGAAGAGGACAGCCTGAGAGCAAAGTCTAAGTGAGAGGAGGCACTCTTAGCAACAGCCTGCTTATCCATCACCGAGGCAAGACCAAAGAACACACCACCTCAGCTAGGTTTGGTAAATCCACATCAGCCAAACACTCTGCCATCTCAACCAGCATCACCTGTGTCTTGTTTGGATAAAGCTTCAGTTTGTTAATCTCCCAGCCCAAACACCTTGACCTTCACACAGCAGCTTCTGCAGGCTTGGACAGTGATAATATAGAACCTGGTGTCACACACATATTGGTGACAAGCCACTCCAAAGCTCCTGATGATCTCTGGCAAAGGTTTTACATACAGATAAAATGGCACTGGAGATAAAACAGACATTCAGGATACTACACAGATGAGATCCCAACTAGTTTTATTCTGCCTCCTGCACAGAAACTCTGCTTCTTGCTAGCAAGAAAATGGAAAGAAATTAACAGAGAGAAATTAACGGAGGGCTATCCCATTTACACCAAAGGTATCTGATCCATCAAAATATGGACAACTGTATCAAATACTGTCAGCAGATCTAACTATCAGGAGTAATAGACTGCCCTTATCTAGCTGCAGTTATTGATAAATCAACCAAAGCCTGTTATGCTAATTCTAATTTCATCCTAAATCCTGACCTGAAACCAAACTGGACTGAGTGAAGGGCTATCACTGCTTACCCCTAGTCCTAGAAGGAACTTCTGTTCACTCCCTGAAACCATACATCTGTAATCCAATACAGATCGGAGCTTCTCCAAGGTTTTTGAGTTGAGAGGGGTCGGTTTGTAACTGAAGACTTCTATGTCCGCACCCTGAAACAAGCAAGTAGGAGAGAGAACTGTGATGCTATATAAGTCTACTACATCAACTGGCATTAATTTTATTTACTCATTTCATTTTATGTCCCAACTTTCTCTCCCATGGGGAGAGACATTTCATTTTATGTCCCAACTTTCTCTCCCAAACCAACTTACATCATTTTGCTCTCCTCCATTTTATCCTCCCAACAACTCTGTGAGGTAGACTAGGCTGAGTGACTAGCCCAAGGCCACCTGTTAAGTTTCCAAGACAGACTGAAGATGTAAACCCGGATCATCAAGATTACAGAGCCAGAGGACTGAGAGAAATTCTTAAGGAATATTACATCATTAACATGAACTGAAGGTAGCAATATTAGAGACATGAAATCAAGTTGAGATAAGTTAATATATGGAGCTAGACAAAGATGCTGCTATGTTATTTGTGATGGATATGCTACATCTCTCTTTTCTGCGGGGGGCGGGGGGGTGCTTTTAAGCCACAGCCAACTTGCAGTGACCCTGTAGGGTTTTCAAGGCCATTGCCTGCCTCTGTGTAGCAACCCTGGACTTTCTTGGTGGTCACCCTTGACCTACCCTGTTTAGCTTCTGAGATCTGACAAGATCCAGCTATCTTGGACTATCCAGGTCAGGGTGTGTTACATCTTACTCTCCACTAAATTATCACATCACATCTTTAGAGGGGGGAACAACATTTTGCAACTCGCTTTTCAACTGCAATGCAAGAGATTCAAAAGGTAACCCCTGTAATTATACACCCATAAGTTTGTCATTGATTACAGGGAAGTTATGCATTATATGTACTTGGGTTTCTCTCAGACTGCGCTGAATATTTATAGTAAATTGAGAGCATTCAGGATATAGAAAAGGCAGAACAGCTATTGTAAACTGCTGTATTTTAAACTTGTTATATATAAGTAAGTTAAATGCCACAGAGATGTCACAAGTGGCCTTTATCAGTTTTCAGGCTGCATTTGACAAGAAATGTAAAAAACTGTGGTTTAAACTCCACAAGTGTACAGGTTCTAGGCTATTGTTTAAATTTGTCACTTGATCATAATACAACAATGCAAGTTATGTTCTGATTACTTTGGTCTTCTGACTTCTAACATCCCTACATGTAAAGAATTCAGGACAGGGGTTTGCTGGCTCCTCCGCTATTTAATTTGTATTTAAGTGATATAAATCCAGATATTTCAAGCAGAGGAATTTATATGCTGATAAGCTGTGTACTGAAAGAATTTCTATATTATTACACGCATTATTATATGCTAATTATTTCATTAAAGGTGAGATTAAGGATAGCTTTGTGGGCATTATTACAGTATTATTCTGAAAATTAAATTGCTATAGATACTGATAAAATCAAAATCGTTTTTCTTGGAGCTGGGTAGTAGGGAAATAGAAGAGCGAACACATTCAGTCCAATAAACATTTAGGAGTTATTTTTATAAGGTTTGTTGGAACTTGCATATAGAATTCTGTCCCTGGCCAGAAACACATCCGGCTGGCCTCTACTAGGGCCAGGGCTTTTATGAGAACAATGTTTAAATCTCCAAGATGTGCAACCTCCTTGACTTTTAAATTAGAAACTAGTTCTATATCACTTATACATTTGGTTTAGCTAGCAGCAGGTAAATTTAGAATTCAACTTTTGTATATTAGTGATCATAATAACTTTTTATAGTTTAACAGTTGATTTTCACAGTCAAACTTAGCTAAACCAATTGATGAGATGTAAACTGCACTGGGTCTTTCCCCTTCCTTTTTAAAATCTAGAGGCCTAAGTAGAGCTATTTTAGTAATTAATTATTATATAAAGGATATTGAATATTAAGAAATGCCTGTGGAATGCATTCTCCTCTCTTATTCAATTTAACTCCAACGATTCTGTTATCAATATGTACGTTATTCATCAACATTAACCATTCCCAAACACTGCCATGCTGTTATGCTTGACAGATTTAATGTTCTCCTATTTGCATTAATGACAGGAAGATATAAAAATTTACCAGCTACCCATAGCTTTTGTCCGTGCTTTGATAATTTGATTGAATCACTGGCGCATGTATTGTTTTATTGTAGTTTTTATAGTCAAGCATGCCTGAATTTACTGGAACCCATTTTGGCAGACAAAACCTGTTTTCTGAGCAGAAGAGTCTAAAAATATTATTGGCTGGGATTGACTACAGAATCGCTCCACAAGTAGCTAAATGTTTGTCCTCTACTATGAAAATAAAAGCTGAGATAATGTCTGGTGTATCATTTTCACTAATAACCTCTAACCTTTTTCACTGTCTCATGTACAAGGATGAATTATGTATGTTGAGATATGATTTTAGGAAATTAATTAACATTCTTTGTTCTCATTCCATATGGCTTGTGGGCCGTAATAAAGACTGGCTAATAGACTCAAACCAGGGTCATTCCACATGCTTGTCCAACACTCTAACCACTACATAAGTTCTCATCCCTAAATTGCTTCAGAACTCTAAGCTCTGAGGGAGTACCATTTTCACTTAATTGTCCAGTTGACATTTTAACTGTGTAAGAAGCAATTCTAGCACGAAGAAGAAGAAGAAGAAGAAGAAGAAGAAGAAGAAGAAGAAGAAGAAGAAGAAGAAGAAGAAGAAGAAGAGGAAGAGGAAGAGGAAGAGGAAGAGGAAGAAGAGGAGGAGGAGGAGGAGTTTGGATGTATATCCCCCCTTTCTCTCCTGCTGGAGACTCAAAGGGGCTCACAATCTCCTTGCCCTTCCCCCCTCACAACAAACACCCTGTGAGGTGGGTAGGGCTGAGAGAGCTCAGAAGAACTGTGACCAGCCCAAGGTCACCCAGGTGGCGTGTGCGGGAGTGCACAGGCTAATCTGAATTCTCCAGATAAGCCTTCACAGCTCGGGTGGCAGAGAGGGAATCAAACCTGGTTCCTCCAGATTAGATACACGAGCTCTTAACCTCCTACGCCACTGCTGCTCCTTTCTGTAACACTGATACTTTCAAACAGGAGGTGTAAGAAAACATTATTGTTGGGGGTCAGGAAGAGTCTCTCCTCCCACTCAAATACTTCACCACAATAGTGTAATCCTATGAAAGGGTACTTTAGTGAACAACTTATTGCTAAATTTAATAGGAGCTGAGGTAAAGCCTAGGGGCATGGGTGCTTATATCTTTGCTTTCCATAGTTCCCTGCCCAAAGGGGCATGCATTTTGTCTGGGGACACAGAATAACCATGGAAACTCTCACCTGAATCAATTCAAAGAACTTGGCCTTGAGATCAGAAGAAGATGGAGCTACTCGGGCCTGGTCTGGAATCTAAAGCAATCAAAACACTGATTAATGCAGATGGCTCTGACTCTCAATTTACATTTATTCTATCACACCTCATCTTTTGTTAGTGCCATTCATGGATAAAAGGTACATACGGGAAACAGAAAAAGCAAACTCAAAAGACTATTACAAAGAACAAAGATCAGAAGTCTGACTTTGCCCTGAGGCTATTGTCTGACTAAAATTTCCTCGTACCGTAGGGTTTCCCAGTATTTTTGTCCTCCCACTCTTCCTTCCTCACAAATGACAGACTCGAACTAGCAACCCAAGAAAAAAATGTTGCGGGCTTTCAAGCATTATTACCAGCTACCTGTGCAGCTTTTGTACATGCCTGTAAAATGTCCAGCCAGTTTTGGCAGCTCACTTAAATGTGAATAACAAAAACATCAGTTCCTTTTTCTCAGAAAATAAAATACTTTTTCAACACAGTACGTAATTAGCCTATAAAATATAATGCTATAAAAATCTCTACAATTCAAGAAGGATCAAGCAGGGAAAACAAGTTGCAGCTGAATCAATTTCTTTTTGTAAGATCTCAGTGTACTCCCATTGTAGCATCTGGCTCCATCTATAGGGCAGTTTCACCAAATGGTGAGAAAAAAAGTCTTGATTAGGTCTACAGTGGAGTAGCTCAATGACTCAAAATGTCCATCATGTTCTCTGAGAGAGTAAAAATAGTCAGTTTGAAAACTGTATAATTATGCATATATCGTATCGCTCCCTTTATTCTGAGGTAATTCTTTTAGCTCCATTTCACTCTACTTCAATATAAAATGAGTTTCACATCCTCGAATTCTTCTCTGGGCTCAAATGCATACACAAGTCAAGGACGTTCTTCCAACCCAACATACCTACTGCTGAAACAGATGGTGGCAGCCCACAGGCCAGTGGACAAAAAGTGGGAAGGGTCTCAGCCTCACAATGGAGAAGGGAAAAAACACAAACATCGCCCAGAGGTCTATTCTGATGGTATGCAAGGCATCTGGTATACTCTGGAAGATGGGGTTTCACATTCCTTGCAAGGCATTCCTGGAAATATCATTCCCCCAGATATCACAGGTACTTAGGTTGCTGCTACAGCAATGCATGAGTCACTGTGCGAAGGAGAGGTGAAAGGAAGGCAAGGAGAAACTTTCCTCCTCCTGTCCATAACAGTGGGGAAGGGATGTAAGAAGACTGTTCTCTCTTTCCATCTGTCAGCCTCACTCTACAATATGAGGAAAACCAGGTCAGGAAGCTTTGGAAACTCCTAGGCCAACATCCAGAATGAAGTGAGAAACTCCAGCTACCACACAAAAAGGAAAGCAGGGTGGCCATTTATTAAAAAGCAAAGGCTGCTACTGAGCCCTCAACCAGACATGATGCATCTAAAGGCAGACACCGCTTCTTAACCAATGTATTAATCAAGCTGAAGTTAAAATTGGTTGTCTTTGCTCAAGTATATAAGTGTTAAGATTAACAATAACCAGACATATCACCTTAACCCACCATGAAGTACAGAAAAAAACCTATCCTATACAATTTAAGGTAAAAGATCAAATGTGAAACAAAATTCATATATGTGAATAGCAGTCAAATTTTTAAAGGCTTTCATGTCAAAAAGTGCTCTTGAAAATGCATGAATAGATGTTAAATATTAGGATCAAGTAACCTCAGCATTAACTGTATCAGTTAATATATCAAAGTCTAGTTAGACATAGAAATTATGTGTGGGAATTATAGATGCCTGAATTATCATCTAAATCTGTACAATGCAGGAATATCAATTTGAAAGTGAGCACAAACAATAAAAGAAAAAAGGTTCAAACTTTGTTAATGGACTCTCCTAAAGGGTTTACTTCTGGGAAGAGGGGAGAGAGTCAAAGATGGGAACCAAATAATTAAGTGTATGATGCAACAATTACTCCCGTCCTATACCAACTGCACTGGCTGCCGATCGAGTACCGGGTCATGTTTAAAGTTTTGGTTTTGACCTTTAAAGCCATTCGCGGCCTTGGCCCTGGATATCTAAGGGACCGTCTCTCCCTATATCGCCTCTTCTAGGCCCCTCCGTTCATCAGAGGCGGACCTACTGGTAATCCCTGGCCCCAAGGCGATCCGGCTGGCCTCTACAAGGGCCAGGGCTTTTACGGCTCTGGCCCCTACCTGGTGGAACAGGCTTCCAGGTGAGATCAGGGTCTCAAGTGGGATTTTACAAAGTTTCCTTGCAGGAGCCTGTAAAATGGACCTGTTCCGCCAGGCGTTTGGCCAAGGCCGAGGATGATATCAACCGCGATAAAAAGCAAACATCTGGCCTCCCGTGGGTTCATAAACGGGGGAATGGAATAGCTGATGCCATCTCTAGTTTAATATTTTATGTATTTTATGTATTTTAATTAACTTATATATATGATGTTTTAAATTTTTATTTTGTTGGAAACCGCCCTGAGCCTTCGGGGAGGGCGGTATACAAATACAATCAATCAATCAATCAATCAATCAATTCAAGAAAAGGGGAGTCTGCAAGAAATATGGCACTTGGGAGCTTTGTGAGTTAATGGAAAAGTCATATTGGGATGGGAACACCTTGAATCAAAACCTCATTGAAATAAGCTGCATCATCTTTTGAGCAAAAAGATACTTCCAAACATGATTAACTGGATAGACCAATTAACTCTTCTTTCCTAGATTTCTAAGGTCCCCAACATGAGTCTGGGACTGGTGTATAAAATATAGATAACATGGGCAGCTGCTTGCATTAAGTGGGCTGTACTTAATGGAGAAATACTTTTACTTAGCCCTTTACTTTAATTAGCTTAGACCTTTACTTTAATTAGCTTAGCCCTCAAAAAGATTTCCACCCCAGAAATCACAACAATTAATATTTTTATGTATAATCCTGATCTTTGGCAAGGGGATGGAAAACTAGAGATATTTTTCCCTCTCATATAACAATAGAACTCGGGAGTCAACTAAAGCAGTTGGCAAGTAGCTAATTCAGATGAGACAACAGGAAGTTCTATTATATACAATGTATAACTCACTTCCCAAACTCACTACTTACAAGTTGTACTGATGGCCATCAGTTTCATTAGCTGGCTTCATGGCTAGGTCTGTGGGGGCTACTAGCCACTGCATCTCAGTGCCAGGGCACAAACAACAGCCGGAGGGCACCTGCCTTCATGTGGTGTTCGAAGGCTAGCTGAATGAATCTGACTTGCGACTGTTAGCAAGAGCATATTGGACCACAGGGACAACTGGAGCTGTTATCTAGGACATCAACTGACTAGCAGGGTCTCCGAATACAGAGCCCCAACCATGCTTCATGATCGCCACAGGTAAGACCATCCCCTCTGAAAAAGGAATACAAATTGCCCTTGCTTGGGATGCAAGATCTCCTCACCCAGTTTAGACCTTACACGTAAAATAAATGAAAATGAGGTGCAAGAGAGATGTTGCTGCAGTTCTCTGCCACATGGTGCTACTTACCCCCCAGAGTCGGAGGCATTCTTTTCGGGTTTCAGCTTGTTGAGGTTCACTCAAGGTCCTAGAAGAATTTTTTAAAATTTACTAAATGATGCAGCACTAATGTAACACCAGTCCCTGCCAGGACAGATTCTTACAATCCCTTCACACAGCAATTTCTGCATAAAACGGGCTGCGCTGACTTTCCTTCCGCGCAGACAGGCACTGCTTTCACATTCTAAAGACTCCCTCCCGTAACAAATAATATAATGCTAGGTTCAAAGTATCAGCATATCACATTATAGATTCAAAGATAAAACATACTGACCACAATCAAAACGAAAATAATGTGATGATATGTGTATTAGTCATGTAACCCACTGATATCAATAACTAACCTCGTCTTACTTTCTGCTAAATGAAGCCAATGTCATGCAAGTCCCTCCCATGCTTAATTTTCGGGAACATGTGCAAGATGCAAATCAAATGAACACATGAAGCTGCCTTATTCTGGCCCATCAAGCTCAGCATCGTCTACTCAGACTGGCAGCAGCTTTCCAGGGTCTCACCCACTCCCTGATGTTTTAAACTACAGATGCTGGGGTGGAATTCGGGGCCCTCTACAAAAAAGGCAGGTTATCTACCACTGAGTCTCAGGCCCTCCACTTCCAACAGGAAGGCTCTATTCCAGTGATAGCAAACCCTTTCAAGACGGAGTGCCCAAATTGCAACCGAAAACCCACTTATTTATCGCAAAGTGCCAAAATGGCAATTTAACCTGAATACTGAGGTTTTAGTTTAGAAAAAAACAGTTGGCTTCGAGGAGTAAGCTTGGTGGTAGTCTGTGGTTTTGCTTTGAAGCAACCGTGCAACTCTTCCAACGGGTGAATCACGACCCTAGAAGGGTTTACGCAGAACAAGCCCCATTGCCAGCAACCGAGCTTACTCCCAGGTAAAGGATCGCACTTTAGTTCTTTAACAGCACTTAACAGGGTTACCTACACTGCTTCCCTAAAACCAGGTCTTAGGTTTAATGCTAATAATTGAGCCCAGTGGCCCAGGCCAACCTAGGCCAACCTAGATGTATGTGAAGGGTGGCACTCTGTTTGCGCGTGCCCACAGAGATGGCTCTGAGTGCCACCTCTGGCACCTGTGCCATAGGTTTGCCACCACTGCTCTATTCAGTGTGTGAGAGATTCTGCAACATCTCAAAGAACAGAATGCACTCAGCTTAGTTTCTGCCCAAAGCAAAAACAATAGCAAAGATACTCACGTGTCTTGAACAAAGGCACGAATTTTGGCTAGCGCTTTGATCTGAGCCTTACAGTACCTGGAAGATAAAACAAGTTTCGGTTTTAAAATGGGATATCTACCGTCAAGACATGATGTGCTGTTTGCATGTCTCGTAAACCATAGCAACATCAAAAATAACCAAGGGCACAATTTCTGGTGCATTATAACTACTAGCACTGAAGCCCATTTTGAATTAAAACAAAATGGGCTAAAGAACGGGGGGAGGGGGGGACCCCCCTCCTCTTCCCTCCAGGGGAGCAGCCCATATTGTTAGGGACAGGGGGAGGCTCCTGGGTTGGGCAGGGATGGAATGGAATGTTGTGAGTCCTGCACACCCATTGGCTGGAATTTGTCATCGGACATTCCATCCCTTAGCCAATTATTTATAAGGATTACACTATTATCAAAGAAATAAGAAATACATTATTTATATTCTTCCTTCACAGTCACAGTCTCAAAAAACAGGCATCTACTTTTGGAGAGTCTGGCTGTGTTCAGAAAAAAATATATAGTATTAGTATTGCTGTATGTACAGAATACAAATAGCTAGCCAAGATTATATAAATTATTTTAACGTATAAAAAGCGTGTTAACTCTGCAAACACCTAATTATATTCCTACTAATTCATATGATATTGCAAAAATACAGAACACAATCAACCCTCTCAGGAGCAATCATCTAGTGCTCAGTTGGGACTCAGTGGAAGACAAAAGTAGAAGAGGGAAGGAATACAAGCTGTGGGTTACTTAATTACTCACGTATCACAAATTCACACACTGAGAAGAAACTAGGTCACTCACTACCACACTGGTCAGTGTTCTCTTCACACAGATCTACCATGTAAAGCCTATGAGAGGAAGACTCTTGTGAGAGGGCTGCTTGGGAAAAGCCCCTAGTAAGAAGGCTGCGACATCCACATGCCTGTAGCCTCACTAACCAACACCTCCTGGCACAGACACTGGCTTTTTCTCATTGCCCTTGAACTCACCTTTCATTTGACTGCACCATGAAGTCATAGAACTCATGGTCGCCCTTGATTACTTCCAGGGGGACCACAAGATTAACATCCTGGTCTGACTTCCGCAGCTGGTTAATTTTCATATTCACTGCAAAAAGATACTCCTTCACCTCCTCGATGCCAGACTTTAATCCTTTGCATACCACATACCTGCAGGGCAAGAGAGAATCTAGTTGCTCACATAAGATGTTGGCCCTCTGATTTATTGTGGAGTGGGGAGCCTTCTTTGTCAAAGAATGCAGTGAAGGTGAAAAGTATGCCGTTTGGGCATTCTTCTGATATTGCCATTCTTAAAAATATTCAAAAAGCAGTAAAAATGAGAAACTGTAGGAATTTCCATTAATTAACAAGAACTGGAGCTACATTGTTTTGCTGTTTGTCAAAATTATGAGTTTATGCTTCTTTGTAAGTTGCTTTGAATCCCCAGTGGGTACAGAAATGGGATAGAAATAAATAAAAGATCTAACTGCTCTACTCTTGGACTGCCACTACAGAAAATAATGGCCTCAACTTAATGCTACAGCAATTGCTGACCGTTTACAAACTGGTGAGCCAACCATTTTTAAATCTTGTATTGCATTAAAGCCCTTTTTCTAAGCTCTCATGTTAGACATGAAGGAAAAAGAACAAAAAGAAAGTGGTTAGGTGGTCAATACTTTTTACTCCTCTAGCCCTTAAAACAGTTCTTCCTCCTCTAGTCAATACTTTTTACTCCTCTAGCCCTTAAAACAGTTCTTCCTCATCTTCCAAGAAAGGTTTCTGGCTACGGATCTTGTATGAAGCCCACAGACACAGAAAACCTTTTATCAGTATTTAAAGAAATAGCCACTTCAACCTCAACCCATCTCAGTCTCACCTCTCAGAATTGGCAGGACGGCTTGTCACAGGTTTGCAGATTGACACACGCTCAAAGCAGCAGTAGAGCAAATATACCAGGCCAGCACTGAATGGTGTGAACAGGTCAAAGGTTTTGCAGACAAAATGCCCCCCTAAAGCAGAGGAAAAGCCCCATAAGTTAACAGCTCACAAACCATGAGACTAGAGGTACAGCGTTTATTATTTAATAAACCTATATATACCCCACCCTTCCTTGAAGTCACACACGAGGTGGACTGGGGTCTACCACCCTTCCATTCCCACAATTGTATGTGGAGTAGGTCAGGCTGAGACCACATGCCCCCACCAGGGCTATCTATGCAATAAGCTTTGTGGTTGTGTAGGTGTTTCAGCACACATGATGCTGCCTTATACTGAGTCAGACCATTAGTTTATGAAGATCAACAGTTGTCGAGGGTCTCAGATTTCACACATTAGGAAAGGTTATTACTAAAAGCAACACTCCAAACGAGATAAACTGGAAATGCAAAGAGAAAGGCAGTGGGCATGAGGCAGGAAGCACAAAGAGACCAAATGAAAATGGCAGAGCAAGGAATAAAGAACAGGAGGGTAACAATACAGAGAATTTCCTAGGAACACAAATAAATGCTGAAGAACCAAGCACAGACAGAAGGCAGCAAGGCCACATTTCAGAAGAGCGAGACTGGAGAATGTCAGCTGGACTCTAAATAGGTTTGCTCAGAGTAAGTCCCACCAAGACCAGCAGGACATTGCCTGGCTAATATGCTTAATACTACCCAGCGCTCCAACCTACAGAAGTTTAAGCAGAGTAAACATGAACACATAAAGCTGCCTTATAAAGAGTCAGACCATCAGTCTATGAAAGTCACTGCTGTCTACTTTGATTAGCAGCATGTCTCCAGTCTTCAGTGGAGATCTTTCACATCATCTACTATCTGATACTTTTAACTAGAGACACTGAGGACTGAAACCAGCATTCTCTGCATTCAAGACAGATACGCTACACTGAGACGCAGCCCATGTCAAAAGCCTCTCCCATACAAGTATTTCCAAAATCATTCAACCAAGGTAGATGATCTGACTCTTATTTAGGAAGAGATGCCAGCTAAAATATATAGAACAAAGACCAGAACATGTAGAGAAGAGGATTTTATGTCTTCCAAAACATTTGAAAGAGAGATATCTCACAATAAGATAGAAAAGGCTTTAGAACACCCAGCTATAAAGCAACAATGAAGACAGAGGAAAATAAGGTGCTATAGTCACCTGTTCTTATAACAGAGAGTCCTGTAAGGAACTGGCAGAGCGTTAGCTGTTTGCTTAGAATCTCTTGGATGTTTTCCTGCCCCTCAACAGAGAAACCCTGAAATACAGATAAAATGAACAATGATCCTTAGAGCTCATTTGCCCAGTATCACAGTCTGTGTAACAAATAATTAAATCCCACCTTATTAAATCGCCTTTCACCAATCACTAACACCACCACCGAAAAAGTTTAAAGGTTAAAATTTTGTTACTTATAAATGCTTAATGGAGTTCATGTTTTGCTAATCACACATGTAAGGTCCATAGCTACAATAAATAACTGCAAGAGAATTAATAATATAACAAGTAGACAACATGAAAACTGCTGATTGTCAAAGACAAAGTTGAACTCTGTGATCCTGCTGGTTTTGGTATTTCAATGCTAATAAACTCAGTTCATTACCCTTCTGGCAAACAAAAACAAGCTGATCCCATGTATTTATTTACTTGCCTTTCTCCTCAACAGGAGCTCAAAGTGGCTGACAACATCATACTCCTCTCTTTCATTTTATCCTCATAACAACTCTGTGAGTCAGGTCTTTGCAACTGGAGATCCTGGTGGTTAAACATGGGACTTTCTACATGCCAAGCAGATGCTCCACCCCTGAGCCACGGCCCCTCCAGCATTCTAAACACTGCACCATTTCCAGCGATACGTTTATGTTGATACTTTCTTTCCCCCAGTGAGCTCAGTGCATTGCCACATTTACAATGAGCAAAGTGTCACAGATCACACACAGCAGGAATATTAGGGCCCTTCCGCACACGCAAAATAATGCATTTTCAAACCACTTTCACAACTGTTTGCAAGTGGATTTTGCTATTCCGCACAGCTTCAAAAAGCACTGAAAGCAGTTTGAAAGTGCATTATTCTGCATGTGCGGAATGAGCCTTAGCCTTAGTGGCTCAGCAAGCAAAAGGAAGAAACAGGAGGGACCTACCCCATCAGCCATCAAAAAGTGCACTCCCTTGCGATCTGTGTTGTCCAGCACAAAGTTCTGGAAGGCAGTGATATTTTCGGGACGGGTGATATCTCCATCTCCCTCAATTCCTCCTTCACCTATGGATATAATGTGTGACTGCAGTCACTTACCAATGAATAATTTCTAAAGACTACCTCTTGTGTTAATTTTTAGAAACCAGACTGATTTAATTCATAGAAAACATTCTAAGATGCAAATCTGCATCTACTGTGCTACTAAGCATAGCCTGAAGCTTGTCTCCTGCCTAAACAACCTTCCTCCAACTTAAAAGGCTCTTCAGCCAACGGAAGAGTCATAAGTCAAAGGACTCCCTCATTAGGGGAGGAAGAACTTCTTGTCAGTTTTCAGATCAGCAATATCCATTATGCAGCGTAGGAATGGGATAAAGTAGCCACAAGTTTGGGTTTTGACTGTCTACGAGCAGCATTAAGATGACAGCCCATTCTCATAAGACATACCATATGACAATGCCTACAGGTGTAACAAGGCTACCGTTCAAAACTCAGAATTATTTCACCTCGCACTGAATGTGAAATAGATGCTTACACTTGAACATGCTTCATGGACATGATTGATACACATACCATAATAAGGTTCAAAGAGCTCACGGGAAGCAGCATAGAAATCTTCCAGTTTGAAGTCATGTGGTCCTTTTAAGGTCATCCCAAAACCCTTTGCATGCCACTTCTTCCTCCAGAGAACATACTCTGAGAAGCCACCAGGACCAGCACATACATCAGCAAAGTATAAGAGTTCTGCACCATGTTCCTTGATCAGGGGTCTCTGCAAAAACAGAAGGGAAGAGATTTAAGCACACCAACAGAAGCCTCTCATGATCCAAGACCACGGTTACAACCCCCTAGCTAACAGCCTGCTTGCTGGACCAGTATTTTGAAGATGAGAAGTGAGGATTATCCCACCCACTTCTCCATTCAAAGGCACTAGTGATTTTGAAATATAGAGAAACCCTCACCCCTTGAGAATCCTTGGGATTTGTAAACATGTAGTCGAAAACATAGTCTATGTTTGCCATCTTCATCGCAGCTCTGTGAATGTAAGATGGACACCTGTTAAGAACCTGGTCTCCGCAGGTCTAAGGACTGCACACCAGAGAACCTCCATTGACCTGTTTAGGAAGAAGGCTCCTCGGATCATCTCATAGGGGTTGGATCTTGTACGAGCGCGGCGCATCTCCTCCCCATCCAGCTCATCGAACACGCTCTGTAAAAGGAAGGAACAAGCCTGTTATAACAAGGAAGACACAATCAGACAGAACGGTTCCAAGCTCCCCATAACTTATTTTGGCCTTAGTGAACAGCCACCCAGTTACAGGAAACAGCGAATGCCTGATCATTCCATAACCCAAGGTCAACAAAAATTATAATTACACCAATAGAACAAATACACACTCATGCTACAACAAACTTAAGGGTGCAACCACAAAGGAAGCCAAAGTTATTTCTTCTGGAACAGATTGTTAGTTCAAATAGCAAAAAAAAAAGAGAGAGAGAGAGAGAGAAAGGCTCATCTCCTAGCAGGATCAATCTTTGGTTATGTTTCCACCCTCTAAAAGATGACATTTACCTTGCACTGCAACACACTGTGCAGGAGTTCTTCTCCACAAAATTCTGTTTCATCTTCAATAACCAGTTTCTTCTAAATAACAAAAAGGAGAAAAAATGAATCAATACACTGAACCTGTTGTTCTGCTCACAGGCAAGACATATTCCACAGCACAGAGCTAAGAATTGCAAATGAAAGAATCCATGACCTAGAATTAGTCTCACAAATTCATCCTCAAGCACATGGCTCAGTAGTATCAAAGTAAAGAAGTACCACTGCTACCTCTCACCATGCCTGGAAAACAAAGCACAGCAAGAAAGAAACAAATCACCTGCCTCTCAAATCCTTAGGTTCCAATAAGGGCAGATTAGCACAACAGAGAAAATAGTATCTGCTTAGACTGAAGACCTGCACTACTTGATTATTTTCTTCATTTATGCCCCATCTTACTCCCCAACAGGGATCCAAAGTCATTTGCATCATTCTCCTGTCCTGCATTTTCATCAACTCTTTGAGGTAGTTTAGGCTCCAACAGGAGGACTGGCCCAAAGTCACTCATCAAACTCCCCGGCAGAACTGTACTTTGAATGTGGGTCTCCCTGATCCTCATCCAACCATATACCACACTGGCTCTGTTTGCCAACAATGTTGATACAATTCACTTTGTCCAACACAGAAGAGGTTATTGATTTAAGTAACAATTTAAACAGTGGCCTTTTATCTAAAAAAGAAGCTGCATCATTTGTAAAGTAGGTGTCCTCTGTTGGTCATGATGAGCATCACAACAGAGAAAAGGGGTGAGACTGAAGGGAGGGCCCTCAAAGTAGAAAGGAACCCCTTGTTTTAATCACCAAGACCCTAACAATACCTGATTGTGACCAAGGGTTTTGCATAAGCCTGCATCCCTTGTTTAGAATTGGGAGGCAGAAGCAGCAAGGTCTCTTTCTTTCAACTTGGCTCCCCATACAGAATTATGGGTCTTTTTTACATGGATGTGTACTTCGTATATTTACGTCAGCTTAACCACACAGAGGAATAAAGGGCTGCAAAGGGATCAAAATGCTCACCTGTGCAGCAAGAGAGTAGCATGAACTATACCCTCTTCATTTTTGCTTACAGAAATAGCCATACAATGTAGGGGGACTGCTGTAGCTACAAAAACAGGTAAGAAGGTTATGAACGTAGCGGCTACTTAATACCTAGACTTGCTGGACCATTTAGCCAACAAGAACATTATTGCTTTTAAAAAAATAACAATGGAGGGTTTGAAGCTGTGGCTATGAGTGAGTTTTGCAGTAGGTCTCTTTTGGAGAACTTTTCAGTCACAAGACTATACTTTACATCAAAAATATGCACCCATGAAAATGCAATGCAGACCTAATTAAAAATCCTATAAGGTAGGTCACCAATGGACACCCATACAGGAAACTGAGGCTCCATGTTTTACAATATGGAAGACTGACAGTGAGTTTATATTGTACCTGGGCTCAGTAAACAAGTTTATTGAGCTTCACACACAAAAGCTAAATGCCATTAGCAAGTTCTGGTCAATAATCCTTTTTAGTCAAACATGTAACAGTTTGCAGATTGATGAAAGAAGAATGGATCTATTTCAACTGTGATTTTCAGTACATGTCGAAGAACAGCTCATACCACAAGCAGAAGCAAAAACTAGTGTATTTGCAGTGTGAGCAAAAGTGGGAATCTGAGCCCTGTATAAACAATTCTAAGTGTTGTAACAGAACATCAGCAGTTGCCAGCAGATGATGAAGAAAAAACAGCTAGAATCGAAATTTTTTTGCTTTCTGTTGCTATTCAGTTCTGGCTAGGCTGCTGTTTCTCAAACTGTATCAGTCACAATATGATACACCAAATACTGACAGATCATTATACAGTATGAAAACATCAGAATCTATGGCTTTGATCAGCTTGTCAAAATATTCAGGCTTTTGCTATATGAATGAAGCTGACTGTGCTGTAATCTACCACAGGTTTGAGTGAGGAAGGCAGAGCCCAGCAAGATAACCAATACAAAATATTCCTCTGAACCCAGCCTTACAGAATTCAAATGAAGCTTCTCTTAATTCCAGAAGAGGATAGAAAAATAAAGAGCTAATACTTTTTTGGCTATTTTTAAATAAGATGGCTATCAGTTTCCATATTACTGCCAATGATTGTTGAGGGATTTTAAGTTAAATCCCCATGGCCATGAAACTCGCTAGGTGAGTGTGGGTCACTCATACAAGCTCAATCTAAGCTACTTCACAAAGGCGTTGTGAGGATAAAATGGGGAAAGTAATTACAAACATCACCCTGAGTCCTTTGGAGAAGGAGCAAGATAAAACACAACAAACAAACAACTGACAAGGGGTAATTCACTGTAGTCCATATGCAAACACAAAGTTCAGTGGTTCAAATGTCAAGGGCTGGCCGCTGGGAATATATGCTGCCCATTTTAAAACAGCTACATTGGCTGCCAGTTTGTTTCCAAATTCAATTCAAGATGCTGGTTAAGACCTTCAAAGCCCTCCACAACCTGAGACCCATATATTTGACAGATCATCTCCTTCCACATGTCTCTGTGTGCCAAGTCATCAGGCAGCCATCTGCTGACCATCCCATTCCTTAAGTTGGCTCATCTGGCATCAACCAGAGCCTGGACTTTTTCTATTGTGGCTCCGGCTCCTGAAGAGGTGAGTCGCCACCCCTCACACTCCCTGGACATTATCAGGAAGCACTGCAAGGCTTGTCTGTCTGACAGAACTTCTGAGGGGTTTAGATGGCAAGCATTGGGGGGGAGGGGGCTTAGGGTGTGCTATACTATCTCTGGTTTTGGCTGGGGATGTTTTAACTATTACTGCAAGCCACCTTGAATCAAGAGGAAAGGCAGGATAGAAATGCTTTAATTAGTTAATTACATTTTAATTTTAAAAATCATGGTGCTTTCCCCGTTTACACTTTATGTTATTTCCTACCCAGTTATTTTAATAATGTTTACTGAATAATATTAATATTATTTTGAGCAATGTTGATTTTTGTTTTGTCATTCCACTAGAGGAAATACACTCAGAGAACACTAGTTCTCTACAGTGCATTAACATGAACGTCCCCACAACAGTTGCCTAGCCCCACCCTTGCAATTGGGCCCCACAGGTCATTAGATCTTCAAGAACATCATAGGGTTGAAGTCAGGAATGGCAGTAAGAGGCAGGGGATTAATGAAAGCTGCCCTCTGTCTCCCCTGCAAGCAGAAAAGCCTACTATGAGTAAACAGGGAGCTTAGGATCCTAGGCAAGGTTTTTCTCCAGAAACATACACATAGTACCTCAGGACTTCAACTTCACATTTCTTCACATTTCTTGTTTCTATATACCTTTCCTATTGTCATCCAGTCCTTCATTTCCTCAGCATCTGGAATTTCAGTAGTGCATTCTGGGAACCAGTCCACTTGCTCATAAGCACTAGTCTGCAAACACATAAAAGGAGGATTTGAATTGAGGGCCATCCATTCCAATAAGATCAACACCCTGACATATGGAAGTCTAACAGCCTGTACTCTGGGGATTCAAAATAATAACTTCAAAGAATATTAGTGTGTTTTAAATTAATACAGAACAAAATATTTTACTAATACAGAACAAAATATTTTACTTCCAATATGTTTTATTTTAGCCAGCATTCTTGAAATCTGAAGCCAGCTGCCAAACCATAAACTCTGAAATAGAGGGTTCGTCACCAACCTCACACAAGCAAGTAGCAAGAAAAGGACATACCAGACCCTTTTACTCCTACCTCTGGTTCATCCTTCCAGTTGACGGTCAACTTTCCATCAAAGCCTTTCAGAGTCAGCCCCAAGCCTCTTCTTCCTTTCTGTTGGGAAGCTTCAACAATGTCTTGCCTCCCTTGGTTATACTTTCCAAGGCCATCACCTTCTCGAAATCCCATTTTGGCCTATAAAGCAATGCACAAAAAGCATTTTGATAGTACCTGGCATCAAATGTACACACTTCTGTCCCTGCTTAGGCTGAGAGGCAATTTTGTAGCTTTGGACTACAGGGATTACAAAGTTCTCAGTGGACATCATGCATCTCACAGGAGACCTTCTTTACTCCCTGACAAGTTCATTCCACTTACCATGCTACTTAGATTTAAAGAAAACTAGATCCACTGTGCGTAAAGGTAACATTGCAAACAAACTAACTGTGGGAAGCCAAGGCGCCACTTGTCATCACCATCACCAGATGTTTTGAAGTACAACTACTTTGGACTGTTGACATCAGAAGCTTGGAACAAAGCAGGGTATATATTGAAACATATTGAAACCTACAGCAGTTTAGATGAATTGGTCAGACAGTAAATAAGAGAGAATTCTGTCTGCCAGTATCCTTTAGTAAGAACATGTATTTTCAAACTGTAGCCCCTTCCGCATAAGCAGAACAATGCGCTTTCAATCCACTTCCAGTGCACTTTGCAGCTGAATTTTACTGTGCAGAATAGCAAAATCCACTTGCAAGCAATTGTGAAAGTGGACTGAAAGTGCATTATTTTGCATGTGCGGACGGGGCCTGTATATCAGGAAGCCCTGGGATTCTTGGAAGCTTATCAGGGGTATTAAGTAACAAATAAACAATGGTAAACAAGCTTTCCTGCAAGAGAACATGCCAATGACTGTCATCAGTGTGAAGTTACAAGAGGGTTGGAGATGTATTATATGTATACTATCAATTCACACAGGGCAATAGTGGCCAATGTCTTATACAAACTGTGTGTAAGTCTGATATGCCCTACAATTCCCTGGAGACCACTGGGATTCCTTAGCCAACATGCTGACATGAAAGCGGTTCTATAAAAATAAACATTTGGAGACCATCAAGTTACACCCAGTCTCTCCATCATTAGATCTAACCTGTTGTATTTTGCACAAAATAATTGTCATTTAACAGGGATCTTGTTATCACAGAGAAATGATCAAGTGACAGGGCAACGAAGTGAAGATCTGCCTTTGAGAAGATTAACAAATCTCTATTCCTCTTCTGCAATTCAGAAGAATCAAAAATAGCTGAAGTGAAGGCCCAGCTTGTGTCAAACCTCTTTGAACAATTCACTCTGCAAGACTTGGGTCTCTCTTATTCCCATTCTTTTTAACAGCCTTACCACAGATGCATGCCTGAGTCCTCCCTCACAATGTTAGGAATTGATATTTTAATAAGACCACAATTTGGCATATTAACTGAAAGTTTCTTATTTCGTAACCTACAGCAATTTACAGTTGTGCTTTACTGGCATTAGGTTCTACTGTTTTTATTTATTTGTTGCATGTTACCTTGGGCAACAGAGAAAAGAAGGCTGATTTCAGATTTTATGTGTATCAACTGTTTTCCTTGCTTAAGGAAAGCATTCATGCTTAACCCTAACACAGGACAGAGAAAACAAATAAAAATAGGGGAACAACAGACAGTCAACTAGAACTGTACTCTGTGTTTGAAAGAAGCAAAAAGCTACTTTGAAATATAGATGGTTTGGTGCCTATCTAACTTACAGTACCAATTAATCAAAACAATGGGAAGAACTCATTCAGCTACCAGTAATATAACTGGTTGATAGCTGATAACACTGAGTCCTCTATTAATGAACATAAAAATATATGCTAATGCAAAGGGAATTTGGAAGGCCATAAGAGCAGCAGAGGCATAATGGTTAAGAGTAGGTGCACTCTAATCTGGAGAACTGAGGCTCATTCCGCACATGCAGAATAATGTACTTTCAAACTTCTTTCAGTGCTCTTTGAAGCTGTGCGGAATAGCAAAATCCACTTGCAAATAGTTGTGAAAGTGGTTTGAAAAGGCATTCTTTTGCGTGTGCGGAAGGGGCCTGAGTTTGATTTCCTTCTCTGCCGCTTGAGCTAGTCACAGCTTTTTGGAGCTCTCTCAGTCCCACCCACCTTACAGGGTATTTGTTTGGGGAGGGGGAAGGGAAAGGAGATTGTAAGCCCCTTTGAGTCTTCTTATAAGAGAGGAAGGGGGAAGGGGGTATAAATCCAAACCCTTCTCTTCTTCCTACCAACTGTCCAGGCTTCTTTAGGAAACCCTTCGTCACAGAATCAGAACCGAGCTATGAATGAAACTTGTTATAACGTAGACCTTGCAATAGGAAGGTAATTACTGAATAAAAAGAATTAAAGCTGTTCAAGGTAGGCAGGCAGCTGTGACACAAAAAAAGAAATAGTGCCAAGTTATTTTCACAGTCTTAATTTCTTCACTCAGAAGAACCACACCACAGACAACTAGAGTCTTTAAGCAAACACAGTAGTTGTGTAAACCATGTGTAAACCATGAGGCAGGGTTGTCCTTTAGTTTCATGGTGGAGATTCTGCATTTTTAACATCTCAGTAATATGCTAAAATTCAATGAGCAATGATTTCCTCAGCACTGCATCTCCAAGCTGAGCATATCATCTTTTTCTGCATGCTGCAGGAATGCACATGGTGCCAAACAGC
The DNA here is from genome assembly GCF_021028975.2 of Sphaerodactylus townsendi. Classification (NCBI taxonomy): domain Eukaryota; kingdom Metazoa; phylum Chordata; class Lepidosauria; order Squamata; family Sphaerodactylidae; genus Sphaerodactylus; species Sphaerodactylus townsendi. The sequence continues at coordinate 73,103,104 of NC_059425.1, forward strand.
AATATGACTTCACTGCCCTAAACTAGGAGTTAAGTATATTTCAGAGTCACTGAACTAAGAAGTCATTTGAAATTCTGATAGCAAATAAGGGGCATTCTGAGTATAAGGTGTAGAACAGTGGTTCTCAACCTGTGGGTTGCAACCCCTTTGGGGGTCGAACGACCCTTTCACAGGGGTTGCCTAAGACTTTCTGCATCAGTGTTCTCCCTCTGTAAAATGGATAAATGTTAGTGTTGGGGGACACCACAACATGAGAAACTGTATTAAAGGGTAGCGGCATTAGGAAGGTTGAGAAGCACTGGTGTAGAACAGGGGTAGGGAACCTGCGGCTCTCCAGATGTTCAGGAACTACAATTCCCATCAGCCCCTACCAGCATGGCCAATTGGCCATGCTGACAGAGGCTGATGGGAATTGTAGTTCCTGAACATCTGGAGAGCCGCAGGTTCCCTACCCCTGGTGTAGAAGAATCCAAAAAGAGAACATAAATACTGGTTGTGGTGGGTTTTCTGGGCTGTGTGGCCATGGTCTGGTGGCTCTTGTTCCTAATGTTTCGCCTACATCTGTGGTTGGCATCTTCAGAGGTGTATCACAGAGAGAACACACTGCGTTTTGCCTACATCTGCGGCTGGCATCTTCAGAGGCGTATCAAAGAGAGTTACACACTGTGTCCAGACTTCTCTTATAACAAACTTCTCTCTGTGATACACTTCTGAAGATGCCAGCCACAGATGCAGGCGAAATGTTAGGAACAAAATCCACCAGACCACAGCCACACAGCCACTTTTGCTCAACACTGTGGATACTCAATTGTGTGGGTCCTTCAGGGGTCGATTTTGTCTCCCATGCTTTTTAACATCTATGTGAAGCTGCTGGGGGAGGTCATCAGGAGATCTGGAGTAAACACAGCCCGGAAAACCCACCACAAACAGTTGAATCCGGCTGTGAACGCCTTCGACAATACATAGAACATAAATAGTTGCATGGGATTCAATTTGCTTCAAAAAAAATCATATCTCAACCTAGGTTAAAGGACTGTAATTCAGATTTCTTTAGGCCAGCATCATTATACTTCCACCTGAAATGCCAACATTAAAAACGGAAAGCAGAGAGAAAATCCTCTCTCTAGAATAGTTGGCATTCTGAAGACCCAATTACTGTTACTATAAAAATGACCAAGGCTGCAAAAGACCCAAGAACGTAGAAGTCCTGAAACCACAGATGCCTATAGAGATTGATTTATTGATATTTTTATTCTGCTCTGTACCCGAAGATTTCAGGGCAGGTTACAACATAGGATAAAACCCATAAAATCCAATAACATAAAAACAATTACGATCAATAACAACAAAACCTATTTAAAATCCATAAAACCTATTAAAAGCTATTAAAGTGCATAAAACCTAGGCCGTTTCCGCACGGGCCAAAAACGGCGGCCTGGGAACGGTAAAAACGGCAGGCCGCCGTTCGCACAGGCGGCAGCGCCGACCTGGCTCCCCTTCCCCTCCCTCAGGGCGGTGTCAGGCCATCCTCAAAAACACCCCTTTAAAGGGGTGTTTTTGAGAAAACAGCGTGTTCCCTGCGGCGTGGTGCGAACGGCACCGCCGGGAACACGCTGTTTCCCCCTTCCCTCGATTACTTGCCTTGTCCCCGTCGTCGCCCTGCTATCTTCCTAAGCCCCGCCCACGCTGTCCTCTGACCCCTGGAGGTCGGAGGGCAGTGTGGGCAGGGCTTAGGAAGACAGCAGGGCGACGACGGGGACAAGGCAAGTAAGCGAGGGACAGGGAAGAGGCGGCTCCATGCGGAGCCGCCTCTCCTGCGCCGGCCTCTGCTGGGGCCGCTCGCACGCTTGCGTGCGAACGGCCTCCACCCCCACGCCGGCAGAATTCTTGCTGGCGTGAGGGCGCCCGGAGGCCTGTGCGGAAAGGGCCCTAGTAAAATTCATAAAACTGATTTTAAAAATCATATTACCAGAGGGTGAAACCATCTCTTCAGCCAAAGGCCAGGGAAAATAGGTTGTGTATCTACCAATTTTCTAAATTATGTAAAGAAGATGCTTGACGCACCTCAGGGGAGAGATTGTTCCATAATCTTGAATTGGGCTCGGTAGCAAATTGGCAGCTAGCACAATCTTCGAAGACTGGCATGATGTGCATCTGGCCAGCAGTGCCGGTTAGCAGTCTTGCTGCTGCATTTTACACTACCTGCAGCTTCCTACATCTTCAAGGGCAGTCCCACATAAAGCACAATCCAATAGTCCAATCTGGAGGTTACCAGAGCATGAATTCCTGCAGCCAGATCATCTATGCCCAGAAGGGGCCATCACTGGCGAACCAGCTCTATCTGAGAATGGGTACTCCTGGCCACTGTCACTAGCTGAGCTTCAAGTGTCATAGCAGAGTCCAGGAGCACCACCAGATTTCGCATCTATCCCTTCCAGGGCAATGCAGCACCATCAAGTACAGGATATCTACCCAAGACCCACTGAAACATAGCACCTCCACCTTGTTGGGATTCAGCTTCAATTTCCTGGCCCTCATCCAGCCAATTACTGCCTCCAAGCACTGGTCAAGAACATCAACCACTTCTCCTGATTCAGATGGTACAGTGGGACAGAGCTAAGAATCATCAGCATACCGATGGAACTTTACTCCAAATCTCCTGATGACCTCCCCCAGCAGCTTCACATAGATGTTAAAAAGCACGGCAGACAAAATCGACCCCTGAAGGACCCACACAATTGAGTATCCACAGTGTTGAGCAAAAGTCTCCCATGACTACTCTCTGGTACAAGCCTCGGAGGTGGGAGTGGAACCATCCCAAAGTAGTGCCTCCAGCTTCCAAGCTCTGTAGCCTTTCCAGGAAGACACTGCGGTCAACAGTATCACAAGTTGCCAAAAGATCCAGAAGGACCAACAAGGTCGGACTGCCCCTCTCTCTCTCTCCTGGAAAAGGGCATCATTCAGAGTAACCAAGGCAGTTCCAGTTCCATGACTGGGCCTGAACCCAGACTGAAATAAGACTAAATAATTAGCTTCTTCCAAGCACACCTGCAGTTGCATGGCCACAATCCTCTGTAATATCTTGGCTTAAAAAGGTACGTTAACCATTATGCATTAGTTGTTTAGATCTTCAGGATGATAACAAGACCTAAAAATGTCAGGATCTTTTCTAGCTTTTTTACCGTTTCTACCTATTAGGCTCTGCTTCCTGACTTTCCAGACTTGCTGTCTATGAATGTATGGAGAATATTAAGGTGATACTGACAGGGCAACAGGTGAGACAAGGCAGGACTGGAGCCCACAAGGAGTACTAGGTGGTCTACATAGTAAATACCATCTTCTGGCCACTGAACGTCTACCCAAAGTAACCACTCTATGGCCTTGGCTTTTAAAAGCTTCTTTCCACAGCTGCTGAAAACAGAATCCAGTTCTAAACAATAAAATCAACAACCAAAGCAACATTATCCAGAATCTGCAACATAACCGTGACCATGCAGACTGCCAGTTCCCACAACTGAAAAAAAAAATCCCACACTGAAAACATCTTGGGGGTTCTAATAGAGAAGTCAAGGGAATCAGGCATACGGGGTAGAATTGAAAGTTGGGTTGGGCTTCTGCAGAAGCTCTGACCTACCATGAGCTTCTGAGACACGCTGCTATACATCAAGTAGCGGGCACTTGTGCTCTCCACAAGAGAGTCTGCTCCAAGCTTATTGCCAATGCCAGGTTGCCTCTCATTGCTCTCGCTGTCAGATTCGCTGCTGCTTGTGGTGGAAGACTCTGATAATGAAAGAGAGAGAAGAACCAGTATTTCTCAATCAATATGTGACAACAGTATCCTCAGAGACTTACATCTCCATGGAGGGCTGGAAATTTATTTCAGCATTCTGCAGGATGCTATGGACAGCAGACGAACTTCCACATTAACAGAAGGCCATTGAGTGACCAGGAGAAAATATCGGACACACATGGATGTTATGAACAAAACAGTGACATTCAGTGAGGAAGAAGAGTTGATTTTTATGCCCCACTCTTCTCTACCTTAAAGAGTCTCAAAGCAGCTTACCATCTCAATCCCTTCCTCTCCTTTGTGAGGTAGGTGAGGCTGAGAGGGTTCTGAGAGAACGGTGATTGGCCCAAGGTCACCCAGCAGGTTTCATGGGGAGGAGTGAGGAAACAAACCCGCCCACGCTGCCCTCCGACCCCTGGAGGTCGGAGGGCAGTGTGGGCGGGTCCCTACAGCCCTCCAGAGCGATGCTGGACATGATGGTGAGTGGAGGGGGCTGACTGAGAGGTGGCTCTGCCTCTCCGGCTGGGGGGGAGTAGGAGCTGCTTGCACGCTAGCATGCGAACGGTTCCCGAGCCTCTACCTGCATAAATTATGCCAGTAGAGGCTTGTTTCCACCTGTGTGCGGAAAGGGCCTGAAACATAATAATCAGAGACAATCTGGCTGCAATAATCCATGCTCTGGCAACCTCCAGATTGGAATACTGTAATGCACTTTACATGGGGCTGCCCTTAGGGTTCAGAAGCTCCAGCTAGTGCAGAACACACCATGAGAAGATAGGGGTAGGTACAGCAGCAAGACTGCTAATGGGTCTGGAACCAGATGCACATCATGCCGGTCTCAGAAGAACTGCACTGGCTGCCAATTCACTACTGAGCCCAATTTAAGCTGCTATATTTGACTTATAAAGCCCCAAACAGCTTGGGCTCCAGATATCTAAAGGAACACCTTCTCCCATATTGACCTGCCTGTAAGATAAGTAGATGAAGCCCTTCTGGTGGTTCCACCTGCTCAATGCTAGAAAAGGTGGAGACCCAAAATAGAGCTTTTTCAGTGGTGGCCCCAAGACTATAGAACAATCTCCCTACTGAGGTGGAGATTGTATACGCATTTAGAAAACTAATAAATACATGTGTATTTCCCCCTGGCCTTTGGCTGAAGAAATGGTTTCCCTCTTCTTGTAATAGGAATTTTAAAATATGGTTTATGAATTTTAAACAGATTTTATGAATGTTAATCTTATGAATTTTAATAGGTTTTATGGGTTTTTAAAAAGTTTTATTGGTATATTGTTACATATTGCATTTGTTTTTAGGTTATTGGTATTTTATAATTTTTATCTGAACCTGCCTTGAGACCTTTGGGTATAAGGCAGGCTAAAAAATACATATTAAATAAATAAATGAATAAGGAAATGTGATTATTTTAATATACAATATATCATGTGTATATAAATACATTATTGAAAGATCTGTTGCTGTCAATGTCATAAAGTTAACAGAGGCTCCAATTAGGGAGAGCACTGCAGCAGGCAAAAAAAGTGAGGAGAACGCAGTGCGGCAGCGCCTCCAAAGGGGCTTCAGGCGGCACAGGAGGAAAGATAAACAAAAAACCCTCCAGCCACCTGAACTGCCCCATATGCCAGACAGGCTCACGCCACACAAAATCTGCAGGTCCAGAGAATGGTGTTCCCAAGCTGGAATGCTGGTAGGAACATCCACTTCCCAGGAACATCCCCAGGCCACCCACCTCCACGCCAGAGTCCAAGTGCGCTGCTCTGCAATGGCCCTGACTTCCAGCTTTCACCACCACAGAGCTGAGGGGCAGCTGGTCGCAGGCGCCTTTGCCTTCTACACTGGCAAGACTACCACTTGTGCTGGTGGGGAAACATTTTGGCATAGCAATCTGCCACTACCTATGAGAATCTGGTCCCCCACATCTGGATTGGGCCGCCCCTCAATATTCAAATATGCTGCTGGGTAGGATGCTGGGCAGGATATTACACTGAGCAGGATTCAAACTAAACCAGACCCCCTCATGTCAAGCCTCAAGCTTCCCCTATCCCCCAGGAGTAGCCTTCTGTGAAAATCAGCGGGCTACAGATGGAAGGGAAAAGCAATAAAGTTTTGTCCCACTGATAAAAAAAGTTAGTCAAATTCCACCATATGAGTATGCAGGTAACATTTTCTTTTCAGGATATCAGGCATCTATGGTGGGATATCTGTCTGTGGTACCCTCATTCTGTCCCGGGTATTTATACTCAGTTTGCTTATAGAAAATATAGTTTAGCATATAAAATTGTACTGTTTTGCATATTTATAAAATTTAATTTTATAAACATTTTCATATATGCTAAACGACATATGGTGCATTTTCAGCTGTTAAAGTAGTAAAATAAGTTTAGGATTGATAAATAAATATTGCATATATTTCACTCCTAACCCCTGCCAATTCTAATTTTTTTCCCCATGGCTTCAATATTTCTGGAAATCTTACATCTCTGATACAGTATATAGGAACTGCATTCTATAGAAATTAGCAGCAGAGAATTTCAGTGCCACCAGCTGATCTTTGACCCCACTTTATGTCTGAGGCAAGCTGGTCACAGACCCAAGGCAACGAAGTTCAGATATAAATTGGCATCAAAGTCAATAACAGACAATGCACAGCTCTGTAAACATAGACTCAGTAATACAAAGAACAAATGGAATTAGATCAAACCTTTCTGGTCTACCAGGGTGAGTTTTTCCTACAGTGCTTGTCTTTGGCAAGTCCTGTGAGAAGACTTTGTTCAGATGATGTGACAGATCTTTAATCTCTCCAAGAAGCAAAACCTTTTTCCAAGCAACAGAAGATTTTGTTTCCTGATATAAAAAAGCTACTGAGCCAAAAATGAAGCTGAACCTAAGCTGATATAGAATTCTTAGCTATGGAAAAACTGTGATCTCTCTTATCCAATCACAATTTTCAACAACAGTTTTATTAAAATCTGCTTAGGTGCATAAACCATACAATTTATATAAAAACAGAATACCTCTCCAAATATAAGTCAACAATCAGTCCCTTTCAAATAACTACTCTCCACTTCTGTGGGTTAATATAAAACCCCAGCCTTTGCTATTAAAACAGAACAGCTGAAAAGTGAGAATGGCTCCTAAACTTTCAGCTGGCATCTCGAGACACCAAAAAAACCCATCCCTTTCAACACCTAGGCTAGAAGCTAACCATAAAAAGTCGACCGTCTTGCGTTTTCAACACCAGGGGCATTCAGATCCACATCATAACAATAATCAAGTGTTTTGGAGTACCCAGAAGAAGGCAGCCCAGATATCATGTTAGCCTAGCAGTCTAGTCTGAGGGCAATATCTGACTTTGACAGAACTGACAGAACATCCTTGCTGTTTAGAAGAAAGGCCAAAACCAGTCCATCATCTAGTAGAGCTTAGAAAGGGGGGGCCAATTACGTCATCATAGTGACAGCTAAGATAGTAACATGCTGTGGATTTTGTCAATTAACTTGCAAAGTTGTGATAACCACATTAATTATTAAGTGCTTGCCCAAAAACACATAAACACTGTATAAAGCACAAATTAAAAGATGTGATTAAATATATCATATATAGCGCCAACAGCAATAGAGGAGCAGCAGTGTCGTAGTAGTTAAGAGCAGGTGCATTCTAATCTGGAAGAACTGGGTTTGATTCCCCGCTCTGCCACTTGAGCTGTGGAGGCTTATCTGGGGAATTCAGATTAGCCTGTACACTCCCACACATGCCAGCTGGGTGACCTTGGGCTAGTCACAGCTTTTTGGAGTTCTCTCAGCCCCACCCATCTCACAGGGTATTTGTTGTGAGGGGGCAGGGCAAGGAGATTGTAAGTTCCTTTGAGTGTAAGTTCCTTTGAGTCTCCTACAGGAGAGAAAGGGGGGATATAAATCCAAACTCTTCTTCTTCTTCTTCTACATCTGCTAGCCTCGTTATCACTTAAATGATTTGTATGAACTGCACCCCTTTGGAATGCAAGCAGAGGTTCACATCACTGAATGTTCCTCTGTACCCAAAAAACTCCTTCCCTATATATGGCAGGAAGAGGATTCTAGTCCAGCCTTCTCTATGACATAACAGTTTTCTATGAGTCGGAATGGACGATGGGGTTACTTGTAATCTGCACTGCCCAAACACAGGCTTACCACATTAGTGAAAATTACATCAACACCCTTCTCTCCTGAAGTACAAATACAGTGACAGGTACCCATCACAAGAAGTCTCCAATGAGAATCTATCTGATCAGCAGTACCATTTCTACCATTACCTTGAGCTGCATGATTACTGAGTTGAGTTTCATCATCTGATGTGGAGCTGAGGGTCAGACCCAGCTCCTCTATCCTTTTCTTCTGCCTCTTCTGTGGGCTGCAGTATTCAGGTTCTTCTCTTCGCTTCATATTCGCTGCAAGAAAAGAAACAAACACTGAACAGTTTCCAATTCACATATAAAGCACTCTATGGCAATGCAACAGCTAAGTCTGGGTTTTCATCTGTGCACTGCAAGACAGAAGGAACAACAGGAAGGAAATACCATTCCCAGAGTGTTGAAAAATGAGTGAGGTTTTAATTCATTCATCAATTTCAAAATACTTATTCAGAGAGTAGACAGGGCCCACATTTTCATTTCAGTGCATTTGTCACAAATATAATCACTTTTGAAGGATATTGCTGTTTTCAACAGAACTTGATTACAATTCAGGCCACATTCCTAAGCATATTTAAACGGGAACAAGGCTCACTGAAATCAGTAGGACTAACTTCTGTGTGCACATAGACTGTCTGGGTCAGGGTTTAAGTGTACTTAAAATGGCAGAAGAGTAAAAAAGAGAGGAACTTGAGGACCATGAATATATAACCGGTTTAGCAGGCAGTTTTTATTCATAAACCTGCAAGGGGAAGAACCAATGTCTGACTGGTTCTGATTATATAAATAAAACTTGCTATATGAATCCCTGCATATTTGGATAATACTACTGATATCCAACACTTTGGTATTAGACTCATATTGGTGCAGTTAGATAATTATGGTTAAAAGATCACTCCTATGCAAGAGCTTGATAATATTTACTACTAATTTGGAAAACGCTAAAGAGTTAGTAAAAGGCATTTACTATGCTGAATTCAGAATAAGTGAAGAAAACAGGACCTGCACTCTAGTAGCACTTTCACATATGCTGAATTATCCACTTCCAATAACCTTCAGTGCATTTTAGAAATCATTTGCAAGTGGATTGAAACTCGAACATTGGAAGTTCAAGCAGAACTCACATGAAGCTGCCTTATACCAAGTCACGCCATCTCTTTATGAAAGTCAGTATTATCTACTCTGACTGGTAGCAGATCTCCAAGGTCTCAGACAGAGATCTTTCACATCTGATCTTTTTGACTGGAGACGTCGGGCACTGAACCGAGGGGACTTTTGCAGGCAAACCAGATACTAACTACACCAATGAAATGCGGCGATGCACTTAATGCAGGGAGATCGAGGACCGAAAACGAAGCGAGGAAAGGCCAGGGCCAGGCAAGCACGGAAGAGCCTGGGACCAGGAAAAGGAATGAGGGGTAGTAAAGAATACTTGTGTGGGATACAGACAAGAGGGGAGATGGCAGATGAGGGAAGGCAGAGACGAGGGTATTCTCCCATGGTCGCTCTCCCCACCTCCGAGGGCCCGGCTACACTCACGAGGAAAGCAGAGGGGCTGCGCCACAGGCCGACAGAAGCAGAAGGGAAGGGCACGGCTTTCAGTCAGCCAGAAGCGGCCCTGGGCCGGAGAGACAAAGGCTGACCGAGCCCTGCCAGTTCTTCTCCGCCACACTTCAGTTTCGTTTCCCGGCAGCTTCACTGTGGGGCGGGACCCTTCCTTCGCGCCCGGCGCATTCTAATGACCTCAAACGCTCGAAGGGGTAGAGAGCCGTCCGTGCGGCGGAGACAGACCGCAACGCAGGTTTCTCTGAAATGCTGCGCCCCCTAGTGGACGGCGTCTGGAAACGGTTCTGCGCTGGATATAGCGGTCAATGAGACACGGCCGAGGAGTAGGCTAGGGCTGGGCTGGCTTGTTTCTCTGTCTTTCCCTCACAGATAAATGCTATATACAGTTATAATTACGGATGACGCAGAAGGACGCTTACTGATTGATCTTATTCTTAGGCAGATTCCGCATGGGCCAAAAACAGCAGTGTGAAAACGGTGTAAAATGGTTTAAAACGATGTAAAAGGGTTTTACACCGTTTTCGCACCATTGTTTTTGGTCCATGCCGAATCCGCCTTAGGGGGAGACTAAAAAAGAATTGAAATCCTAATGCGATTTCATATATGTAAAGGAGAGGGGAAATTGATGTAAAGTGAAAGTCAGCTCAGCAGAAGTTGTTGCCTTATTTCGTTTCACACATTGTAAATTATTTCTTGAAATATTTAAGTCAAGGGAAATACATAAATAAAATTTTATTTTGTTAAATATAACCCAGAATCCCACACTAGTAATTTTTTCAGGACCACATAGCCCATTGAATGCTTTAAAGCTTAGACACACTATTTCAGGGGAAAATATAAATAGGTTTGGAATTAAATTCAGATGGCAGCGAAATATATATGGAGGAAGATATATGGAGAAAGAAATATATATGGAAGATCCTCTGAAGATGCCAGCCACAGATGCAGGCGAAACGTCAGGAGAGAATGCTGCTAGAACGCGGCCAAACAGCCCGGAAACCACACAGCGCCGGAATAAACATCATTTTGCACCTATTATATTTGTGTGAAAAGAAATAAGAGCGGGCACTGCAGAGAGGCCTCCCTCAGAATGGAAGGAGGTCTTAGGAGCAACCTTCTGGGGGTATCACTTTGCATTTGAACAAACTTCAGCTGCTGACTGATCTCTTGCTAGGCTGATCTAACTGCTTCCAACACCAGCAGCAGCAGCCAGAGGGGAAATGGGGACAACACCTACTTTTCTTTCCTTATAGGGTTGCCAACTTTCACATGAAGTGTGGAGATCTCCTGAAATCGTAATAGGTCTCCCGGTTAAAGAGACTGGTTCTCCCTGTAGGATTGCCAGCTCCAAGTCTGGGGGTGGAGTCTGAATGGAGTGAGGTTTGGGAAGGAAAATGACATCACCAGGGTAAAATGCCGCAGAGTCCATCCTCCAGAGCAGCAATTTTCACCAGGGGAACTCATCTCTGTCACATGAAGACAGATATAATGCCAAGTGAACTCTACCTTCCGCTCAGAGATTGAGAATTCTAATTCCTCTGGAGAAAGTGGCTTCTTTAGAGAATGTAGCCTATGGCATTATACCCTTCTGTGGCTCCCTCCCAGTGTCTACCCATCAAATCTACAGGAATTTCCAAATCTGGAGTTGAGAACTCTCCTTCACAGCTCCCCAGTGTTAAGCTTGGGAGCCAGCGTGGTGTAGTCGTTAAAAATGGTGGACTCTAATCTGGAGAACCCAGTTTGATTCCCCACCCCTTCACATGAGCAGCAGATTCTTATCTGGTGAACTGAATTAATTTCTTTGCTCCTCAATATGAAGCCTGTCAGATACCCTTGGGCTAATCACAGTTCTTCAGAACTCTCTCAGTCCCACCTGACAGGTGTCTGTCATGGGGAGAGGAAGAGAAGAAGTTAAGCCAATTTGAGACTTCTTATTGGAGAGAAATGCAAGGTATATATGCAAAATCCCCCTCAGCAAACTCTATCCCCTTCTTCCCAATGAGAACCCAAAACAATTTACACTGTTCTCCACCATTTTATCCTCACAACAAGGTAGGCAGGGGTGTAACGAGGCAAACTGGAGCCCTGGACAAAACCTGAGTTAGATGCCCGCCCCCCATGGGCGGCCACCCCACCATGACCAAACATTTTTTTTTAAACCAGGTCATTGGTGCTTGCAGGGGGTGCATTTTTAGACATATTGCCACCATAATTTCAGCGTATCATCAGGAGACTGTCCTTATGCCACCCTCCAAGTTTGGTGCAGTTTGGTTCAGTGGGGACAAAGTTATGGACCCTCAAAAGGGTAGCCCCATCTCCTTAGCTCCCATTGGAAAGAATGGGGGATGGGGCACCCCCTTTGATGGTCCATTACCTTGGCCCCCCTGAATCAAACTGCACCAAGCTTGGGGGATGCCATCAGGACAGTCTCCAGATGATACCCTGAAATTTTGGTGCCGATATGTAAAAAAATGCGCCCCCTGCAGGAACATCCCAGAAATTTGCCCAAGAATCTTTGTTCTGCATTGAGTTTTCTGCATTGCTGTCAATGGGGGTTGCAGGCTGTGGGGGGGCACATTTCTGAAGGCACAGTCTCAAAACTTTCAGGGTCTCATCAGGAGACTGCCCTTATGATACCCCCCAGGTTTGGTGCAGTTTGGTTGGGGGGGGGAGTTATGGACCCTCAAGGGCTACCCTTTTAAGGGTCCATAACTTTACCAAACTTGGGGGGGGTGCCATCAGGACAGTCTCCAGATGATACCCTGAAATTTTGGTGCCGATATGTCCAAAAATGCACCCCCTGCAGGAACATCCCAGAAATTTGCCCAAGAATCTTTGTTCTGCATTGAGTTTTCTGCATTGCTGTCAATGGGGGTTGCTGGCTGTGGGGGGGGGGCATTTCTGAAGGCACAGTCTCAAAGCTTTCAGGGTCTCATCAGGAGACTTCCCTAATGATGCTCCCCAGGTTTGGTGCAGTTTGGTTCAGGGGGGCCAAAGTTATGGACCCTCAAAGGTATAGCCCCCATCTCCTATTAGCTCCCATTGGAAACAATGGGGGATGGGGCACCCCCTTTGGGAGTCCATAACTTTAGACTCCCTGAACCAAACCTCACCAAACTTGGGGGGGGGGTAGCATAAAGACAGTCTCCTGATGATACGCTGAGATTCTGGTGTCGCAAGCCTAAAAACTGCGCCCCCTGCAGGCCAAAAACAGAAAATCACTAAAAATACCCAAAAACGAACCCTGCATTTTGATGCCCCCAACAAGGTGATGCCCTGGGCAGCTGCCCACCTTGCCCAATGGGCATTACGCCCCTGGAGGAAGGTTAGGCTAAGACTGTATGACTGGTCCTGTATATTCCAAAATGGAACACAAATATTTCCTACTCTTCCATTTGGCCTTTGCTGCAAAATAGTTTTTTTAAGATTTGCCAAATTTTGTCATCTGCAAGATAGTTTGAAACTATTATAGTTTTAGTTTTGAGACTGGGAAATGAGACATCAAACTGTGAAGTTTGTTGCAGTCTCATAAAAAAATATTTTATATACCCATGGAATCAGATGATAATTTTCTCAAATTGTGTACCTTATGTAACACTTAAAAAAATCTAAGTAGAATTGTAACTTCATCCATCATTTGCTGTACTGTCTTTGTTTTAGAATAGTCCACTTGGGTCCTGATGCCTACCTAATTCTGTTAGGTAGGCAGGCACTAGGACCCAAGCGGAACATTCTAAAACAAAGACAGTACAGCACATGATGGATGATGTTACAATTGGTTCTCAACCTGTGGGTCACGACCCCTTTGGGGATCGAACGAAAGGTCCTAAGACCATCAGAAAACTGTCTTTTTATATTTTATATATACCAATTTTATGGTTGGGGATCACCACAACATGAGGAACTGTATTAAAGTGTGGCGGCATTAGGAAGGTTGAGAACCACTGATAGATCTTTTGGTGGAAAAGGGTATAACAGTTCTGTAGCGTTAGTAGCCATCTTTGGATTATTGCAAATGCATAATACAAAGGATTTCAGACAATTGTCTCTCATGTTTTGTAGTTTCTTTCAACAATTATTTCTGAGCTGGTAGAATTTGTTCACCTAAATGCTGCTGCGAGAAGTTCTTTTTTTCAGCTTTATCATAGTTCCTTTGGTTAGTCATCAGTGCATTGAAAGTATATGCCTAGGGGAGCTGCACCAAGATAGAATCCAGTCTTGTGGAAATGACATATTTCCTGTAGAAATGACACAGTTGTCACACATCAGAATAGGTGCTTTTTTTAGCAGCTCTTTCAATTGCTGTGTTCATGGATTGGTCCCCAGTAAAACTCACCACCTTGTGCAAATAGCTGTTTTGGGAATAAACTTTGTTAGCTAAGAGATATTCCTAGCAATCATCATAGACTAGCCTTGCTCACAGGCTGAAAATTTCTGATAAGAACATCAGATTTTAACCTTCCTTGATTAAATTGTATGTCTGACATGGGAACTTTGCATTCAAATTTTTCTGTTGAAAATGGCCTAGAATTCACTTGTTGGTCTTATCTAATGTTTTCCTGCACTGGGGTATTAGCTATATAACATGTAAAACCATTACAGTTTTATTGGATCACTTTTTTTGTACACCTCTGGGGCAAAAGATACCAAATCACAATCCTGCTAATTTCAACCTACCAAAATATGCATTAAAAGTAACTGTCAAAGCTTGTAACTTTTGTCATGCAGCTACATATGCCCAAATCTACTGCTATTATCAAATGCTATAAAAAAGCTAATTTACCGTTAACTTGCTTTACAGTTGCAACTGAAAATGTTTTTACATTTTTGTCGTTGTATATCTTAGTTTGAAACACTCTTATCTTGTGTCTGCCAAGCCTGTCCACAACAGCTGTTACACTCTGCTGTTGAACTCTTGTAGGTGTTTCTACTTTGACTATCACCTTCAGTTCTCCTGGAAGGATGTTAAATGTGCCGGGCCTGCCTTATACTGGTAGTAATGTTAGTTGCTCAAGAACCCAAAGATAACTAAAGCTTTCTCTTTTCTTCTAAGGTAGAAATCAGAAGAGTCACACATTAGAAAAACATGTAGTGTATATATCTATTAAAACAGAACAAAAAAAAGTGTACAACATGAATACAAAAGTAGCAGGAAAACCTTTGTGCTCTAGAGCTTCCTGCGTGATAGAGGGGATTGGCTCGTTTTTTCTACAGAAAATACCAAATTGGTGTCTACATGGTTTGTGCTGGGAACTATAAGAACTATACACACTACTACAAGCCATGTGATAAGTGTAAGCCTACTATTTTAACTTAAGGCATGCACCAAGAAAACATTTAAATATCAGGACTGATCTCGCACTACAGGCCAAATTAGATGCTGCACTTGTTTCCAGCCCTGTCCCCTTTAAACAGCCCTTTTCCCCAGCACTGCTTCCCCCAATCAAATGAGCAGTTCCACATTACTGTTTTGAAGTAATCGAACAGAAAAGCTACAGGAAATCCTGTTTACTAATCTCCTACATCACACTTAGCTTGGCCCTAAAACCATGGAAGAACACAGTACATCATCTGATTACTGAAAAGCCTGTATTGATTCCAAGACCAGATGTTTGGCATCTTTTTGGTTATTAAGCTTGCTTCACATATTACAATTTCCCTGAAGAACACCAGTTAATTCTACAAAAACAATGTTCTGTGACACTACTATTACTGTGTGTCACATGAAGAGTACATATTAAGAAGCAGTGGCTCCCAACAACCCTGCACCCTCAGTGAGATAGACAGCTCTGCTTGTCACATAGTGGGAGGAGACGTTTCTGAGTTTTCCTCTGAAGGTAATATCAGTTACAGAGCAGAACTTTCAAAGAAGCATCCCACCCCCCTTCCTCTCCAAAATAAAGGTTGGTTTTTCCAGTCTATATTTTATACATTCATGTTGTTTCTAATTTACTTGATCTGGACATAGTGATAGCATCCAGAGCAAAGGTGCTGAATGATATGACATCACTTGTAAGCACTTACAACATAAATAATTTCAAGGACATGCTGACCTGAATTCTGGAATTTATGAACATGTTCCAATAATTTATTGACAACTGTAAACTCCCAATAGAGTATTTAGTGACACTGAAGTAACCAGTAATCATATTAGTGTTTGGAACTCAGCCTGAAAACAAAGGGAAAGAGGGTAGCCAGAGAGCAGGGGAGTATGTATCCATTGGTTTTCTAAGCAATCCATATTAGTTTATGAGAACGTACAAAACAGAAATAAGAATTTTCTTCCTTCTACACATCTTAAATAACAATCTCTAGTTATCTACATTAACAACCAAATAAAGAAACATTGCCTGCTTAGTTACTTGGCAGTTACTTGGCAGTTACTTTGAAACTGAAACTATTGAAATGGATTGTGAGTTGCTACGCACTTACTCTGGCAAATAATTTTGAGCACTGATAGATATGTAATTGTCATATTTCATTTGGTGGAGATACAGCTCCTTCACTCAGTCATCCCACCCACTGAACAACAATATTTCTACAAAAGCCAAACCGGCCCACCCACACAAATCACTACTGTCATTTTTTTTACTTTTGCTGTTCATCTTGGAAACAGGGCTGAAGGGAAAGGAAGATTCAATATTTTTATGGGCCATAACAAGAATTAATCAAATGAGCTTACAATCATCAAAGCAAGTTTATCTTGAAAGATGTGAAACTACACAAGATGGTACTACACAAAAATTACAAAGAATTGGGCTGCCAAGCATCAAGTTCCACTCTCCTTTCCATAATTTCTACATTAACACAGGTCACACCACTATGATGTGTTGCTTTTCTCCTGAAAGCAGCAACAAAAGCTCTGGAGAGAGAAACACACATCATAATGACATCAGGACTGGGTTGAAATAGATGGGGACTAAATACTGGACTGCCTGTCTGGCAGCCACATGTGCTTTGAACTGAATAGTTCAGTTTTGAATAAAAATCTTAGAACAGAACCTTACTACAACTTCAAAATACCAATACATGTAATTAGCTGCAAGACAAGATTTTTGAAATCTTTCTACTGGTCTCAAAGTTGTATCCAGTCACATAAAATATTTGAACCTGGTTTTGAACACAGGAGTATTTTACGGGAATTTTACTAAATCTTGCAATGTTAAGTTGATGGCAGGAACTGATGGCCCACTGGCCAAATATGTCCTGGATACATCCCACACCTGGCCTTTCACTACACTTAAACTTGCTGAAAAGCAAAATGGGAGCCAAAAACATACCAACTGCTCTGGTCACACTATTCCTCTTGCCTACCTCTCGGTTCCAGGAAAAGCAACTGATGGCTCAGTCTTGTAGCCTGGTCCCACTACGGCTAGGTTTGAGGAAGTGAGGAAAGAAAGTAACGCTGTCCCTCACCACAGTGCTCTGTTTATATTGCCAACTCACTACTATAAAGTAAAAGCTGCCTTCAAGCTCAGGTGCTCAAGGATCCACAGTTCCTTATTTAACGAGTGACAAAATAGTTACTCAGCTGAGCTGAACTGGTATGTTACCCTCCTGAAGTAGATAAAGCAAGGACAGAAACAGAAGTTTACAGTCACCACTGGGTTAGGATGAAAAGTGGGTTTTGAGTCACACAGTGTTTGATAATATGCTTTGGAGATACTATACATCCATTTGAGGGGGGGGGAAACAGGACTCTGCCAAGCCCTTTTAATCCACAATTTAAACTCCAGTCTCTTCACTGTTCCTAATGTCTAGTTCTTCCTCCCAGCAGCCTCCAGTCAGCTGCAAAGGCACAGCCCACATTCTTCAGATGTTGGAGTCCCCTTCGTAGTCTTCACTTTCATAGCTGCTCAGTGACAGGATGGAGTTAACAGAGGTAAGGCTGCTGGTCTCGCTGTCTAAGGTTGAGGTGTCTCTACTGCTCTCACTGTCTGAGAAAGATGTGAGACTGCTGCTTTCACTTTCCAATGCTGCGTCCTCCAGAGCAACTTTCTTCTCTGCAGCTAAAAACACACAACCAAAAAGTGATTAGGTGAAAACAGTGCCAATGCTTTATACAGGAGAGCAGCTGGCAAATGAGAATTTTCTGTGGCAATCCCACCCTAAGACACTTTAGTATTGAAACGCCTAAAAACTGAGGCCTAAGTCACTTTCACACGATGACGAATTCCAGCTGTCAATGGTGGGTATACCATTCAGAGCCAGCATGATGCAGTGGTTAAGAGCAGTGAATTCTCATCTAGAGAACATGGTTTCAATTCCCCACTCCTCCATGTGAAGCCTGCTGGGTGATCTTGGGCCAGTCACAGTTCTCTCAGAACTCTCTCAGTCCTTCTCATAATTCTCTCAGGTGCCTGCTCTGTCTGTTGGGGGAGGTAATTCTAAACCACTTTAAGACTCCGGATGGCAGCGAAAAGTGGGATAAAAACCAGCTCTTCTTCATTCACAACTTATAATGCCCTGGCTCTATTTTGTCCTTTTAATTTCAGGTACTTTTTCTAAAGTATAAACCCATACCCTTTCCATTCCAAACAAAGATGACTTCCACAATCTTTTGGGCTGCAGAAAACAAAGCAATAAGATAAGAAAGCAGCAGCATTCAACTTCTGGTGTGATTTTCTACCAAAGGCAGGTGGTGTAGGAGTCAACATGCCACCACACCCATGTCTCTGCTGCCCAGCTCAGATGCTGTGTGCATTATGGGATGGCACATGAGGAGGTACAAACTTACTAGAGTTCTTTGAGGGTGTAAACAGACATGTGGATAAAGGGGAACCAGTGGACATTGTCTACTTGGATTTCCAAAAGGCTTTTGACAAAGTTCCTCACCAGAGACTGTTGAGAAAACTCAGCAATGAAGGAATAAGAGGGGAAGTCCTCCTATGGATTAAAAACTGGTTGAGGAACAGGAAACAAAGGGTGGGTATAAATGGGAAGTTCTCACAATGGAGAGATGTAGGGAGTGGTGGTCCCCCCCAAGGGATCCGCTTTTGGGACCAGTGCTCTTTAACTTTATTCCATAAAATGACCTGGAAGTAGGGTAAGGGTAGTGTGGTGGCCAAAGTTTGGCAGGATGATACCAAATTATGTAGGGATTGGTAAGAACCACAAAGGATTGGGTGAAGAGCTCCAAGCCGGACCTTGATAAATTAGGTGAGTGGAGCTAAGAAATGGCAAATGCAGTTCAGTATGTAGCCCGAGAAAATGTAAAGTGACGTGCACGTAGGGGCAAAAAAAAATCCAAACTTCACATAACACGCTACAGCAGGGTCAGTGCTTATCAGTCACAGACCAGAGGGAAAGGGATTTAGGCGCCTCTTAGTTGATAGTTCCATGGGAATGTCAACTCAATGCATGGCAGCTGTGAAAAAGGCAGAACTCTATGCTGGGGATAATTAGAGGAAAGGAATTGAGAATAAAACTGCAAAGATTGTCATGTCCCTATATAAAGCATTAATTCGTGGTGCACCGCACTTGGAGTACTGTGTGTTCAGTTCTGGTCGCCCACATCTCAAAAAAAAGGATATCGAAGAGATAGAAAAAGAGATGCAGAGGACAGGGCAACGAGGGATGATTAGAAGGATTGGAGCACCTTCCTTATGAGGAGAGGCTTCTGCATGCGTTTGGGACCTCTTTAGTTTTGGAGAGGGAGACGTCCTGAGGGGGGGGGATATGATTGAAGTCTATAAAATTATGCATGGGGTAGAAAATGTTGACAGAGAGAAATTTTTCTCTCTTTCTCACAATACTAGGAACCAGGGGGGGCATTCATTGAAAATGCTGGGGAAGAATTAGGGACTAATAAAAAGGAAAACACTTCTTCACGCAACGTGGTGATTGGTGGTTTGGAATATGCTGCACACAGGAGGTGGTGATGGCCACCAACCTGGATAGCTTTAAAAAGGGCTTGGACAGGATTTATGGAGGAGAAGTCAAATTCTATGGCTACCAATCTTGATCCTCCTTGATCTCAGATTGCTAATGCCTTAGCAGACCAGGTGCTCAGGAGCAGCAGCAGCAGAAGGCCATTGCTTTCACATCCTGCATGTGAGCTCCCAAAGGCACCTGGTGGGCCACTGCGAGTAGCAGAATGCTGGACTAGATGGACTCTGGTCTGATCCAGCAGGCTAGTTCTTATGTTCTTATGTTCTTATGAGGTGCAGCCAGCCACTCTCAAAGCTCTGTTCCCCAACCTGGGTTCAAGATGGCTGAAGGAGGAGCTGCCTTGTGGTCAATGGAATGGAGGGGGGTTTGGAAGAGGCTTGGGGAAACAAAGCACCATGAATCACCCCTGCATATTAATCACTTGTTGTGCATCATCAGGAAGAATGACTTGATCCATGTTCTGATTGCAAAATTTGAGAACTAATATAATACCCTCAGGGGCATGATTTAGGACTTTTCATCAACAGTTATTACTTCTCCCTCATTTCTCTAAAAAAGATCTTCTCAAACCATATTGGAGAGTAGACTTTCTAGCTCGAGACATCTTTTACAAGACTCACTTTTATGCTTCTAAATGTATTGTGCTGCTTTTATGCTGTGACTGAATGCCACAGTTTTTTTCAACTTTACCATGTTTTACGTTTTACTATGTAAGCCGCCTCCAGCAGGTTCTCCAGAGAGGTGGCATAGATATTTTCTAAACAAATATATACACTTCTCCAAATAAAATAGGAAAAGCCTCCCTCATACATTTCTTCTGTTAAACAGAACAACTATCCCATGGACACATAGGACATCAGAGAAAAATCAAGGGCCAGACCATGGCTCCCTATGCACCTAGCAAGGTTACCTCCGATGAGAGGCACTGGCTTGCCTTCTACTTCTTGGTCCAATGATCAAAGTGACAAACGCCTAAGAAAGCCTGGCCCATTCTAGAACATCACAGCAAACTAAACTATTAAAGTCTAAATCTGTCAAATATATTCCAGGTAGCAAATCATACTACTAAGTTCCTCTATAAAGTCGTTTCATGAAGTTTGGCAGTTTCCCTGATCAAGATCACTAACTGCAAATGGTTCCTGAAGCTACAGAGACTCTCTCAAAGCCCAGCACACAAATAAAGTACAGTCTACTAGGCACACACAGCATCCCTGCTCTACTCAGATCAGTTCCAAAGCTGGAGGAGGAATGAAATGGCAAGACTGATGTTGAACATACACAATATCTTTCTCTGACGACAACCCATCTGAAAGTAGTCATTCAGTGAAGCTTTTTCATATGGTCAGGAACTTAATTCAGCCTTCCCTATAGAAACATGCTGAACCTTTAGGAGACTTGATTCTTTTCAAAGATGCTTTGCAGGCAACATTGCTGATGTCTGATCCAGCTTAGATATTGAACTGGTTGTTAGTTATACACCAAAATTGGTAGGGCTGGTTATAGTTGTTTGGATGAATCTGGTTTTCGGATGGAGGTTGTCTTGTCCCCTAATGTTTATACATTATGCATCATGAAAAGGACTGAGGGATCATGTGACTCTACTGATTCTCCTAGATATCTAAGTTGTGTTCAGACTCACTGATCTGGGTATTCTTCAAGAACACAACACAGAATTGGGAACAAGGACCTGAAGTAGTTCTACCCTTTCTTCAGGTTCCAGAAGAGGGTCTTGGGGGATGGCTTACCCCATGGGAATTACCCAGTGGTATTTTTTAGAGGTCTGATTATCACTGCATGCATTTTTTACATGCAACCACTGGCATATTATTATCTGGGGCTAAAATGTAATAGCATCAATGTGCAGGTAACACCCATCCTCTTCATCTGTGTTATACAAGGTGGTCATAATATACCAGTCCTGGAACAAGTGACCAAGTGTTTCTGGGCCAAGTTCAAGGTGCTGTCGAGCCTTTAAAGCCCTAAATCGAATGGGAACTAGGTATTTCAAAGGGTATTTACTTCCCATATGACCCTCCCTATGATCTAAGGAAAGGCCCTTCTCCAAATTCCATCACTCAGTTATATTAGGATGATCTCCATGTATATCATAGCTTGGTCAGTGATTGCCTGAGAGCTCAAGAACACACTCCCATGTGAAATCCACCTTGCTTTATCCCTAGAGACAATACAGAATCATCGGCAAACCTTTCCATTCAGGACAGCCTCTTCAAGATGTTTCCTGATTTTTGCATTTTCCTGCTAGGATTTATTATTTTTACAAATATTTATATTGTTTTTATTTTTCTCTTTATGTCACTCTGAAATGTTTGAAGAGATGTAGAAGTAAAATACAGTGATCTTTTCAGTTCTTAAGTTTCTAGATGTGAGTGAAGTGAACACTGGAGAAATGTCTATATCAGAAGCCTCAAGATAAGAATGCATACAATTTAGGGTACTTTGCAAAAAACACAGCCTCCCCTTGGATCACCTAAGTTAATTTTAATGTGAACACAAAGGAGACAGCTGGATTAGCTGGTCCACCAAAATACAATAGTTAACAAAATCTGTAGAAGAAGTGTTGACTGAGATATCTTCTTGTATAAACATTTTTTAAATACTGAACCCAAAGCAGTCTTTGAAACTGTACTTGGACATGTTTTTAAATTTAAACAAAGCTCTACAAGTGGACAGAAGCCTTTGCCACTGATACATTTCTAAGGGATCACTATGATAAAAAATGGTTGTGCAAAGTTTAAATATGTAAAAACAGAAGACCCACCTCTCACCTTTTCGTTCTTTGATGAGTGCCAGGCGACGTTGCTTTGTCTCATTATCTAGATTTTCCACCATCCTATCAATACAGTTGTCTAGAACTAGGGATCGTGTCTGGGATATTATTGACCTCCTACAGATTGGACACTCCATCTTGCGCTTCATCCATTCTCTGACACAATAGGAACAAAAGCTGTGTGCACAGTTTAGAGTGACAGCCTGCAAAAACAAAAATTGGACTAGTATCTCAGCGCTCTCTCACTGAAAAAAGTGAGGTGTTTATGTCCTTGCTTGTGCAGAGGAAAGTATAATTTTAGAAAAAAAATACAATGGGAAGAAAATGATTAATATAGTCTAGTATTAACATTTTGTGTGGTTATTTCTTTCATGTAAAGTGATGGGTTTTAAATTTCTTTTGGTGTGCATATTCTGTGTGTAGGTGACACTTTGGTTTGAGTATTATTAGATAACAATTTGTGATTTGTATCCTCCCACTCTATTTTTTATTTTAAAATAATAAAAACAAAGCTTGGTACAGAAGACTGTTTCTCTCTCCCTCCTACCCCCCCCCCCAATGGAAAAACCTATGGTCTGAAAGGTGTTGTGGGCTAGATGGGCTTGTATACACTTTCTTTTTCTCTCTCTGTAAATTATCAGTTAAAAAAATACAATGTCATTATCAATACCTGCGATTTTATCTTATCCTATAAAAATGGGGGAGTCAGACTGATGGCAGGGGGGACTCACACCACTTCTGGAGACCGGTGATCAGGCTGAAGCCTGCATTTGGTGTCCTTCCCCATTTATTTATTAGTATAAAACTATTAGCAGACCATTCATTGAAAAACAAGCAAAGAACGACTATGTTATGGAATATTATGCAAAGCTAGATATGACATTGTTTAAAATATATGGCCCGAATTACTTTTTGAACTAATGCTAGAATGACTACAAAAAGATGAATCCATCGGTAGTTTATCTGTAAGGTGCCCTATGCTACTGAAAACTGCATTTTAAATAAACTCTAAAAAACAGCACTTACCCATTTATCAATAAGACTCTCTTTGTAATAGTTGAAAAGCAACAGCTCAAGTTGCAGAGTGCAACACATTCCTCTCCCTGAGGAGAGGCAGAGGCCCAGCAGGGGGGAGTGTGTAGGGGTGGATGTTGATAATTATTGTTGGCCTAGGTACGCCCCACTCACACACAAACAAGCCCTTTAGTCAAAAATCCTGTCAGCAAACATAAGCTGCCACTAGTTCTGAGGGAAACATGGGACTTTGAGAGGCTTTTAAGAAATAAAACAAAACTAGATTTTATTTACAAGCTTTCGTCTCAGTTTGATGTTACAGAGAGATTTTTAAGCATTTCTGGTTCTTTAGGCAGATATTACTTAATTGTTACAGATCAAATGCAGTTTCACTTAAATGGCTGTTTCAGTTTCAGCTTCATACACACTCAGGTGTCACTGTTTAAGGCAAAACTTTCCAACACAGTCTTGAACACTCTCCTAAAACACCCACCCTTAACTCCAATGGGATTCACACTACCTTGGGGCAGAGTAAGTTCTGGGGTTTCTCCAAACCCGCACTTAACTCTACCAGTTAAGTTAACACACCCTCATGAACTCTCCAGTCCAGTATCTAGGTGTGGTTTCCTCATGAAATAGCCACGCCCTCTGTGAGGTCTTAGGAGTTTCCCTCCTGTCTTCCACCAACACCTGGTGAAAACAAGGATCTGTCCCAGTCAGTCTTTGAGATTTCTTAAAAAACACTAAATACTATCTCTTGACTGGATCTGAGGACTGACGCGATCTGTGTCTCACTCTCCATTTGACAGGCACAATCTCTGTATCACACAGTCTCCCAAGTTGCTCTCTGACAGGCTCTCTCTGATTTATAAAAGGCAAGCACGCCCTCTCTGTGGCTCCTGGCTACTGCATCTTAGCTGGCCAATCAGGTTGATCTCTGGTTAACTCTTGGTGCTCCTACTCTGAGTGAACTGCACCATTTTAAATTAAGTATTTTAAACCCCAATTTGTCACACAGAGCTTCCTAAATTTATTAAGAAACTGCATATTCAACTGATGTAAAAAAATATAATCCAGAATTATAACACAATGTTTTGATATTACTTCAATTACCCATAAACTCATAGCCCTTCTTCCCCTCCCTTCTTGTTTTACGGCAAACAAACCAGAGCTTTCTGTTAGTGTGAACTGGCAAACTATGGTTTGCGCTTGCCCTCCACATCCCTCTTGGAATCAGAACACACCAGGGGAGAAATACTCATTTCACATCAAGGCTTACTCATGTAGTGCCAAATCTGGCATTAAAAGTAAACCAAGCAAGCCTCTCTGTACTTCTGTCTTGAAAAGTTTTACCAGCAACTGCACTTCCAGTAAAGGGAAGTAACCAGTCACATTGCCAAAAATTCAGAAAAAATTGTTCTCAGATAACAGCCTCAACATATCCTAATATTTCACAAAAAACTCTTTAAAAGAATTCTATCCACACTGTTATAGCCAAACAGCACCAAATGTAGCAATACAGTCTGAACAGGAAATGGGCCTTGCAGAGAGCTACAGAGAGGAATCCATATCTTGTAAACATACAGGTCTGGAGAAGAGACCCATTAATTAAGTTGGGTAGAACAACTTCAAGAATGGATTCCATAAGGAGCAAAGTATTTGTGCTAGTATACTGCTTCTTGAAATATTGCTTCCATTCAATCTCATGTGTTTTAAATTATATTTCACCTCAATAAAGTGTTCAGAGCAGATTGTACACTGCAACTCATTCTCCAGCACATCATTCATGTGACTCAAAGCCTCTTCCTTTTGTGCTTTTGCCTTCTCTTTCTCCTCCTGTAACCAAAACACACACAAAATCAAGAACTGTTGACAATGCCCTGGATATGAGAGACTAAGTACTGGATGTGAGAAACGTACTTTCTTAACAGTAAGAAGTAAGAAGATGTCAACAATATGAAGATGCCTCTGAAGCCACACCCATCCCAAACTCAGCCCCACCAGCAAGCAGCTTCCTTAAGATGCAAAACACATGCTTCAAAGAAGACAGCAATCTTGTAACAAAGCCTGAAACAACTTATCCCATAATACCACATTCTACTTCTTTTCAATACCTTGGTCTCCTTCAACTCCCTATCCTTGGCTTTAATTATTTCTTCAAAGTTCTTTCTGCTACGGCTCAGTTCTCCCATCAGAGCATGATGCTGCGAAATCAAAATGAAATATAACATTTGAATTAACAGCTCTGAATCACAGAATTCTACTTGACACCCCGCCATCTGTCACCTCACTAATCAATCTCACGACATAAACGTACCCCTTGAAATGGGAGAAAGATTTTAATGTTTTTATACTGGAAAAATGAAGAGAGATATTATGGCCCATGGACCAATACAGAGGAAAGACATGACACAATATCTTACAAATAAATTCTAGTAAGGAAAGATGCTGAACAGGCCTTTTGGGCCACTAGTAACTGTAGCTTCAGGGTGTAATCCAAATCCGCAATCAAAGACATCTACTATGTTATTATCAACCAATTTAGAATGCATAATAGCTTAGCATTACTTCTTAAGGGTACCACTAAAACAAACATTCAGACTGCAGGTTAAACATATGATCAAAACACTCCTCCATGCTAAAAAGTTCCCCACACAAATATCAGGATAAAGGATGCTCCCTGGTATGTCAAATTTCTATGTGCAGGGAACATTTCCCACAAATATCAATGCTGCACATTCCAGTAGGGTACCTTCCAGATACAGATTTACTCTTTCATCTGACCCAGAGCAGCACTTCCACAGCTCTCATTCATTAACACCCCACATGTTCCTGAAACTTGTTTATTTAATTATGACATTTTCATCACTTGGACAAATTGGAAAGAAGCACTGAAATTTTTTTAGCAGGCCTTCAGAACTTCCATCCCATTATCAACCTGATCTGAACCAATCCACATAAGAAGTATATTTTCTAGACACAACTGTACAAATCCATAGTGGAAACACAATAACTATGTTATATTGGAAATGTACTGCTCTCCAAACCTACCTATTCGCCTCTAGTCATCAACCCAAAGACACCAAATGATCTACAATCCCACCTTTCCATACATCCTCTTGTTATGTGAATGTTTTAATCTGCACTCTTGTGCTAAGTTCAGAATTAGGTATATGGGAATAGCCTAGTACTGTCTAAGTTACCTGCACCAGGACTTGGGCCAGTTGTTCTTTCAGTTTCTCTTCTCCTGGTTCTTCTGCTCCCTAAATGACAAAAAGAGGAAGCCAGTCAAGTATAAAAAGAACATGTTGGATATCAGGAGAATCCAAAGCAACTAGGTATTTGGGTTTTTTCTAGCAAAAATAATGAGCGGCAACAATAACTGTGAAACTCCAGTGGCTTTCTTTTTGCTCAGAAAGAGATGCTCTTCTCCACAAGCAACTGAAATGCCTGCTGGAACTTCAAGTTACAGGGAGGCTTCTCTAAACTGTTTATTAGGTTCTTCCATGAACAGTCTTTTAAAAAGGCCAGTTTATAATGTAAAAAGTTTTGCTGAATACAGATTTCAAAAAAATTCTAAAAAAGAAAAACGGTTGTGTGGAATAATTATGGAACTGTCAGATTATGTTGTTCTACTTACCGTATATACTCGAGTATAAGCTGACTTCTTCAGCACATTTTTTATGCTGAAAAAGCCCCCCTCACCTTATACTTGCGTATACACGGTAATTCCAAGATGGTGGCCAGAGCTGGGGCTGCTGTGGGGATCCAGTAAGCATGTTGCTGCTTTTTTTCTAACTCACCAGAGAGCCGTAAAAACAAGCTGTAAGGACAGCCTGCATAGCATTACAACTAGGTTGTGTGTGCGTGTGTGTGCGTGTTAAAATAACCCGAGGCATTTCTCTCCTAAGGGTTATTGGTGCATTGCATTCTAGATTAATACAATTCTTCATACAGTAGTTTACTGCCAAATACTGATGTTGCTGAAGACAAAGACTTTCTTTGGAGCAAAGTTTAGGCTGGCATGTCTATGAATCCCAGACTTATTCTACATTTGGAGGGAAACAGTGGTTTATTTGTGTTCCTAGAGTGCTGGAAAGCTGCACATCCCTAATTCAAACTCTGTTAAGCAACTCTATCTCATCTTGTTCCCAAATCTTCTGTTTTTAGCTGCTACCAGACCAGACAAAGATAAGGGGTACTGTCGTTCTTTGTTTATTTAAGACCAAAGCAGGTCTGCTTGCAAAGACCTGTCTGTGTTAACTTCTTTGTGTTAAGATAGTCCAATAAAATGTCTAGTATTTGCCTACATTATAAACTGCCAATCAAAATCTGCCACTGTTACAATGCAGAAGGAGGGACATTATAGGACATTATACAGCTTTCCGAGCCCTCATAAGAACATAAGAACAAGCCTGCTGGATCAGACCAGAGTCCATCTAGTCCAGCACTCTGCTACTCGCAGTGGCCCACCAGGTGCCTTTGGGAGCTCACATGCAGGATGTGAAAGCAATGGTCTTCTGCTGCTTCTGCTCCTGAGCACCTGGTCTGCTAAGGCATTTGCAATCTCAGATCAAGGAGGATTAAGATTGGTAGCCATAGATCGACGACTTCTCCATAAATCTGTCCAAGCTCCTTTTAAAGCTTCCCCCCAACATTTTCAATGTATGCCCCCTGATTGTAGCCTGGTTAGGGTTATGCCAGCTCCACCCCACTCTCTAAGGCTCCTGAGGGTTGCTGATTGTGGCTTGGCCAAGGCTGTGCTGCCTATAACCTGTTTTCTGGGACTGCTCAGGCTTGCTTCTGCTGCTCAGGCTCTCCTGACATTTCTCTGCTATTCCTTCTTGCAGCTGGCTTCCTGGAGGTCCCTGCATAGTAAGTCCAGGGATGGGGCTAGCAGTTGTGGGGTGCTGCAGGGTTCCTGAGTGGGCATTTGTACAAGGAGGCAGCCCCATCCCTGGAAACAGATGACAGGAGATTTTACTCTTGAAATCTTATAGCACAAAATCTGGTTGGTCTCTAAGGTGCTACTATACTAGAATCCAGTATGATAAGAGTCTTTGCCCTGGTAAAAGAGGCCAACCGCTTTTCCAGTCATTTAGTTTGGCTTACAGCTGTCTTTAAAGATCATTTTCAAATAGTACAGTTCAAGAAGACTGGGTAATTTTACCTGGCAGAGCTTACCTCTAGCTCTTCATAGAAGGTCTTTTCCAACTGTTCCACCCTCTGCTGTTGTTGCTCCTGCTCATTGTATATCTGGTCCTGCAAGTCTTGCAGCTCCCGCTGTAAAACCTGCATGTCTTCTGGAGTACAGTTCATATTGTTCTGTCTCACATTCAAGACAGCTGTCTGCTTTTCCTGCATCTTGGCTTTTAACTTAGTCATTTCCACCAGCGTTTTCATTATTTCTTCCAAACCACTTTGAGAGTGGGCCAAATTGAGAGCTTTTGGATCCTTGGAGAGGGGAGATGCAGCACTCCCAACCTGCACAATGCTACAGTGATTTTTCTTCTTCTCCTTCTTGTGTAGTCTTGGAGGAAGTAGCACTACATCCACGTTTTCTGTTGATGGCTTGGACAGTTCTGTACTGATGGTCTCAGATTTCCCTAAAGAATCAGCATCAGAAGACAGCCTGTCTCTCTTAGACCTGGAATTGGAAGGTCCTTCCGCACCAGGAATGTCTACTTCCTCCACGCTAATTTTACGCTTAGTCCTCGTATCTTTCATTTTCTCCGTCAGCTGGTCATTTTTCAGTGCTAAAAAGGGACTAACTTTCATCCATTCATCCTTTATTAAAGTATATTCATATTCAGCTGTTTCTTTGTGCTTTAAAGGCACTCCTAACTGAACAAAATCACCTTCTTGTAAAAGATAAGCCTTTGATGGATCAATGCGTTCAAAATTTAGCCAAACACCATTCAGACTCTGAGGATGGAAGGAGAGAAAAGAATTGTGTTTATTTTATTTTTTGTGGGGGGAAACCCTACATAAGTTTAAAAAATTGCAAAAATAAAATACTTCCAGGAAAAAGATGCAACACAAACTGGCATCCCTTAAATAATATCAAAACTATAAGTGCAGTGATCCAGTGCACTCATAGCTCCAGCACATTTGAAACACAGGACAAGTTGATTATTTGTTTTACAAGCAAAGAGGAAATAACTGAATAAGCTACTAGTGAAGATTTTAAATCATACTAACATATATAGTCCATATAAAATGATACATTTTGTCTGAAAGGCTAAATATTATTATTGGTTATGTGAGAGTCTGACAGAAAATATATTTTTAAAGAAACAGATGGAGAAAACACAGCAATACAAATTCCTGTCAAATCAAAGAGTACAGTCTTGTACTCAAGACATGCTGTGTATCTTGACATCAATGGCATCATATACATGTATAGCAATCAAAAACAAATGGTGAAAGACTTAAATGCACAAAACATTATTTGCATTCAAAATGTATGAAGTAATGTTATTATCCAGCCACATCCAACACTACAGAAATGAGTTCCTCATGGGAAGTAAATTCTGGCCAAGGAGAAAAATCAGGAACAAAGGAAAAATAGGGAACCCAAAGAAGTTTACATCATTCTGCTCTTCTCCATTTTATCTTCACAACAATCCTGTCAAGTATGTTAGGATGAGTGGTCCAAGGTCATCCAGTCACCTTCCATGGCAGAATGGGGATTTGAACCTGGGTTTCTCAGATCCTAGTCCAAAACTCTTACCACTAGATCACACTGTGTGGGATGACTGCTGTTGAACAGCAGCAAGCAGCCAGGCTTCAGTGTGTCATGAACATCGGTTGGCAGCAAGCAACCCAGTGGGTTTGCCAGGCCTAGACCCAATTTCTACCTTAAATGCCAAAATAGTCTGGAAATGGCCCCTCCCCAGCCTTTTACTGACAGCTGCCAAAATTGGGAGATTAATCCCCTCCCCAGTGTACCTGTGGTTTTGCTCAGGTTTGTATAAAGACATGTTTTGTGTGTCTATTGCTCCAGTTTTGGGATTTATGAATCCACAGATTTGACCAAATTGAGAATTAAATATACTTAGATTCAGAAAATACATACCACAATAGGTCATGATGTGGCTAGAAGGTACACAATACAGTTCCCTTAGTGAAACTAAGCAGGCTTGAGTCTGGCCTGGGCCTAGATGAGGAACATCTCTGGAAGCTCACATTCACCACCTCAGCTTCCAGGATAGAAGAAAGGTAGGACACAAATATAGCAATGCAAATACTGCATGGCAGGCACCCTAGTGACAGAAAGCAACATACATGACAAAATATCCGACTAGCAGCAGAACGACATTTTAATATGTCATTCAGCCAAGCCAAATCCAATTCAAACATAAGCAGTGGTCTAGAAACCAAAAATCTACTTCCCTGCTCATGAAAGACATGGCTGAGCACATCATACTCCAAAGAAGGCAAAGTGATGGAACACGTGAAGTGCTAGTTCCTTGCTAGTTCCTAAGCTGCATTTGACTAGTGCTTAAGAAAGAGATGCATTAAACGTCCTTATTTGGCAACCATTATAAAGTTAAGTGGAAACATTAGCCTTTCATTTTCACTACCAAAACCGCTGGAAGGAAACTTCAAAGAAGTCCTAGTGCTTCAGAACACCGTACCCAATAATTCACAATAACATGCAATGAGCAAGTGCCCCTAACCTCACCAAGAAACCTGAAGCACTGCCAAGTCCTACTAAATATGGCTTCCGCAAGAACCCCACCTCCTGGGGCTGAAAATACTTGCTGGCACACAGAAACAAGGAGAGAAAGCACACTGTGGCTGGCAAACCTCTTCTAGACATCTGTAAAATCATCATGTCTCCACAACTTACTTCCACTGCTGATTGGCTGACTGTAAGATTACAGCCATTATGAACCGTACCATGAGCGCACAGAAAGTCATCAACAGTGATAATTATGGGTAAGAAGCAACTCTGAATATTTATACTGATGTCATCTAACAGCTGGTCAAGTTCTCTTTTTTTCAAAAAATATTGGCCATTCTATATTTTACCAACACTGAGAAGACCCTGGATGGGTCAGGCAAGCTTGATCACATCAGATATTAGAAGCTAAGCAAGATTATGGTTAGTACTTGGATTAGAGACCATTGAGGAAGTCCAGAGTTGCTATAATCAGGTAGTGGCAAACCATCTCTCTGTCTCTTGCCTTGAACACCCGACAGGGTTGTCATAAGTTGGCTGTGACTTGATGGCACTTTCCATCACCAGACAAACAGGTATCCTATTGCCCAAACAACTTATAACATACTTAAAGGCCCACATGGGGTTTTTTCATATTATCTGTTGCAGAAGAGGTGCTAGAATAGAAAATGGAACTCTTTAATACCTTTATGGGCATTTCCTTTTACATTTGTGATCAAAAACCAAAACAAGATTTAGCAGACAGGCTCCTGTATACATTTACCTGGAAAAAAATTCTAGAAGAAAATCTAAGCTGCATTCTTCCATCTTCCGCTACAAGGGCCCGGCCGAGCTGGCTCCCTTCCTCTCCCGCGCAAGAGACTGACTCCGGCTTTCACGGTGATCCCATTACAGCGGTCACCTCCAGGTTGGACTATTGTAACTTCGCTTCTGGCGGGCCTACCTCTTGCGCTTTGATCCGGAGGAGTTACAGCTGGTCCAACATCGCGGCAGCCCGTCTACTCATACTATTAGGAAGCGCCTTTCGTGATCATATCCAACCTGTGCTGCGCCGCCTGCATTGGCTCCCAGTTGAGTTCCGGATCATCTTCTGCAAGGTATGGGTGCTGACGCTTTAAGGCGCTTTTATTGCGGTCTGGGGACTCCTTCTTCGTACGCTTCGAGGACCGCGATACTCCCATATGTCCCTTCCAGGCCCCTCATGCGTTCGCAGGCAGAGGCCAATTTGCACTGCTAGTCCCCGGCCCCTCCTATGATGCGACTAGGCCTCCACCCGGGACCCAGGAGGGGCTTTTTCACCGGCCTCTGGCTCCCCTGCCTGGTGGAACACTCTCCCTCCAGCTGTCCGGGCCCTGTGGGATGTTGGGTGAGTTCCGCAGGGGTCCTGTAAAGGCCGAGGAGTTGTTCGCTTGCCGGGCTTTTGGAGTGCCCGGCCGCTGATGTGTGCCCCCCCCCCCCCTCCCGCCCCTCTACTCTAGTTCTTGTTTACAGGGTCCCTCCCACTCATCTATGGGGACTCCCTCCCCTCCTTTGTGGGAGGTTTTTAAAAGTGGATTTTGTTGCTGACGGCTGTTTTATATGTTTTTATAATGTTTTAAAAGCGGCTGTATCTATTTTAAATGGACTTGATTGTATGTTTTAAACTGTTGTTCACCGCCCAGAGCCCTTCCGGGGTAGGGCGGTATAAAAAACTCTAAATAAATAAATAAATAAATGAATGAATGAATAAAATAAATAAATAAATAAATAAATGAATGAATGAATGAATGAATGAATGAATGAATGAATGAATGAATGAATGAATGAATGAATGAATGAATGAATGAATGAATGAATGAGCACAACTATTTATTACAAACTCCCCTTTGCCTTTGAATTAACAAATCCAAAGGTATTTGTTTACAACCATATGCACTGTCAAAGGAAGACACTTGCTTTAGAATCTAATTCTTATGTTAAGTTGAGACATGTCATGCTGCCCTGCTCGCCAGCTAAGACACAGAAACATCAAAGGGTTTGGTTAGACGCAGTTCTCCAAAACAAGTCAACACTTATCATTTATATGAAAATCAGAATGATTCCTCCAACAGCAATTCAAAATACTTTCCAAATCAGTATGAGAATACCACATGAACAGACAATAGACAGCTCTCTCTATGTAAGGGGCCTCACATAGTCAGTGGTGATGCTCACACTATTTAATTTGTTCACATAGATTTGGAATTGGGAGTGAGTAGTGTAATGGCCAAGTTTGCAGATAACCAAGGCTGACTGCCAAGCATTGCAGAAAGGCCTCTGCAAACTGAATGATGCAACAATGTGGCAAATGAAATTCAGTGCTCGTAAATGTTAGGTGAAGCACATTCACCTTACACTTATCTGGACAGAAGGGACCTGGCCATAGCACTGCATGCCCTGGTAACCTCCCATACAGATTACTGCAACATGGGGCTTCTGTTGAACCTATGCCCATATTAGCAGGGAGGCCCTCTTAGTGATTCCTTCTGCTGCCGAGGTGCAGCGGGAGGGGGCGCATGGGTGGGCTTTTTCTATGGCAGGCCCCAAGCTGTGGAACAGCCTCCCTGCAGAAATTTGCCAGGCGCCGACACTTTATCGATTTTTGTGCCTTTTTACCCTCTTTACCCTCTTTTGCGCCTTTTTATCCTCTTTACCCAGGCCTTCAATGTGTGACCCCCAGGGTCCCACGTATCGATGCCAGCTGAATGGTAGGGGAAGGGAGGGGTGGGGATTTTAATGGATGTTTTTATTGACTGTTTTAAAGGACGTTTTAATGTTGGCTTTTAATGTTTTATGTTTTAACAGGGCTTTTAACCCCATTATGTAAGCAGCCCTGGGACTTTGGTGTAGGGCGGAGTATAAATGGAACAAATAAACAAATAATCCCAATGTTAAGTACATGCTAATGGGATCTGAACTTGCTGAGACCTAGAGGCAAAGAGACCTTGGAGTCATAACAGATAACTCAATGGAAGTGCTGACCCTATATGCTGCAGCAGTGAAAAAGGCAAACTCAGTTTGGGGAAAGGGGCTGAAAATAAGACAGCCAACTATATAATGCCCATGTACATAACTATGCTGAGGCTTCATATGGAATACTGTGCGCAGTTCTGTTTACCATAACTCAAAAAGGACATTTGTGAACTGGAAAAAGTACAGTAGAGGACAATCAAGATGATTAAGAAGTGGGGGCATCTTTCCTATGAGGAAAGGCTGAAGAGCTTGGGATTTTTATGTTTAAAAATGAGAAAACTGAAGGGGGGGCATAATAGAGAATTATAAAATTATGTTTGAGAAAGAGACAGTGGTTGTTGGGTGAAATCAAACCTGAACTCTCCTTGGAAGCTAAAATGACCAAACCAAAGCTATCATTCTTTGGTTACATTACAAGAAGACAAGACTCACTGGAAAAGACAATAAGGCTAGGAAAGTTGAATATGGCAGAAAAAAAGGAAAACTCTGCATGAGATGGATTGACTCCATAAAGGAACCCACAGCCCTCAGTCTGCAAGACTCAAGAAAGTCTATTAACAACAGGACATTTTGGAAGTCATTAATACTTAGGGTTAACATAAGTCAGAAGCTAATTGACAGCACTTAAACCAAAGAGAAAGAAAGACACTGGGCAGAAAAAACATTGTTCCTCTCCCAAAAAACTACAACTCGGGACAGTCCATTAATTTGATGGACACTAGATTCAGCACAGACAAAATACTTCCTTATTCAAGGAGTGGTTAAAATTTGAAATTCGCTGTCAGAGAATACAGTGATGGTCACAAGCATAGAAAAATTTTAAAAATAATTTGATAGATTCATGAGGATAAGTCTATCAGTGGCTTCTAGCAAAGATGACTAAAGGGAACGTTCCCATTTAGAAGCAGAAAACCTAAATATCAGCGCAAGGAGGCAACATCAGGAGAAAGATGTGGCCACTGTGCTCTTTGCTGGCTCTCCAGAGGAACTGGTTGGCTATTGTGTGAAACAGGATGCTGGATTAGATGGGGCACTGCTATGATCCAGTAGGGTCTTATGATTTTATGCCAATTTAATGAGGTGAATAATGTTGGACTCAGAACAAGAAAGAGCTGACTTCTCATCCTAATTAAGCCCCAAACCCCATACCAACTAATCGTTTTCAATTAACCAATTCCACACATTTAGTGTGTGGATAAAACAAGATAGCATCAACGTATGCAGCACTGACCTGCGTGAAGGAAAGACCAAATGCTCTTTTATCCTCAGAATTTCCACTTTCTGGAAACCCCACTCTTTCAAATTGGATTCCACATTCAGCATCTTTCAATTCATAACCAATTACAATGATTTTCTGTACCTTGTTATCTGTCACTGTCCACTGGCCATCAGAATTCTGCCTGAACACACAATGGTTCCGCGAGATCATTAATGGGCAGGATCTTGACATCAACTGGTATGTGACACCAGCCCCTCGACCTATGGTCACCTGAACATAAAAATAGACATTTCTAATAAATTCACTTCAGAATAATCTGCCACGGAAAAGATGCTCACTCTGAATTAATTACTTTTTTATCATAATTCAAGAAAATACAGTAACACACCATACAAAAGTCCTCTAGGAACAAGACTTCATTTTAAGTGCAGTTTTTTAATCTGATAGTCAAAACATAGAAAACCCTTGACCACTTTGTAAATGAGATAAATTTACAAATAGCACAGTCTATTTGAGATTATGCTGAATAACAGACAACCTAGTTAGCCATTTGCATTGATGCAAGTAAAAATAGCAGAAAGTAAGTATAAGAGAATTGTCATTACACATTCTCCAGATTGCAAATTAATTTGACTGGAGACTTATCAGGTATTTTGACATTGATTCTCTTTTTCTATAACAAGACATTAATTTTTGTTTTCTATAACAATTATAACAATTCAATCTGCATCAGCATAGAATGTTAATACCTGAACTGTGATGCCCAAATATTTTCACTGCACTCCCTTCGGGTCTCATGACATGTTCCATTTTTTCCCCTTCCCCAAACGCCGCTGTTGACACAGCTTCCTAATGGCTCACAAAATCTTGAATGAGGCCAGAATCCTCAAGGTCCTCTGCGGCTGTGTCGTCCCTCTGCAGGCTCAAGGATCCTCAGAAAATCTGCTTGGTCACTTCTCATAATAAGAATCAGCCTCACAACCTTGTAGCTTTTGAGATCACCATGCTTCATGTGTGTAGGAGAGTTCTAAGCAATAGTCACAGTTTCCAAGTCATAAACTTTCCCAGCTGCCCTGTGACTTCAATGTTCTTCACGCTGTTTGCACTAAAATTATACAAACTTTTGAAGAAACTTCTGACATTTTTAATGTGTCTTAAATGTTTTAATTTCAGAAGTATAACCAGACTTTATCAGGTCTATATTAATTGTGATTCATCAAGTCCACTGCAACTATTTATTGTGACATGTCACATACCTGATAATCTTCTTGCTTTTACCATCCTAAGCAAAGGGCAAAATAAAGTATATTGAGCTCAATAGTTTATGCCATTGCTGTATCCAAGCTGTCAGAACCCAAATAGAGTGTGTACTACGTAAGAAATGGGAAAACAATGATGTGCGTAGTACACTGGCTGGCCAACAATTATAATTCTTATTTTAGTTTTTAAATTTCTATAAGGACATTTAAGTCATATTCATCTTACTACTCATACAAAACTTAATAAACAGCTTATATATCAGCTTTCAAAACACAGGACTTGCAATAATACTTCAAATCATAGAACACATGTATGCATATAAATCAGTCTTCCATGAGACTTGCAAGAGAGGTGCAAAACCAAAATCTTCCAAAATACAAGTCCTCCATGAGAGGACGGAGTCCCAGTGACATTGCTGACAGGCTCCGTGGTTGCTATCCAGATAAAAACTTAATAAACAGCTTATATATCAGCTTTCAAAACACAGGACTTGGAAAAATGCTTCAAACCATAAATTATGTTTGCATTTAAATCAGTCTTCTGTGGGACTAGCTGAATTCTTCCAAATCAGTCTTCTGTGGGACTAACTGAATTCTTCCAAATTACAAGTCCATGCAAACCGGAGTTCCTGTGATGTCGCTGACAGGCTGCAGATGGGAAGCCTCTGTAGTTGCTTGAATCCAGAAAAAAGAACGCCTTTGCATATAATAGTTTTCGAATGATATCTTCATCATAAACAAGTTTTCCAATTTTATAACATTGCCATATTGAAGTTATGGTCCTCTGTTCATTTTTTTTTACCTCCTTCAATGGCTAATACCAATCCTGTATCCAAGCTGTGCCTAGCAATCTCATGTAGAACACCTTCAAAGAAATCTACTGTTAACTAGAACCAGCACAGTGCTAGTTGAATGAGCCCAATCCTAATTCACATCTGCTTCGTTTTGTTTTGCACTGTGATACATATTTACAAGAAAAACACAATTAAGAGGAAGTCATTTCTAGCAATGCGTCAGACCACAGTTTACTTGGAAAAAATATAGTGAACAGCCCAAAATGTGCATAGCTACTAACTTTAGTTGGAAATGTTTCACACACCTTAGTAAGTTAAGACTGGTGAAACTCAAGACTCAATGTGCTGTAGTGGTTAGTATCAGCCAAGGATCAGAGAGACACAGGGCCATAGCCCATTCCGCCATGCCATGCAAGTATAATGGTTAAGCTTGGACTGCTGACATGCTCTCAGCCTAATTTACCTCACAGGGTTATTGTGAGGATAAAATAGACAAGGGGAAAATGATCCTAGCTGCTTTAGGTCCCCATTGAGGAGAAAGAGAGAACACAAATGAAGTAAATACACTAACAGAGAAAATACTAACCTATTCTCCACATACTTTTACAGTTCAGTTCAGGGAAAGAACTGCATTGACAGCTGCGTGCAAATGTATGAGGCAGCGCAAAAGACAAAATGAGAATAGGAGAATTTAACATTATACCACTCTTCGGCGTTGGTTTCCAAAAAAATAAGTCAACATAATAAAACAAGAGCAATCCCCAAGGGAGCAAGAAAGATGCATTACGATTTAGAATAACAGCGGTAATGTAAAACAGCAGCAGAAGCTGTTAAGAGAAATCAGAAATTAAGACAAACAGCGCGACTCAAGGTACAGGAATCCTAGAGCTGGAGTTACAATTATGGCTCAATGGCCGTAAAGCTAAAAAGCTCTGTAAAGAGGACAGCGGCGGCCATGGCCAATGTCCCAAACCCCCCAAGAGGAGGAGGGTTGCAAGTCGCCCTGCACCCTCCAGGGGGCGCTGCGTTTTCCCTCCGTGCACTCTGTCTCGCCGTCCCCTCATCCTTAGCCTACTCCTATTCCTCCCTCAAACCCCGGGGATGACAAGCAGTCCCAACACGCTCTCACCTCACCGCCGGCCTCCAGCAGCAGCCACTCTCCGCTCATGCCCGCTCGCTTGAGGCACCAAACCTGGCCCGGGCCCCCTGAGGGAAGGGGCACTCTCTCGCCGCCGCCAAAACCTTCCGCCATCTTCAACGACCTCCAGGCCGAAGCAATCGCTCATCTCGAGTGAGCGGTCCACAAGCACCGCCCAACTGAGGGCAGGAGGGAAAACTGGCACGCGCTCCAGCGCTTCAACCGCCCGTCACAATGATGGCGTCTCACAGCCCCGCAGGCGTGAACGTGATCAAGCGATGACCGGGTATGCGTTGAAAGGATGGTGCAGCATCTGGTATCTTGAGAGGGCAGGAAGCAGTCTATGGAATGGTGCTCATAGTTCTGGACTGGGATACCTGGCTGATATCCCTCTCTGCCACGAAGCGCGCTGGGTGACACTGGACCTATCATTCTCTCTTCATCCAACCCACTTCCTGGGATTGCTGTGAATGAGGAACAGAGTCGCTCTGAGCTTCCTGGAGGAAGTCTGGGATAAAATGTTATAAATGGATGGGAATGTGAACTACCGTATGTGAACTACCACCAATCTTTTTTCTTATTATTATTTTCTTTGTTTTCATTCTGGTCTGGATTCTTCCCTTTTGCTCTGAACATAGACAGCAGCACTTTTGAGGGAGTGCATTAAGAGCAATTGCTGATTTTATCATCTGTGAGCAGAGGTGGATTTTCCTAAATCCTTTTGCTCAGAGTCTGCCCAACTCTGCAATGCCCTAGAACAGGGGTGTCAAACATGCAGCCCAAGGGCCAAATCCAGCCCCTTGAGAGGGCTTATCAGGCAAATGAGCTTGTTGAGGGAATTTCCCACACAATCCCTATCTGGCCTGGCAAGCCTCCTGTGGGTTTACTAATCCAGGCAAACACCCACACCATCCCAATCTGGCCTGGTGAGCCTGCTGTGGCCTCACCAGCCCAGGTACCCACTCACCCTTCTCCCAATCTGGTCTGGTAAGCCTACCACCTGCAGCAGCCACCCCCAAAGGGCCGACCACTTCCCCCATTCCCAATCTGGCCTAGTGAGCCATCCCCCCCCCCCCCCCGCCAGTGCTACTCAGCTGAAGCAGCCACTCCTCTTCACCACCCAGTTCTAATACAGACTGGCGAGCCTGCAGGACCTAGCCTGAACAAGTATGTCAAATCCAGCCCTTGTAACAAATGAGTTTATCACCTCACCCCTAGAGTGCTTGGAAATCAGCATATAAATGATGTGGACACCTTGATACTTTGATATTTGTCCTGGCTAGGATATCGCCAGCTCATAGGCATTGTTTGTTTCCTATCAGGGCACTAACCAAATAGAGCTATTCTGTCTGTATTATTTGAAAGCAAGAAAATATGAGTGGGTTTACGAATTTAGTTTGCAACTTATATATTGTGATTTATGTACCTGTGTGTCTGTTAGCTTTAATAAAACTACTCTGAAGTCTGTTTCATGTATTATGGGATGAAGGTCAGCTTAACAATTCTAGTACTAAAAATCCAACATTACCATAAAGATCAGAAGCAGCGTTACTGAACAAATTACTGCCATAGTACACTGAAACTCCAATTTAATTCCCATATCATGCACTTTGAATAAAAGTACAAAAAATACATTTGGGAAAGTTTTGAACTGAAAAGGACTTGGATTTGTCTTTTCATAGTTATCTGTGTCTATTTATAGGCTTAATGATATATGTCCCAGTTTTCTATGTACATATATAGCCTCTCTGCATTCTACCATATGAATTATTCTTTATAACAGAAGGACCACTCAATATAACCCACCACCCATTTGGTACAATTCTAGAGTTACTGTGGTTAAAAGATCGGTGGATTCAAGAAAACATAATCTTTGCTGTCCACCAGGGGCAAAATTCCAGCTACCCTGTTTCCTCGAAAATAAGACATCCCCTGAAAATAAGACATAGTAGAAGTTTTGCTGAAGTGCTAAATATAAGGCCTCCCCCGAAAGTAAGACATAGCAAAGTTTTTGTTTGGAAGCATGCCCGGCAAACAGAACACCTGGAAAAATAAGACATCCCCTGAAAATAAGACATAGCGCATCTTTGGGGGCAAAAATTAATATAAGACACTGTCTTATTTTCGGGGAAACACGGTATGTAACTGTGTTGAGGAATTCAAGAAAAATCTTATGCTAAGTGGTTTGCCATGTGTATAGGTTGGATATGACCTATTTCCAGCACTCTGGTGTATATTGGAATTATCAATTATAATGTTCTCACAAAAGTGTACTCCAGTATTATAATGTTATTCCAAGCCTAACCAACACTATTTGCCAAGCAAGGCACATAGATACACTAGAAAATCTATCCAAATGATTTCAATTCAGTTCTGTATAGTTTGCAGAAGCCCAGGAGAATGGGAGCTTGCCTGACATTCTTGAGCAGGCCATTCCTCAAGGCAGCAACCCCAACAGTGAAAGCACATGTATGAACAGTTGTTGATTTTGCCTATTTGCCGGTTGCCACCTCAGAAGCCCCTGCTGAGATGAATGATGTTATCATGGTAGAACATAGGGAAATAGGTGGTCCTGCAAATAAGATGGGCCGAGGCCATGAAGCACTTTGCATGTGATAGCCAATAAATGAAGTCAATGGAGCATCTGCGGAATGGAAGTAATATGCATGCTGCATCTAGTTTCTGCTAATAGCCAAGGCATTCTGGACTTGAGAAAGTTTCTAACTGATTTTGAGGAGAGACTGTTATCGCCCAGGAAAATAAACAGAATATTTTCCTGAGTCAAGTTACCTGACTACACTGGCTCCATGCCCGGACGCGGAGACTTGTGTGGCTCAGAAGCCTCCATAAGGTTCACAGAGAATGTATATGTATGATTGTGCCAATGTCATATGGTTTCCCTCTTGTTTATGCCCCTCTAGGATGTAATAAAAGCCCCTTTAGAGTTTAATTTATGATTTTCTTACTGCTTAGGATTTTAGTTTGACTGGGTCCCCCAGTTAGTTTAAGGTTTTGTTATTGTTAATTTAGGAGAGTCTTGCCTATAAGCATATGTATTTATCCCTTAAGGTTTCCCTAATGTTTAAGTTTAGAAATGTTATTTTTGAAATTTGTGTCTGTCAGCAAAAGCAGTAGCCTGTAAAGGCTGATATTAAGGGACAAGAAAGTTGGCTCTGGAATGCAGTTTAGGCCAACACCCAGCCGACTCCTTAGCAAAGACAAAGACCCTCTTTGGACTTGCAAATCAAATCTGTTGCCAGCACCCAGAGGTCCCCAGCCGTTGGAAGACGTGCAGAGACCACCATTGGACAGTTTGAACTTTTCTTTGTTGCAGAGATGAGAAGTGAGTGCATCAGGGCATTACTGAAGGAAACAGCCATCTGATAAAGAAGATAGCTGGGTGCAGTAGCGAGCCCACCTGGATTTCCTGAATGGACTGTTATCTGTTCTCCCTTCAGCACCATTGTGAGATCCAGCAAGAAGACGTTTGACAGCGGGATTTTGTAATTCCATTCAGAAGTTGTAACTGTATCTTGCTTTTGTATTGTTGTTTTCTTATTGGTGTTTGGTGAGGGACTTGCCCCCTCACCTCCCCTTTTACCTGCCCCTTTGAAGTTGGGGAATAAAAGTTCTTGCACTGGGTTGCAAGAGTGCGATTCTCCTGCCCGAGCTGTGACCATCACTTCAAAATAAAATCTTTTTGCTTTGAAGACCGTAGGCTTCCTGCGCCTCATTAAGTTGCTGAGCTGAAATCACTTATTGTTACCCGAGCAGCAGCGGTAACAGCGGTAACAAGTAGTCTAGCCTTTATGTACTGTAGCACAGATCCAGGTGAGCCATATCAAGTTAGGAATCATCTTGCAGGCTAGGCTGAATCGGTAGTAATCCTTTTTTTACTGCAGCATTAACTGGCTTTACCAGAAAAAAAAGCTGGATCCCGTTCAAAACGCATCCCTGTTACCTACTTCCGATTCCATTTAGACGCTTATTTTTGTCTTCTTTTTTACGCCTCATTTTATATTTACGTCTTGTTGGTTCAATTTTTAACCTGGCGGGGGAAGCGGGGCCTCAAAAGTTGGAAGTGGTCCGGGGAAACATTGTGTTTGAACGACAGGCATGGGAGGAGGATCACCTCTTGTACTGCATCTGTCACAGTCCCACCATCCTCTGCGGCCAGAGGGATCGCTTCTGCAGTCTCGAATCCGCGGTTCCCCAGTTCCGCCCACAGCTAAGATGGCAGCGGCGGCCAAGCGGTCCGCGAGGCATGTTCTCCGGTGCTGGCACGGTGGTGCGTGCCTTGCTCGCTCTGCTGCTTCCTTCTCCGCTGCGCGGGTGCGACAGACTTTCCTTCAGTTCTTCCAGGAGCGGTATGGGCATGAAGTGGTGCCCTCGGCCCCTGTGCGACCGCGGGGAGACCCCAGCCTGCACTTCGTCAACGCTGGCATGAACCAGGTACGACCCTGAGAAGGAGGTGGCCGGCCTGGGTTGAGAGGCACCCTTGGAAAGGTTCCTGCACAGATACTGATCGGTCCCTGACTTTTCCTGATTTATGGATTTCGATGCTGCACCGTTTCACGTGCTGCCTCCTAAAGAGAGGTGCCCAGCCGCTGTTTGCAAACTCGCCGAAATCCAAATTCAAACAGGCAATCCTCCAGCCGGGGTGGGGAGGATGTATTAAGACAAAATTATTTTTTAAAAAAATAGGACGCCCAATGCATTTAAATTTAAAATCTGAACAGGGGCAGTTTTTAAAGAACTTTCCCGGGTCCTTTCTCGAGCGAGCGTCTATCAAAACCGTGAATTCCACTCCTAAGATGGAAGATTTTAAAATAAAATACACGAGAGCCCATTTGATTTTTATTTTGCTGTAATAAGCCATCAGCAGCAACTTGAGATTTACCTTTTCTTGTGTAGAAAGGACCATTCAGATTGTGGAGCATCACATGTCCTGTGTGTGCCGTTGCCTGAGTGCTGAGGGGGGTGGGGGTGTCTGCTGGGCGTCTCTTGCCTTCCCCCTCTAAAGTGAGGAGGGGAGAGGCTGCACAGAGGGACTTCTTTGCGATAGCCCATTGTGGAATGCCCCTCCCATTAGAGGTCCAACAGGCACCAACACTATACACCTTTCAGTGCCTGGTTAAGACCATCATTTTTGCCTGGGCATTTGACTGATTGATACCATCTACCTCAAACCACTGGACTTATTTGGAACTTGCCCTCTACCTGCACCTGGGGAGAGGGGGGTTAGAGAGCGGGTGGTTAATTGCTTTTAGGTATGATTTTAGGAATTTTTATCTGGTTATGATGGTGTTTTTTGGTGATGCGAAATCACTTTTAGATTGTTGTAACCTGCCCTAGGGTGTATTTGAAGGGAAGGATAGAAATCAAATAAATAAACAAACAAATAAGAATGCCAAAAACATTGGAAATGCCCTGACTTAGATGTCCAAGGATAGCCAAAACTTGCCAGAGGTCAAAAGGTAAGCAGGGTCAGCCCTTGTTTATATTTGTGATGGGAGTGCAGGGTTGCTTTGGAGAGGCAGACAAGGGCAAACCAGTTCTGTTCATCTCTTGCCTTGAAAACCCTATGAGGTTGCCATAAGTCGATTTCAGCTTGATGACCCTTTCACGCTAAATGCTTGGGAATTTCAAAACTGTATGGAATCCTTTGAGAAAGTCT
Source organism: Sphaerodactylus townsendi (assembly GCF_021028975.2). Classification (NCBI taxonomy): domain Eukaryota; kingdom Metazoa; phylum Chordata; class Lepidosauria; order Squamata; family Sphaerodactylidae; genus Sphaerodactylus; species Sphaerodactylus townsendi. Next base: position 73,147,104 of record NC_059425.1, read on the forward strand.
CCATACAATACTTTGACAAATTAGTAGGTAGAGTATAACTTTAGATGCTGGGTTGTAAAATGGTTTGTTTTAAGTTTAGCAATCATTAAGAATTTGATTGAGGCAAGCTTCTTCATTATGAATGTTAATGTTCAGAGCGCCATCTAGTGAATCAAGACCCTTTTCTCTTTAATTAACCAAAGCAAAACAAAGTAAGCTACAGTTTCTATCTACAGATTGAGTCTCACACAATACTCACGGCTTACTCCCTGTTCAGATCAGGACTATTACAATAATAGTTTTATATGCTGGGCAGTACTACAGTCCTCATCAGACCTCTGTGGAATGTGAAATTTGTTGGGTGTTCCTTTTAAACTTTGCAGTTCAAACCCATTTTCCTGGGCACAGCAGATCCCAAGAGTAAACTGGCACATTATCGGCGAGTAGTGAACAGCCAGAAGTGTGTGCGGGCAGGCGGGAAGCACAATGATCTGGAAGATGTGGGCCGAGATGTTTATCATCACACGTTCTTTGAAATGCTGGGGAACTGGTCCTTTGGAGATTATTTCAAAGTAAGATATCAAAATATGTTTTCTCTGAGATGACGCTGGGTCAGTCTGTTTGTGCCACTGTAGAGACAATCTTACATTTCATACCTTGGGGTTTCTTTTTGATAACTTTTGTTGTAAACCACTGACCCATTAAAGTCAGCTCAAACATTCAAAAATGGAATCTGATCGAGCCCTTCTTACACAGGACCACTTCAGATTAAGACAGGCAACTGCATGTTTGAATACTCCTTCATGTCAAGAACTATCTGCATGTGGGAAACTAGCATGTGGAAGTGAATAATTTTAGCTGAGTCACTTCTCCATGGTGGGTTAGCCATCTCCCTACAGGGAACTTTGTATGTGCAGCCAAATAGTTCCCTGTCTGAAATAGTCCAGACCCAGTAGGGCAGTGTCATGGACTACTTCCATGTGTTTGAATTGGTCTTTAGAAAGCTATCTTGGGGGCTGGAGGAGAGGTGGGGGAGAGAATGAGCATCCATTTTCTGTAACAAGGTTTAAAATGTAGAGTGCTGCTTGTAGAGTGTGTTCATAGGTATCATCTCAAGAACTGGCACTGACTGTTAGATCTGAGGAATGAATGTCCGTAACTGTGGTTGCCACACCAGTAAAAATAAGATTTGCTTGCTTTTTCTGAGAGCAGGTATAATGTCACTGTTATAATCCTTGTTGTGAGAACAGTAAGTCAGGGGGACCTTGAAGTTCAGGACATGTACTAATGAGATTCTAGTTTTGTTTGCACTGTTTTGTGGAAATTTGGGTTTATGAGGCTTTCATCTTGCTTAACTGAGATATTTGTGAATGAGAGAATCATTTAGATTCTCCCTCTGTTGTCAATAGCCGCATGAATGGCCCAGGCTCATGACAGTTTGAGAGTTAAGCAGGTTGGCCTCTGTCAGGGTGGGAGGCCTCCAAGAAAGTCTGGGGCTGCTGCGTGGAGGAAGGCAATGGCAAAACCACTTCTACTCATCTCTTGCCTGGAATGCTCAGTGGATGGGGTTGCCATGAGTCCTTTGCAATTTGATGACACTTCCTTTCTCTTCTTCCTCTTCCTCTGTTGTTTATGGTGTCCTTTATCTGGGCGGGAGAGGGGGTTACCTTCAAAGAGTATGTGGTGTTATTTATCTGGAGTTCTTCCTTCAAAGAGTACAAGTGGTTTTATCCCCATAGTAACTCTGTGAGGCAGTTTAGGTTGAAAAACCTAGGTTACCCAGGAAGTAGGGTGACTGAGTAAAAGCATAAATCAAGCCTCTCCATTCCTACAATATCGCCCACATTGTCCTTCAATTCTGAGATAAAACAAAGGTTATCCAATGCATCCCCTCCCATCCCCTGTAATGAAGCAATTTCTTTCCTATTACATTGGCTTACTTTTTCCCATTGCTGTTTTCCATTTCCTGTTCAGGAGGAAGCATGCAGCATGGCATGGGAGCTCCTCACACAGGTCTATGAGATCCCAAAGGACCGTCTCTATGTTACTTATTTTGGAGGCGATACAAAACTTGGGCTAACTGCAGATGAAGAATGCAGGGAAATATGGCTAAGTTTGGGGTAAGTAAACAAGAAAAGCAGGCAAAAAACAGAGAGAGAACTGAGCTTTTTGCATTTATGTTCCACATTGCATGTATTCTGTCGTGAAGTTTACTGTCCGGAATACCATCTTTCACTTAAGAGAAAGTTTCCAATTTTTACAGAAGAAGAGCTTAAAAATGTGCAAATATTGTTGGTTTGATAAAATGTTGGAGAAGAGAATGATGTAAGTTGCACTGAAAAGAGAGGTGGGGTATAAATGAAGTTAGTTAAAGAACTGAAGACTTGCATTGCAGTCCTAAGCAGTTGCCCCCCCCCCCCCTTAAGTTCATTTAAAGAAGAGGGTATAATTCTGGATAGGATTGTATTGTTGGAAAGTATAGACCTTACTTGCTGTTTCCAATCAACAGCCACCAGGTATCTGTACACTGCATAGTTCCCTGTTCCCTCCCTGTTCCCCTTCTCTCTAACCCATTGTGAAGGTATTCTGATACATACAAAGAACTTAAATACTGTGTTCGTTTATGTAAAGTGAGTGTGTTTGGACTGTTAGCCTTACCCTGACAGTGAATGGATTTTCTTCATTATTTGTATAGTGCAGGGGTAGGGAACCTGTGGCTCTCCAGATGTTCAGGAACTACAATTCCCATCAGCCCCTACCAGCATGGCCAATTGGCCATGCTGACAGAGGCTGATGGGAATTGTAGTTCCTGAACATCTGGAGAGCCGCAGGTTCCCTACCCCTGCCTTAGACAATAATGTCTAAGTTTTAAAGTTATTCCCTTGTCAAATAGATGCTCTGGTTTTGATCAGAGCTAATGGCTCATTGGGCCCTGCTGTAAACATGTTTAAATAAAAGGGTTAACAATACAAAGCCTGTTATCAGGAAGATGGGTGTTAGAATCCACACTCAACCCCTCCTGAGTAACTTAGAGACATCTTGTCACCCTGTGCATTTCCTCCATGGTATAATAATGCCAATGTTGCTTTGATCAGCACTTGAAAGATGGAATAAACAAGGTTTAATATGGGGTTGAGCCAGGGGCGGAACGAGGGGGAACTGCGCCCGGGGTGTGCGCCTTGCACCCCTGCTGCAGCACCGCCCACCCCGCCCCGAAACGCCCCCGGGATGCCCCGGAACACCCCCGCCCGAGGCGTCGCTTAACAGATCAGGACCATATGATATAAGGAGTTATATTGTTCTTATACATTAAGTTCTTGTTTATTACATAGTCTATTAATGACTAGAGATTGGAGGAAAGCAACTGGGCTGAAATGTGTTTGGGTTTTTGCAAGGTACTCGCTTGTACATTGGTTGTTTGCTTGTACATATTGTTATGTATATATTTTTGTTCATTATTGTGGAGAATGTATTTGTGATTTATTGATATCTGTATTATTGTATGATATGCTTATTTAATAATAGCTTTAATGTGAGACATATTAGTGAAGTAACTCAGATATGCTCAATTAAATTGCATTTTTGTAGATTTTTTGGGGTGTGTGGAGTTTGCTCTCAGCAGATTTACTTAATTTGTTAAATTTGAGTTGCCTCCCTATTTCTTTGCAGTTGGATCCCAAATTGATTTCAGAAACCAGTACTTGTCCCCTGCCCCCATCATCTACAGATTGCTATTGCTGAGCATGCATAGATCCCTTTTCCTCTGTGTGAGTCACAGCCAGTCTTCTAGCATCTGAGATTAAAGGACAGGAATCCCAGTTCAAAAGCAGGCATGAACTGGTGTTCTTAATACATAGGGAATCCTCCCAAGATTTCACTTACTTGAAGGTAAGGCCTAATTAACATAGTAGACTTTCCTGTAAACATATATAGGATTACATTGCGCAGATTCTACTTGGCCATTCACAAGTACTACTAAGGACTTTTCAGATGTAGATTCAGATGTGTTTTAGTGTATAAGTTAGCATTAACTTGTGTGGGATAAAGTACAATTTCCAGTTCCGTGTACAGATATGGTAGATTTGCTGAAGGAAAGAATAAGTCCTTTCTTAAAAGTGGTGTAAGAATATCCTTGCACTATGGTGTAAGAATATCCTTGCACTAGATATGGGAAATACCTTTTTTTTTAAAGGGAGGCAAATCTAACCAAATTATGGGTTATCTATCTCATTTGTCCTGCTGTTCATTCAAAAATCTGTGCATATGGGGTTATCAGTACTGAGGATGTTGTGGAGGAGATATGGTACATAATCATACAGCCTACCTTAAACATATGGGCTGGAAGTTATATTAGATTGTCAGTTACATTTAAACTAGGCCTTATACTTTTGGAACTTTCAGATCCCTCCCAGTGGCTTGTTGTTCTAAATCACCACCTGTCACAAGTTCTGCTGACTCTTGGGAGCTTTTGTTTGCTGCCTGTCTCCTGCTAGGACAGTCTTTTACTTGGAATACAAACTGGCAAAGCTGCTGATATGTCCACTAGATGAAAACTACCCAGAGAGCCGCTATGAACTTGGGGGCTACAGTCGCCAATCTGACAGTGCTGCAGTCTCCAGTATTCCCAGTCATCCATCAACAGCTAGGCAGCCCACTGGGGTCCCAAGTCATGTGCGGCTGAGACTTCCTAGTCAAACTCAGAGCAGCCCAGCTTGCCTAGGTAAATTTCTTGCAACCACTCTGTCACTCTGTGCTTACCTATTCACCTTTATAATGAGGCTATCAGCATGTCTCTTTCCATTTCCCCTTCTGAGAAATGGCCTACAAATCTCATTGTGTGATGCTAGGGTTGCTGTTTGGTTGAATGTAAAGCCACCTTTCTTTCTTCAACTTTCTTGGACCTGATTATGTCATGAACTTCAGCCACTTGCATTTTTGTTGTAATATGTACTTGCTTGCAGTCTTTCATGTCATTTAATGAATTTAGCAAAGCCTTGAGTCTATGTAAGTTAATGTCACAATACATGTATTAATATCTGTGTGGTGGTGTTTTATGAAGTCTGGGTGTAAGGGTGGCCCTCAACGAACTGGGAAATAATATAGGTAGTATTTTACAGTATAAGAGGCCTGTTAATTCTGTTGCATATGGCATGGTAAATATAACTCTTGGGGCTGAAAGTTTCACGCATCCATAAACTACTAAGAATAATTTTGTTCCATCACACCAAATGGCCAACTAGTCCAGCAGTCTGTTTTTCAGCTGTGATCAAAACCATACAACAATAAGCAAATGGTGGTACCTAGACAATCCCAAAACACTTTTGAGTGAATAAATATTCAAGTATTTAATGTAAAGTGCTTAAAGCATATGTGAAAAATTTATAAGTGAGTAGGCACATGAATAGTAAATCAGTCCATGCAAAACAAGAGCTGACCTGTTTTATTGCTCATTTTGAGGGTTAGTAACCACTGCTTCAGTTCATTCAGTCTGTTTGCTTATGGGACATGGTACACCTTTCATGCAAATTCTATATAAATTTATCATTATACATGAATGCTATAATTCATAAGCATATATTACAATCCATAAAATATGCTTAGCAGTATCAAATACATACTTCAATATATTTGCAAAGATAATTGCTGTATAAATCCAGATACTTACATCACATTATACAAATTTAAACACTAATTCTTTGATCTGTTCTAAAGGTGTACGTCAACAATGTGATGCTAGAAATAAAAGCTGTGCATCTTAGTTTGCACTCCAGTTTCCTGTATAATTGGGATTTTAATATTTTACAGCTGGAAGTAACTTGTATTGAAGGCTTTATATACGAACTACTTCTAATTTCCTCTTATACAGATTCATTTTCTCACTTACAACTCCCAAGAGTGAGCCTGACCTAAAACAGTGCACAGCCTCAAAGAGCACCTGCAGTAACATGCATGTCAGATGCTACAGAAAATAGGAATAATCGATTAACATATTTAATTCTAAGGGTGTGTGTGTCTTGAGTCTGTCGATCCAATGTGCCTCCATCTGCAGCAGGCACCTTTTGCCATCCATTTTATTATAAGTGTAAGGTGTAAATTTTGTTTTGTTGCATGGTTCTGGACTTTGGTGGAGTGCTGTTTGTTTTGGTTATTCAGCTGTGATCAGACAGATCGTTGCAGGATCTTTAGAAGAGGCTATGAAGGCAACACATTTCCCATGATGTTTCTGTCCCCTGAATTCACTGTGAAACTGTCAACATGGAATTTTTGTTTACCTACTGTAACTCATCATTCTATCCTAAATGAATTAGTTTTTTTAAAAAATCATTAACACACACACACACCCCAATCTAAGTGAAATTCCTAAGGAATGTTCATAATTTTTTAGGGAAGGAAAGAGGGAAGGTGATTTTCTTTAACTACATGAAATTGACATAGTAAAATAATCTCTGATGACTGAACCAAGTGGAAAGTGATATTGGGAACAATCTGGAAGCTGCTTTGGAAGGGTTAGGAACACAGCTGGGATGTTGCCTTGTGACCCTGCTGGGCCTTTGTGTCCTGTTCACACTCAAGGGGGAAACTCAAGGCTCATTCTCCAGACACTTATGCATAGGTGACTTTATTTCTGATCTCTCTGACCTTCCGCTTGTTGTCTTTTTGCAGGATTCTTTACACGTTTTTCTGGGCAAATCCCCGTGGAGTTCCCTAGCATCTTGAGCTGGGACCAGTTTCCAGTTACAGAATGTATAAGCAGGCTGCAGCTCCAGAGTCTTCTGGCTGACTCCAGTGCAGAAAGGACAAATGGTGAGAATCCCCCAGCTAGAAGAAAACAAAACAAAGGCTGGGTACCAGCAGAAAGAATTTGTTTTCTGAACCCGTGCAGAAGGAGTCCATGGATGGATACTTTCTTATGAATGCTGAAGCCAGTGGTGTAATTTAGGAAGAGTGGAAATTGATTGCTACTTCTTGAAGCTGTTCTTAGACGTTTATTTCTTGGCAAAGTGTAGGGAATTGCTTCATGGTTGTCCAGAGATGACATCCTTCTATTTTCTTTAACAGGTCAGATTATTTTTTACTATTGTAAAGGAGTGTTATTCAACCCCAGATAAGGATGCCTAATAATAAAGATAATGTTGTTTAGACTGAAAGTAGATACCCAGGTTTTCAATTTTTCCCCATTTCCTCAGTCACAAGATAATGTAACATGATCTGTTTTTGAGTTGGGTGATCCTCATTCAGTAGTGTCACACTCCTGTTTTGTGGGGGTGGAGAAAGGCGGTTCTCCACCCCAAGGCATGATAAGTGCTGAATATGTCAGAGAACTAAGTCAGATAAAGGGAAAGAAAATGGAAGGTGAGGGGAATCTGGCCTGCTTATGGCTGTAAGAGGTTATAGGTTTTGGAAGGAAGCCTTTGGGTCAGGAGGAGTTCTCACTTGTTCCCCCTTCTGTAATATTTCTTGTGGACTCTAACCTGTTCTGTAACAGTTCTGTGTATTGCAAGCCAGTGTGGAAAAGGCAATAATGAAAGTCAGCGCTGATGACCACCAAGAGTGCTCCATCTTGTTCTGAGTCTGCATGGGCTTCAGTCACATGGACTATTTTAGACATCTTGCCTTTTAGTGAGCTCCCATATTACAGCCCAATTCATGTGTTACCTTTGTGGACAACATTAAGATGTCATATTAAAGACCAATTCATATGCTACCTTGTGGCAGCAGTTATACCTCACAGGTGATACATGAATACAGTGTAAGATGTTCTGTGATAGTCACTAAGGAACAGCAGGTATTTTACAGACTGTTGACAGGGTTGCCACTGGAGATCAGTATTTGATTCTCCAAAAGAGTTCTTAAAGTTTAATTTAGACAAAGTGGGTCCTATCAGTCTTCAGCAACTGTCAGACTTGCTGGCAGAATGATTACTCTTCCAACAGTCAAATGTATTCCTGCTCAGACCCATTAATAACTTGGGTAGTAGATAGATGAGAAAAGGGACATTGCTTTGGTGTTAAATCTTGGAAACTTCAGTAAATGAACCCCGAAATGATATTCAGCAATGTTTATTGATGAGGTAGTCAAGTTTAACACTTGCCAAAGCCAGTTCTAATGAAACTGGCATCTCAGGTCCCAGATATCCCCCAAGGATCCCCCCTCCTGAGTTCCCAGAGACAGCATCTGGGGTCTGAGACTGCGAGTGTGGTCAGCCCCAAGGTTAGCAACAGATAGCAGACGAGCCACCTGGTCTCCTGCTCACAACAAGGTAGCAGTCACAACTCTTTTCTCATGGGACAGGCAAGGCAGGGGAGGCCTACTTCACTACAAAGCATGCAAAGCCATAAAGCATAGGTCAAAAGAATGCATAGTTGGCTGTGGTTACATATAACAGAGCTAGTTATATATATCAAAAGAGGTATTGGGTTACCGCATATAATTGGTTACATTGATTCAAGAGTCTATCCATCTCTCTCAGATAAGCACCCTCCTGACATTTGGCCACTGAATGGAAGTTCCTTCAAGGCTCAGACATTTGATTTTGGTTCCGATGTGTGTCCTCATTACAGGAAGGCTCATGAGTGGCTCTACCAATGTGGATGAACCAGTGGGCTCTCCAGTTCCCCTGAGCAGAGGTGCTCTTGGTTCCTTGCCTGATGAAGAGCTCCCTGAGCTTCAAATTGATTGGTAAGCTTAATACATCTACTTCTGCTGATGTAATTTCAGCTGACCTGAACTCTGCAGCTATGTGCATGTTGGACAGAAACTTTCTACATCTGCTCATTACAGTGTGGTATGAGCTGTGACTCTGGAAAGAATGCCAATATCATTAATTTGCAATGCACTGATTTCATCACGTGTCAAGGTTGATATTCCATGTCAGCACTGATTCTCCTTCTATCTATTTTGCTGTTTGACGGGTCTGCTGGATTCTCTTATAAAATTTACTGTTTAAAATACAAAACGCTTTGTGCCTTTAAGGACAAGTGAAATTGACTCTTATACAGAAATGAGACACACCAACTGTTTTGTATGATATTTATTAATGCACTTTATTCACGGTGATTTTATGCACTTTGGTTCACATAAAGAGCGGTTGATGCAACGTGACTTCCTTTGTATTGTGGTTACATATGTTGCATCATTGTAGAAACTTATACTTTATACCTTTTTCAACACAAAAATGTCAGGAGATTTGAGAATTCATCTGGCATTTCATGGACCATCTTTGATCTAGAATGCTCCATTTGGGCCTTAGTGCCTTGGACTCAGAACTAGGTAGGCACCAGAACTCAAACAGAGCATTCTCCTGTCATTTTTGTGTTGAAAAAGGGTATAGCCCCAAATCACCCAGCAGGCTTCATGGGTAGGAGTGGGGAAACAAATCCAGTTCACCAGATAAGAGTCTGCTGCTCATGTGGACGAATGAGGAATCAAAATCTATTCTCCAGATTGATTCCACCACTTGTAACCCCCTACATTGGCTTTTTATTTTTTTTATTGGTTTTCAATGTCTTTTAAGTGAATTTTATCACATCTTAATGGATTTTTTTTATTGTGTTGTAAACCATCTTGTGGACTTCTTGTTGAAAGGTGGCTCTATAAACCAATAACACTAATTTAAGAATGGTCCCCCCGTCCCCGATCAATAAGATGGATTCAGGGATATGTAATCTTTTTTGGGGGTTTATTTTTGTGAAGTTGTGTTGTGTACATATCAATGGTAAAATCTGATGTCATCTTCATATTGCATATAACACAGCTCACCTTTAGTAGTGAATGCAAATCCCCTTTTCCAGCCTGGGAAGTTGTCTCATGTTGCTCATTGTAATGAAACAGGAGAGTCTCAAATAGATCCACAAAGAGGTATGCCCCCCTTGTATTGTCTGATTTTAACACACTGAGCACTTTAATCTGTTCTGTCTCTTTCTACAGGAGTTGCGAGAAGACATTCTCAGAACCCAGGAAGGTTTTGCAATTTGACCTGAAGGAAGTAAATAACCCTAAGGAAGAGCAGCTGGATCCTTGTTTGGCTTATGGCTTTGGAAATGCTGTTCTGCAGCAGCTAAAAGAAGATGTCCTAGGGACTGTAAGTAATGTTGCCTCTTACTATACTCTTTTTCACCTGAAGATGACAGGAGATTTGTGAATTAATTTGCCATTTCCTGGAACTTCTTTGTTCTAGAATTCTCTGCTTGACTCCTGGTGGAGACAGAACTAGGTAAGAACTGGAAATCAAGTGGAGCATTCTAGAACAAAGAAGGTTCAGGAAATGGCAGAGTAATTCACAAATCTGTCATCTTTTGGTAAGAAAGATTATAGAAACTTTGCAGATCTTGGCTTTGTGCGGCTTCCAATCTTTTTCTAGCTCCCAGTTCCTATCTTTAAGATATTGTGTGGTAACTATCAAAATCACCATGTTGTTGGGAAGGGGGGGGAAATGATTGTTTAAAGAAGTGCCAGTAGAGGGTCACTGTCTTGCTAGACTAGGTATTCCTTTTTAGGAGGTATAGCTACTTCTTAGAGGAAGCCAGAAGGGGTCAGTTACCAAGGTGTTAACAGGATGACACAGTTTAGCAAGAACAATGACAAATTGCTTATATCTAAGCCCTCATTTGCTGAGCGAGTTCCCTTGCAACCCCACCTAGAGATGTAAAATGTCCAGACATTTTGAAGCCACAGGGAAAAAAAGATTTTTATTTTTTTTCCTGGAAAAAAATGGCACGCTTGGGAAAATATACACCATACATACTGTCCTGTCAAACCTAAACTAATTTTACTGCTTTAACAACATAAAAAGCACAATTTACAACTTACTCAGTATATAAAGTTGCAATATTTGACAATGTATGGAAATTAAACATTCTAAATGCCTTCATTTGTTACAAGCAACATTACAAATACATGTACCTTATTTTTTGATGTCTGAAAGATAAATAAGAATTAAATAGAAAACAAAAGCTTTGTGGTAAATAACACAAAATATATTATCAACCTACTGTGACTAAGCCACAATGTCAAACTCCAGCATTGGGCTGGTTGTCTCCTCATTCAGGCTTCCATTAGTTTGCCTTAAGGGAAGAACCTTGGAAAAGAGCGAGGAGGGGAAGTTTTACTGCACCTTCTTCTGTTCTTGCCAGTAACCTCTTCCTGGTTGACTTACATGAAATCTGGCCCTTCCTCCCCCTGGTTCTCCCAGGGAATGCCTTTTGAAGAAGGGTTTGTGTGTGGTACAACTTCAGGCTCAGCCACTCACTTTATCCTGGGGGATGGGCCTGTGGGAGTGACAGGTCTTGAGCCCAATGGGCAGCTGACTGCCTGGGATCCCATTTCCCCAGCTCTTCCTCTCTAGGAGGTCTTACAACACTTCTACTATGAACTAAGGGAGGTTGCTTCAGCCAGTTCCCTGTCCTTCCAAAGAAGCCTGCCTATGTTTATAACTAATTCTTTTCCTCCTGTCTTAAGTGAGAGCAATGAAGTGAGTAAAGGAGAGTAGGTAATACTCCTGTCCTCTTCCAAGTACCTACACCTGTGCAATACTGTTCTTTCCCTTCCTCTTGTTTTGCAGAAAGCTGGTATGAATTGTTTCAGGGAGTTCCTCCATGGCACATTAGGGATCTATCTCTTAGACTTCTGGATTGATTGTGAGGACTTCATGGAGCACACCAGGCACTTGGAGGCCACAGCTACACCACAAGAGACCTGGCTATTCTCTTTTAATGCTCTCCGGTAACCATGCAAATGAATTTATTGAGCTAAGTATAGGATCCAGTGGGTCACTTAGTTTGCATTGCCCATTTCTCAGTCACTCCGGAATGATGAAGTACCTGTCAAATCACTGTGTTACAGACTGCTAATTGCCTTTTGCCAGTATGCTGTGTTTATAAAAACAACACCGTACATCAGGAAAAGCAGCATAAAATATGTGAATTAGTTCGTTTGTTTGCATAATTTCTTCTATTGCTTCTAATCTAGAGGAGGGGCATAAAGCTGATGAAACCATTAGAAGCCAGCTGTTTGACTGCCAAAAATGGATCTCTTTACTGTCCCATTGCTGTCCCATTTGCTGTCAAGCCATTATGTCCATCGTCACTTTCTTAATAGCCTCAAAACTGTTCTTTGAATGAATGCTGACTTTCTCAGGATGATGAATTTTCTGGCCAGTTTCTGCAGAATTGTGCTTTGAAATAATTTATCCTCTGAGAAGACGCTTACACAGAAGTCATTAGGGCAGTGATGATTAAATGTATTCTCTCAGCATGTCTGAAGTTTATAGAACATTTGACCAGATGAGCATGTTTTGGTCACACTCTTTCCCACAAGGCAAAAGGGGCCCATAAGGAGACTTTGCTATACACTTGCACAGCCCAAAGTACTATGTCAATTCTGTTGTACAATTTGAATCTCCTTTTTTTTCTTGAAAAAGCTCTCCTGAACTTCAAGTGTAGCACCAAACTGAGAATCATCACAATGTTTATCTGTGCTATGAAATGTAAGGAACACACAGATCCAGGGATTTATGCTTGTGATGCACCTCGGGTCTAGACTACCCTGATGTAACCACAAAACTGCCTATTGTTAAGTTTAGCCCAACATGAACACAAATATTTTGGCTGCAGTTTTTCATAACCAGTGTGGGAATGTAAGAGCAGTAGCTGCAGAGGGAGAGACCAAGCATGTTCTATTTTTCCCTGTTATTTTGTAGCATGGCAGACTTTTCATAATACCATTGTACTCTTCCCTATCTACAATTATTTTTGCCTGGTTTTGGAGTAGAATAAAATTGCATATCTTCGCAATTTCTTTCCCCTAATTTAGACATTTTCTAAAAGAGGGCCAGATATGATACAAGTTTGGAGCAAAGGTTGGTTGGAGGGCTTCAGTTTCTGCTACTGAGTGAGCTCTGTTGTAGAGTGAGCATGATCGGTAGCCTTTAGCTGCAAAATCTGACAAGCTTGAGATTAGACCTTTGGCTGTTCCAGTTCATTTTGGAGTTGAGGATACTGTTTTTCATTGGCAGGAGCATTCAGGCCAAGTACAAGTTGACCGTGCCTCCTGCTTCTCAAGTGAGTAATGCTGGGCAGGTGCCCCTTCCTTAACCTGAGACACAGAACGTTAGCACTAAATCCTTGATCTCTCTGGGGAAATTGATGCTGCTGCAAGCTAAGCAGCTCAGAAAACAGAATCTTGGGGACTAACCTTTTCCTACCACTTTTGTCCTTGCTGAACTAACTGGAGGCAAAATCCAGGAGTATGTTAATTCCAGCAACAAAGCTTCCAACAGACTGCCTCTTTGTACTGTTTCTAAGCTCATGATTTTGCCTACCTTGTGACTGTGATATCAAAATAGTCCTCATTATTGCTAGAGAAATGTTTGCTTTCCCCTCTGTATTACCTTGAAATAGAGAATTCTGGGGTTGGCAGACCACTGCTTGATAGAAATTGTCTAACGACTGCAAAAGACAGGCTGTTGTGGGTTTTCTAGGCTGTGTGGCTCCTAGGAGCTAAAACCACCAGAGCATAGCCACACAGCCCAGAAACCCACAATGGCAGTTGATTGTGGCTGTGAAAGCCTTTGACAACTACAATAAAATATACAATATATAATCTGAAGAAAGAAAAATAACACTGATACCTTGAAAAATTTATGGGGAGAGGTAATTTTGGACTGGGTTTTTATTAAGTTCAAATGAGGAAAGAACTGTGGAAAATAAAATGTATTGTTTAGATTCCTCATTGTCAAATAATTATTTAAATAAATATTGATTTTATATAGATTTTGTATTGATGGCCTCAAGCAGAAATATAAACATTTCCATTTACAGTTGGAGGCAAAATAGTCAAGACAGGCTAAATCTATGGACTGAAAGTGTGTAAAGGCTTCAGTTAGGTTTGTAATGTGAAGAGCTATATTGGCAAGAGCCTTCACTTACTGTTGTGCCACTATCTGTGCTTTTTCTCCTGTGTGTACAAGAATCAGACACTGCAGTGGGTCACAGGTGATTTAAGCCTTACTTGTATGTGTCAATGCTATGAAGTCCCATTTATATGGATCCCCCAAAGGCCTGGTTCCTGCTGCTTTCTGTTTGAAGGCTTCCCACTACGTGGCTCCTCAATGTTCAGCATGCCCATGAGCAACACTGAATACGCCCCCCCCCCCCCCCACCTCCAGTGGCATGCTCTGTGCCGAAAATAATTCAGGACTAGATAGGTGGAAGACTATCTGGACTTGTTCAGTGTGAAAGCAACCAGGGAAGGGATGGCAGTTGGTACTTGTAAAGCCAGTCAAAGTTTCTGTTTCTATAATGTTGCAGCCTTGCTGTTCCTCTGCTTGCAGGAGCCATTTGGTGAACCTGCAGGCACTCAGGAGACAGCTTTTGTTGCCCTGAGCAGGAAACAATATGATGCTTTGAGACGCTTGCGCTCTTACTGGGTCCCTCGGTTTCTCATCCACCATCAGAGGACACAGCATCTCAGGTTTGTGTTGTGAGGGATCATGAGGTTGGGCATACCACAAGGAACTAACTTCCTCTAAGGGTGTGTACCAGCAGTTGGAGGGGCCTTTAACTGGAGGACAAATGGACCTCTAGCAATTTGAGCAGGTAACCAGGAGCTGGGATTACAGCTGGCTTTCTTTGGTTCTGGTGAGAGGTGAATTCTGCAGTCATGCCATTCAGAAAAACCAACTTAGGGACAGGTCATTGCAAAGGTGTAACCAAGTTGGTCTGTTATAGCAGATTAAGACAAAAGTCCAGTAGCACCTTACAAAGCTAACATTTACTACATGAAAGCTCAGGTTGACCTCATTTGCTGGATGGTTGCAACAGAGCAGGTTAAAACTGAATCCATCAAAGACGGAGATCCTTTGGCTGGGCCGCAGGGGGGAGGTGGGGGATTTCCAACCGCCAGAGTGGGAGGGGGCTTTATTGGCACCGGCCTCCTCCGTTCGCAGCCTGGGGGTCCACCTGGATTCGTCTCTTTCAATGGAGACCCAGGTGGCCCATATAATCCGGGTTGTGTTTTTCCATCTTCGACAGGCCCGGCGGTTGGCCCCTTTCCTCTCCCAGGCAGATCTCGCCACTGTGATCCATGCAACGGTTACCTCTAGGTTAGACTATTGTAACTCGCTCTATGCGGGCCTCCCTTTACGTCTGCTTCGGAAGTTGAAGCTGGTCCAGCATGCGGCGGCGAGTGTTCTCACAGGTGGTGCCTTTAGAGAACATATCCAACCTGTGCTGCGCTGCCTGCACTAGCTTCTGGTCGAGTTCTGAATCATTCATAAGGTATGGGTGCTTACCTTTAAGGCCTTATGCAGCCTGGGACCTTTGTACCTTCGGGACCGTCTTACCCCATATGTCCCTACATGGCCTCTACGTTCGTCAGAGGCCAATTTACTGGTGGTCCCTAGCCCCTCGATGATGCGGCTGGCCTCTACCTGGGCCAGGGCCTTTACAGCCCTGGCCCCTGCCTGGTGGAACACTTTACCACCAGCTATCCGGGCCCTGCGGGATCTTGGAGAGTTCCGCAGGGCCTGTAAGACCGAATTGTTCCACCGGGCGTTTGGAGGGGCCAGCCGCTGATGTGCGCCCCCCCCCCCTTTCCCTTTCCCTTACACTCTGAGTTCTCCGCTCCCCTGTTTTATTTTCCAGGGTGGATCTATGAAGTTTATGTTTTTACGTTGGACGCCAATGTAACATTATTAATGGGTTTTAAATTGTAATTATTGTTTTATTATGTTGTTCACCGCCCAGAGCCCTTCGGGGGAGGGGCGGTATATAAAACCAATTATAAATAAATAAAAATAAATAAATTTAAGGTGCCATTGGATTTTAAAATTTTTATATTATGATTGCAATATAGGGAAAAAGCTAAGTTGCCCTACGCATAGCTGTTCCCACCGAGTAACTTACTGGCATGCAGTGGTTTACCCCAAACACTGGAGCATTTCCATTACACCACTGTGAACTTGTCTCTCTTTTTGAAATACTTTTGCAGCTATGGAAAAATTGTCCTAATATGCCTTACACATAGACAAGTCCCTATGACCCCCTCACAGGAAGTATTTGAAATCAGAGATTATAGTTTATAAACTAGTCCCCCAGTTCGCTGTGTACTTCACCTTGTTCAAATGGAATGGGAGCTTGAAAAGGCTTCACTTTTCTAACTGTCCCAATTTTCTTATTTTTCAATGGGAAAATTAAAATGTGAATAAAACGAAACGATGCTCTCTGTTTTGACTGTGCTGTAGGCTTGAAGATGATTCAGGCTCCCAGATCCAGGAGGAGCTACTGCCGAGTCCTGGCTTCCTGACTTCTTGTAATGTAGGAGCATCATTTTTTGATGTGAGTAGTCAAAGGAACACAATGAACTACCCTGTTTCCCCGAAAATAAGACAGTGTCTTATATAAATTTTTACTCCCAAAGATGCACTATGTCTTATTTTCAGGGGATGTCTTATTTTTCCGCTCCATAGCTGCATGCTCTGGTCGACGGGCATGCTTCCAAATAAAAACTTTGCTACATCTTACTTTCAGGGGATGCTTTATATTTAGCACTTGAGCAAAACCTCTACTGCGACTTATTTTCAGGGGATGTCTTATTTTCGGGGAAACAGGGTATATAAAAAAACAAAGGCTGGGGGCATGAAAAAGAAAAATCCTAATTCTTAAGACAATTTAGCATCTGGTTACTTTGTCTCGTGTCTGCATCTGCTTGATGAATATCAGTGGTTAATATGTTATACCACATGGATTTAAATTTTATGGCCACTTCAGACTTAATTGATTATGAGTTTACATACTCGCCTGATGTCTGAAGTAGCTTCATAGATTTCGCTCAGTGTGTGTGTATGTATTGCACATGTGCTGCATGATATAATCAGTCTTATCTCCTAGTTGTGCATGTGGTATGGCAGTTGCATCTAGAGCAGGGGTATGCAACCTTTACCACCCAAAGAGCCATTTGGACCCGTATTCCATGGCCCCAAAGATCTACTGAGCCGATTCGGCCCCTCCACTCACCTTTCCTTTTAGAGCTGCTCTGGAGGGCTGGAGGGACACGCCCACGTTACCCTCCGATCTCCAGGCCATGCGGAGCCGCAGTATAAGACTGAAAGAGCCGCATGCGGCTCTGGAGCCGCAGGTTGCAGACCCCTGATCTAGAGCTTGATAATAGGACAGGGTGTTGTTTTCATCTCCAGCATGTAAAGCGATACTTAGATCTGTCAACAGAACCTGGACCAGTTTATTTTTAGAATGGCTATGATATATTTTTTTAAAAGAAGGTAAACAATTACTCATTAATGCTTTAATCAGATGAATGCACCTGTAATTTTGGGTTGAGGGGACTGAATATCTTTTCAAGGTAGGAAGTGCCTGTGTGGATTACTTGCAGTCCAATCCACGAGTCTCTGGTGGCTGGGGATGGCACTGCTACCACACTGTGAACAGAGAGCTTTCAGGTGGTTCAGGGAAGCAACAAAAACAACACACACACTCCCCAAGCATCCTGGAAATCCCAGCCCTCCATAGGGTTGAATGAAATTACACCATCCTTTTGGGTGATGTAAATCCGAGACCCTGGCTGCAGCGTCCCTGGCTTGAAAGACTAGATGGAAGCCAATTACAGTTGGCTCCACCTCAAGAATGCCCCACTCACTCCCCTGCTCTGGCATCTGCTTGGATGCTAGGATAGCTCCATGGTGGCACCCATTTCGGGGTTTTGCCACTGCAGAGCTTTGGGGTGCCCAGAAGCCAGGGTCTTTGCCCTCTCTGCTGGCAGGGGTGCTCCATACAACTGTGGAGGGGGCAAACAGCCCCCCCCCAATGGGATTGGACTGTAAACTAATAAAAGAGGTCTGCAGTAGAAAAGTTGATTCTGGCTGCTGATCAGCAGTTCATCAACTGTATTCTCTTTCCAATGGAATGCATACTTCTTATGCTCAATGAATGAGAATGAAGCAAAAATATATATTTAAATTTCATTAGTGTTACACAGTGCAGAAATGTTAGGATTTGTGTTGAGAAACAAAAGTAAAAATATCATATTTTTCCCAGTTTGGAGGGGAGAAGGGGGAAACCATTTTGCTTGAACATGGATACCAATGAACTTCCTCTGATTCCATCAGCTAGGGTTAAAATCACATTCATATCAACAGTGATTCATCAGCTTTATGGGTAGTCTAGGTAAGTTGTAAAATGATAGCTCTGTTGGTCTGTTACAATTAACATAGCTACTCCAAGTCTTGGAAGAAGGGTGGGATAAAAAAACATGAATCTTGCTGAACCTTAAATAGAAAAGGTTTTTTGTAAATTGGGTGGTTTGTATTACTGAGAACAACATTTGCAGACTCTGGGGGCAAACAGTTGGGAAACTCTGTGATACACCTCTGAAGATGCCAGCCACAGATGCAGGTGAAACATTAGGAATAAGATCCACCAGACCACAGCCACACAGCCCAGAAAACCCACCAGAACCAGTTGGGAAACTGTTCCATAATAATCTAGGTTATTTCTCTCTACGAGGTGAAGCCATTTTACAACAGTGAATTGTTTCATTAAACTGATCATCTTTCTTCCAGAAATTGAGTATCCTTCTTACAACTCTGAAAATATATGTTCTTGAAATAAATGATGTTCTGTTTCCCCCTGAAAGAAATTATAGTTGTAAAGGAGGGTAAAAATGACAATCCCACCTGCATGTCCCCCAGTTCCTCTCTTATGGATGATAAAATTCCCTGGTGCACATCAAGAAAGATTCAGTGGCAAGACCAGAATGAGAGTTTCAAGAAGGAAACTGGTAGACACAATAATTATGATTCCCTGTGGATGTGGTTGAGGTATCATTTTGTCCGTGCAGGAACAATTGGGGAGTGGCCACCAGTGTTGGGAGTGGCCATCAGTTTGGAATGGCCACCAGTGTTAAGTAGCCTCTTCCTTTCTTCAGTCTATCTGAAGCTTTGATGCTAACGTGTTATGTTTTGTGAAATGTGGCTTATTAAATAAGTCAAATTCTTTTTTATGCTATGATATGAGCCTCAAAATGGCCTTAAAGAATTTGCACCCTGATCTGGTCACCTGCTGTACTATATTTCACAGCAAGGTCCAGAATAATTATTTAGCTATTAACTGCTTATGATATCTGTCCACCTGGGTTCAGCTATCCAAGGAGAAAAGAAAGAGCAGATTTGGATCTACCAGGGAGCCCAACTTTCCACTGGACCCCTTTGAAATACTGATGACCACCCGGTTTCTCCAGGTATTGATGTGTTATCTGGGGGATGGAAACAGTTTTCTTCATTACTTGACTCGGTGAGTTGTGTGCTCTTTAGCTTCCTTTGTCATGTTGTGGTGGTTGAATTTTGTTTCTGTTTATGATGCTGGGAAGGAGAAAAACTAGATTGTGAGGCCACTGCAGCCCTGGCTCAATCAAAAAGCTGCCTGTATGCGTGGTTTTATTAGTTGCATTTTTCCAACTCACTATTTAATATTATGCTCCTCCAAGATGTGTTAGGTTCTTTCCCTGATTTCTCTTCAGGTTTGAAGATCCTGATAAGGTTCATAACCTGTTGCTGTGGAGGAAACTGAAGTTATATGAGGCTGCATGTGAGCAGCAGGCAAGCCAGCCTGAACTCCATCGTATTGCCTTGCAAATATTTCACATATTTCTGGCACCTAATGCTGAATGCAACACAGGTGAGCTCTGTCAGAATGCTGAGCATGGGGAATTGTCATCCAAGTCTCCTTACAATGAGAAAATCCACAACACTTCTTTTAAAATAAGCACACAGGGCTTTGGGTTCCTTAGGAAAGAGGTCCTTGATTTATGGTTGTAGAGAGAATCCTGTATCCCTGCTACTAAATCCTCAGTGTAGTTTTAGAGGCCTTCTGTGCATCATTTTGATATTTTTACAACAACCCATTTGTAGTCTCTTTCTTCCTTCTGTTGTACATTGTATCCCTCTCCTCTACATTATATTTCTATTCTCCAAATTATTATCAACTTTTGTCAAGCAAGTCAGAGTTTTGCAAAAACAGTTGTATCACTTCATTTTAATATATGGTGTACCCATTTAATCTAGTTTTATTATTTGAATCACATTGGCGCAGAATTCTAGATTGCTACCAGTGTCCTTGTGGACTGTAGGATCCAGATCTAGCCTTCCAGAGATGTTGAAATAAAGCATTGCAGTAAAGGGAGAAGAGCACAAAAATCTCTAGTACCTCAAGAGTGAGGGCAAGATGGATGGATGATGCTGAACTCAGCCAGCAATTTCCCAGGTGCATTTAGTTCAGAAACTTTAAGCATCACATAATCAGAGATGCAAAGATGTAAGAAAAGTAGCCTGTCTTCTTGAAGGAGGAACCTTTCAATTGCTCTTGCGGTCTTGTGGTTCTGGAGACAGGTGATAGTTTTTAGAAGAGTGTAAAGTGGTATGACAGAGTGAGTATGGTGTAGTGACTGAAGTGTCAGCCTAGGACTTGGGGAACCCAGATTCAAATCCCACCTCACCCCATGGAAACCTTAGGCCAATCATACACTCTCAGTCCTGCCCTTGGCTAGTATTCAAATGGGAGACCTCCAAGGAATACCAGGGATGTGAGGAGGAGGCAGACAAGGGCAAACCACATCTCTTACCTTGAAAATCCTACAGGGTCATCATAAGTCAGCTGTGACTTGATGGCAAAAAAGTGATATGATCAGACTATCATTTTTCAAGACAAGTGTACCTGTTGCCTATTCATATTCATGATGACTTTAATCATATGTATGCAAGTTATTGCATGTATATCCATCCATCCATCCATCCATCCATCCATCCATCCATCCATCCATCCATCCATCCATCCATCCATCCATCCATCCATCCATCCATCCATCCATCCATCCATCCATCCATCCATCCATCCATCCATCCATCCATCCATCCATCCATCCATCCATCCATCCATCCATCCATCCATCCATCCATCCATCTGATTTTATAGACCGCCTAATCCATAAAGGGCTCTAAGCGGTTCACAATGCAATAAAACCCAATACATTAATTAAAACATCTAAAAACGTTTGAAGTTCAGTATGCAGCATCATATCAGTGGCACCTGGTCTTAAGGCCGGCCTTAAGGCTGGGAGGGGCTGGCAGTGCCCAAGATGAAATCAGCGGGGGCACTGCCAGAGATGACAAAACCATGGCAGGGCTTCCTAACCTCTGTCAGGTTCAAAATTTGGTCAGGAAAAGTACAGGGCCATCTCCCACCCTGTTTGTTTCTTAGTGTAGCTGAAGAAATACCATTTTTATTGTTTTTTAATTGCATATGAGTTCCAACTTTCACTTTATAGCCTTGCATTGAGAATTTTAAATGAGAGTTATCAAAGTATATTCCAATCTACCTGTTACTTACCTTCATAGTCCCGTCAAAGACCAGTTGTTTTATTCAGAGGTCAAGGATCTATTAAAGTTAGAAATATGCATTTCTATTCCTGTCTGTTACCTTCTCGTAAAATGTGTCATATAAGAGGCTAATCAAGCCATCCACAAGTGGCTTCCAGTCACAGAAGACTCTCTCTTGGGTGAGCAGTGTCTATGGCAGGGCTTCCAGATTTTGCTGCTAAGCAGCTTGAACCTTGATTTGCCTTAATTTTTTTGTATTAATTAATTAATTAATTCATTCATTCATTCATCTTCATATACTGTCCACCCCTGAAAGGCTCTGGGCGGTGTTAGCTGGGTTTGGATACATTAGGAGATCTTTGTTGCCTGCATTTTTTTCTGTATTATTAGGATTAATTAACACCTATTTATCAAGTTTTTGCATGATAAAAAGAGTCATGCTTTATTGTAATAAAACCATTAACTCAAATAAGTTCTCTGTTCTGCTGGCCAAAAATCTGATTGCAGACTCATAATATTGACAGTGCTTTACCAAGTAAGTTTCTCTCTGAGAGTTTGTCCTGTACATACCCAATAAGTGATTTTCCAACTGTGTTCAGTTAATGGGGAAAGCTTTTCCAGAGCTGAGTTTGGTGCAAATCTAGAGATTTAGACTGGGTTTGAATTATATAATTTGTCCCATTTGTACTTCTGTCCTGATGTTGGCTCTGATCAAACAGGTGTTGCTGATTTGTGAAAGTGCTACAAAAACTTGTAGAGTCTGTCTGATCAGAGAAAATAGTGGAACAGCAAAAAGGAGAGTGCATTCCACAAATAATGATGGTTTTGTGCTATTATCTTCAAGGGGAAAAAAACCCTTAATAACATTGGAGTTGCTAGAGGATTGGCTGCATTTGTTTAGGAGCAGGGAGTGAAGGAAGTATTCCTTGTTTTTATTTTGAAATGGATCAAGATTCTTATACACTGAATTAATTTACCCTTTTGGCACATCCCGAGAGATAAGTTAGTCAGGTTGAGCAACAGGTGCTTAGACAAAATTCTTTGGGTGAATTCCAACAGCCATCTTTTGCCAACTTTTTGCTTGTTTCTCCTTTCCCTCCAGGGCTTAGTTCCAGTCTGCCAGAATATATCCAGATTCTTGAGAGGCTGCTTTGCTTTGACCGTGGAGACCTGACAGCTTCCACTTTTGAACCACTATCTCACTATGTGCTTGCTGTTCTGGGAGAGGTGTGGCTCCAGTACCTTCGTCATGAAGTAACAACATTCCTAGAGTAAGTGTTGAGATGTCTCGGGTGTTCTTCTTTGGACTATTAACTAATTGAATGAAACTTAATGGAGCTTCCAGGGTCATGTTGTCCAATATTTAACACTAAGGCAAGACCAACCATACCCTAAACACCCCAGCTGTTAATGGCATATGCCAGTGAAATCTGAGAGGATGGATACAAACAGATTATTTTTATTCACTGAAGACAGTTCTGAGAGAACTTGTGATAATAACCTTTTTGAAAGAATAGGAAAACTTGGCAAAATATATTTTCATTTGTTTATTGATCTAATTCTCTTTCTTGCAGGTGTTGTGTACCAACATCATGCTTTGATATCCAAAGTACTGGGAGCAAAAGCAGCAGAGTAAAACTGGAGACAGATAAGAGGTACTGACACTGAAGGGCTTAGGAAACTAGGCACTGAGCTATATTACTGGAGATGTGAATTCTGCTGCTCTACTGGACTCTGTGCTGTTTCCACAAACTGGTACCATTACTTGTTATGTGGCTCAGATGGAAAAGGCAGTGGGAGTCCACTTTTCTCAAGTAACAACAAATGATCTACAATATTGATTCAGTGGCATGGGTAACAAAAGCCAGGACATGTAAAGCAGTGTTCCTGGAAGGAGGTGGGTGTGGATTAGTGCTGAAGCACCCTTTATTAAATTTCAGGGAGTAGTGGACACTTTCACTCCCAAGTACCTTGGATTCCAGCATTGACTTGACTCCTCCATTTCCACTAACACTTTGGTCTTGGGTTGCATACCGAGGATAGATGTTCTCCTTAATCAGGTTTAGAACCTTAGCAGCAGTCACTGAGGACTAGTCACTACTGCCAAAATTGTAAAACAGGTGTTGCGGGTTAGATATTGCAGATAAAATTATATTTTGCCCAAAACTACTTCCAATGCAGTACTATTAAGTTCTGTTTAAGTAAGAGATGGTATTATACAGAATTGGGAGAAGAGAGTGAAGCCGCCAGACCAGGATGAAAGAGGTAAGGTCTGCACTCTTTGCTTCCTTCAAAAGGGAAATGAAAAATTATATTCATGGCACTGAAAGTGTAACCGAAGCTATGAGCAAGGTTTCTATACAGCCTAGCAGAGAATTTCACTTTTCTTTCCAAGAAAGCTTTTGGTCATGGAGGAAAGGATTTAAAATGTATACACAGAATCTGCTGAGGTATATGCAGGCAAAGGGAGCCTGGGAAGGATCTCTGGGGAAAGAAGATGGGATTTCTAGCCTCTGCTCGGAGGGTTTTCATGTTTTTCCCCTTCCTCTATGTTGTGTCATCACAGTCCTTGCCAAAATATTTTGTGTGTAACTCTGCTTAGGATGGTGCTTCAGTCCTGCAATCGGTGTAGATTTTGCTTATGTGTAACTAGTTATATGGTTGGATGATTTATTTTGAAATTTAATTTGTACAGCACTAGGGTCAGTGGAAGGATTCAAATAATTTAACAACCGGTTCTGGTGGTGGGATTCAAATAATTTAACAACCAGTTGTTTACAAGCACCATGTTAACAACCGGTTCTGCCTAACTGGTGCAAACCTGTTGAATCCCACCACTGACTAGGGTATAGTATTTACTACATGCTCTGAGAGTAAAGTGTTATTTGTTGAACTCATGGCTAACTTTTCATTAGAAGGGAGGTCTTTTATCCTAATAATGTGGGACCATGATTCCTGGGTCAAATTTCAGTAGTACACTTATCCTTTGTAATTTTTGCTTAACTTCTTTCAGGATAAATAAGCAACAGAGACGGGATACTTGGATTCATGACACAACAGGCGGCAAGCTGCACAGGAAAAGGCAAAGGAATAAGGCAGTCCTTGATCCTCAAAGTGCAGGCAGTGCTGACCAAGAGACCAAAGAAAGAGTCCCAACCCCCAAATCTCAACATGTAGGCAGTGCTGACCATGAGACCAAAGAAAGAGCCTCAACCCCCAAATCTCAACATGTAGGCAGTGCTGACCATGAGACCAGAGAATGGTTACCAACCCCTGAAAATGCATTAGACTTTCTTGGCAACATGGTTGTGTTAAAGGTCTATAGAAAGGCAGCTAAAAAAATGCAGGATGTGGAGCTGCAACGGATTCTGAAACTACTGCAGGAAGTAGAAGTTTGTTGTGATGAACCGCAGAAACGTCTAAATACTTGGGACAAGCTAGGGGCTGTTGGATTGAGAGCTGGTTTCCCAGAAGACCTGAAGATGAGGCTAAAGGAAGAGGTAGCCCAGGGAGAAATAAGTGACTGCAGCTGGAATGAAATCAGAATTGCCTTGCGTTCATTCATTGCTCCTGCTTTTGAGAGGTTTTGGGAGGAGGTGAGTGAGGGGTTGAAGAAGCATGGAGTGCAACCCTCTCAAGTTGCAGAGGAGCGCTGGTGTCAGCTGGAGCCGTTTCTACACTTGATAGCTACTAAAGTGGCTCTCAGAAGTTTAAGGAAGCGAAAAACTAAGGATGGCTCAGCAGCCACTGCTAAGCCTACCAAGGAAGACAAAGCCTCTTTTTGGCAGGCTTTGAGGTGTGCTGCAGAAGGCTGGCCCACCTTGGAGGTGCTCCATTTCCTCAAACACCTCCAGGTGCATGGTCCCCCTGTGCTGGAGAGTGGCCTGCATTTTCTTCTGGAGGTAGAGAAATTCAAGAACGCCCATCACGCCTGGCCTGACCTGGCTCTACTGAAAAAAAAGATCGAGGTGATACGTGATTGCTTCCTTGCTTCTCAGATTGAACCCCGATTGCAGGTATGGTTCACACTCCTTGCCTAATGAGCACAGCACCGTGGCAAAGATTCATTTTGAGGGCTAGCAGGAGAAAGAGGCCTTCTGAACACAACCGAATAATATCCATGATAACAAAGAAGAGACGCTAATATTTTTTCCCCTTCCTCATACATACTTCTTTATATATACTTCCAGAGGAATAAATTGGGAGGATTTATAACTCCACCTGACGCCCAGTAGTAAAAATTTTCATGAACTCAGTATGGATTTGGTAGGCATTTGGTCATTTTTGTAAACAGGATGCCAGACTATGTAGACCTTTGACCTAATCAAGCAAGACTACTGTTATGAGTTAAACCTCTAACAGTGTATCATCAGTTGTAAGAGAAGTTACATGATAGTGGATGCATTTGTTTTAAACTTATATTATCTTCAATGAAACTCCAGTTCTGACCTGACTAACCAACACATGACTACTTGCACAGATTTTCCAACCTGACACCTAGGAGCTCCTAGGCCTTGTCCACGCTCTCAAGCTTGTCTTTGGAGCCATGAAGACTAGTCCTTCTCTTTTACATACACTCCATCACCATTGGAGTTGTTGTTGTTGTTATTAATTTGACTGTTATACACCATCCAGTCAGTACCCATCAAAATTTTATAGCAAACCATGTTTAGTCTTGTGAGAGAAGTCAGTTTCGGACCGAAATGCTTGCTGATCTAAAACCAGATGGGACAGAGAGGGAGGAAGTTCTGCACCAGCATTTTTTCAGGCAAGGTGGAACTGATTCACTAATTGTACGCTGCTTGTCCATACTCCCAGCAGAACGTCAGTTCCAAGACAAATAAATGCAGTTATCAGCCTCTTGCTAGTAGAATTTATTTTGGCTCAATTTATTTTGTTTCATCGGGTGAAACACTTGCCTGAACACAGCAGCTGTTTCTCAGTACTTGGGCTGGAAAACCAGATTACACCCAACTAGAGGCCAAAGGAGCATGAAAATAATGTGAGTCAAAGCACACGCTTGACCTCCAATTATTGTGTCTGTTTTATCATGCACTGTTGGGAGGGGGAGAAGAAAGCAGTGATTCTTGTGGGTAGTATGATGCACTCACAGATCCAGGATACTGACTGTTTGTAGCTTGCCTTTTAGGTTGCAATGGATGCTCAGAGGCTGAAGAGAGCAATCCAGGCTGCTGAGAAGGCCCTCCAGAAGGAGATTCTTGTGCCCCCTCCAAGCTTGTTTGATGAGCTGAAGAATTCAATCTTCAACATCTTGCTGCCCTACTGGGCTGCCTTCCAAAAGTGCTGGCTCAAGCTCTCCCCAGCAAGTGCACAGAAAACTCCAGGTGGGTTTATTGCCTCTTCCCAACTCAAGGAAAGAAAATAACAAAGGAGCATGCAGAGAAAATGTACATGTATATTAACATACACATTCCTTGTAGCAAAACAGCAATGTTTGCAGTTCTTTCAGCTCTGTGGGCAATCTGCTAGTGCACATGCACAACATCCCTCAGGGCTTAGGTTCAGTCTGCTGCACCTCCACCTTAAGGACCTTTAGTGGCAGAGCTAGAAAAGGCCTGTAAAAGAGCTGCTGTGAGAGTGCCTGGCACTAGGCAAGGTGGGCCATATGTCCAAATCAGTAGAAGAGAGGTTCTTCTACAATTCTCCCTTCAGGCAAGGGATTACATTGAGAGCCAGCATGGTGTAGTGGTTAAGAGCAGGTGGACTCCGAGCTGGAGAACTGAGTTTGATTCCCCACTCCTCCACATGACCAGCAGACTCTTATCTGGTGAACTGGATTTGCTTCCCTGCTCCTACACATTAAGCCTGGTGGTGACCTTGGAGTAGTCAGAGTTCTTTAGAACTCACTCAGCCCCACCTACCTCACAAGGTTTCTGTTATGGGGAGAGGAAAGGAAAGGAATTTGTAAGCCCCTTTGACACTCCTTACAGGAGAGAAAGGCAGGGAATAAATTCAAACTCCTCTTCCTCCTCCTCCTCCTTTGCAAATCAATCTTGTACTTTAACTTCATGTTAAACCCTAAGTACATGTATATGAACCAAACAACCCTTTTTTTCCCCACACCGAAGCCACTCAGGGAGGGGTGATTTGGAATGGAGATGCAGTTGGTCAGGGAACAGTCAAACACTTCCTCCCCACCCTGCTTCTCTACTTCAGATTCCTTCAACCCCTCCCAAAGTGGTCCTGCCAGAAAATGTGAAATTTGACCCCCTCCCCACTGTAGCCTAGTCTATGTGGACTCTTCATCCCTGGGAATAAACCTTCCGAGGATTGTGAAAGGCTTCTGGGGAAGGGGGGAAAGGGATAGATCAGCACCTTCTGTTGGCAGATCATTGGATCCAACCCCTGGTTACATTCTTCATCCAATTTTTGAAGCAGGTATATGGAAGAACTCCCATGATCCTATGTTATGATCAGGTCTACAGAACAGATAAGATGTAGGATGCTGGTCTGATTGTAAAGTCTGAGCTCTTGCAAAAATTGGGATTTTGAGAAATGAACAAGGTGCATGAGGATCTAAACGCTTGCTTAGCCTCACTTTGGCTTCTGAATTTTCCAGCAGAATTAGATACATTTAAGCCTATAAAGCCTTGATCGAAGCTTGCTGACTCCCCTGAGGGACAATAGCAAGAAGAAAAAAATACTGCTTCTTGCTCAGTGTTCTTGCATTGCTTTGTGCGTAGATGCCTGTTTTATATGAGAAAAGATTGTTGCCACTTGCTTGGGTGGAGTCCTATTGACTTCTTTCGCTAGTTACCTAAAGACTCTGTAATTCTTTTTACTGCTTCTCCTTGCAGTCCTTTCCCCAAGCATTAGCTCAAGTTACCCAGGATTAATTGGCTGGTCCAGATGACTCTATCCTTGAATACCTTTTATTATTGGTAACCAAAATGACACATGACATGGTTTAAACTTTTGAGCTCATCAGAATTCTTCTTCAGGCTAGATGTTACAAAAATTGAAAGTGGAAGTAAAAAAGCAGATTTTCCAAGTCTCTGGTGTTATTGTAAGCCATATTTCTTCTTGGTTACTGTCTTCCTATTCTGCTTTCTGGTGGAAGGAAGTGTACTGCAGGCTTAGCAGCTGCCAGGGACGTAGGTATAGATATTTTATGGGGGGGGTTCGCGGGTGGGGCCACACCCCCACCCGCCCCTAGGGCATGGCCACGCCTCCCCAAGCCCTGCCCCTGGCCTAGTGCTTATAAAAGCAGCTCTCCGAGGTCGGGGATGGCAGAATCCCCTGCCCTGCCCTACCCTGCCACTCCCCTCTGGGCAGAGGCATAGAGGGAAAATGGAGCTTGGGCAAAATCTGAGTATTGCACACACCCCCGGGCAGCCGCTGTGATGCTGGAATCCACCCCCAAACAGCATCACTGTCAATGGTGTTTAAATTAGAAAGCCCAAATTCTCCTTTTCAATCCACCTTAAAGGAAGAATCTGGGGTCCCTAGTTAAACAACATTGAAAGTGATGCTGTTTTGGGGTGGATTATCCACCACCCTGAAGCACCCAGACATCACTCAATGTGGCGTGCAATGATTAAAAGGGGGAGATCAATTAACCTAATAGTCATAGAGGAAGAGAACAAAAGGGGGAGATCAATTAACCTACAGTCACAGAGAAAAATGTAAACACAGCTCTCCCACATAAAAAGTTCTTCAATGATGCAGACATTACCGGTAAATGCTTTTCTCTTGATCTAGGCAACGCCTTTGAGATGATTTTTCTACCAATAAAATTGGTCAATGTCTGTTTCAATAAACTATTTCAACAAACCTTCTTTCAATAAAGGTGGCAATGCCATAGTATCTCCTCAAAAATATCATTTAGACTGCAAGAATTTGCAATGGTAAATTAAAATTGAATCACAAGGAAAATAAACCTGAAAAGAAAAATACTTTAAAGAAAAGGCAGACATCAGACGTGCAAGCTGCACGCCTCTGTACCTGCTATGGGATATCCGCTGTGGGAAAATCAAAGCCCAGATACACAAATGAGAAGAATGTGCTGTTTCAGCCATGCCCCCATTCCAGCCCTACATGCCAGTATGAAGTTAACTGTAGAAAATTAATCACCAGCACATCTGCTTATTTCTTAATCACACTTTTATCTGGAAGAAGTTATACTAACCTGCTTCTGACACTTGAGCTGTGGATGGGCCTTTCTTATGTGGGAATTCATGGGATTAGCCTGTGCACTCCCACAAACTTTAGCTGCTCATTTTCTCTTTGTCTCTCTTTCTCTGTCCCCTCCTTCTCTCCTGTTTGCTTATGCACAACAGAAGCAGTGTTTACTGGACAGGTATTTACAGTTGGTGGCAACTCAGTCACTGGGTGGGGCAAAGTAGATTTTCAAGTTAACTAAGGATCTACTCTGCCCCCCTTGTCCCCAGCAGCAACCGTGCTGTGCAGCCAGTTGGTATGTAGGTGAGGTGATGAGCAGTTCATTGTGCTAGAGTTTTGGGCACCTCCCCCCATCAAACAGAAGTTGCTAAGCTAAAGAGATTTTACTACTGTTACCAGGGAAAGTAGATGAGACAAAGAAGCAAGGGGGCTGAAAATGTTGGAGAATGCCTCACCTAGTGGCACACTAGTGATGGGTGTGTATTTCCATGCACACACTACGTATTTTAGCCAAAAGGAAATTTGCTCCTTCACAAGGTGGTCCTATTCCAGTGTAATACCCACTCAATATATATGTTTTCAGTGCAGATAACATAGACCAAAAGTTTGCTTTAGAGTTACACAATTCCATTGCTCTGACTATGGAGTAAACGTGCTGAGATCAGACATATGTCAACTCTTCTGGAAGAAAAATCACTTTATTCTACTTCAGCCTAATCAGTCCTGAAGACTACCAGTAGGTGACAGCCTCAGCGCTTCCAAGTTCAGTGTACTCCATCAGTGGAATGTATCAGTGTAAATCTGGGATAATATTGATCACTGGTCTGGTCCCACTCTTTTCTGAGCAATTTGCTTTTCCAGAATTCTTTCCAGTATGATAGAAGCTTAATCTTTAAAAAAATTTGATGTTGAAAATATATTTCAAAAGTACACAGCCAAAACAAGAACGAGACAAGCTGAGTAAAGAGAATAAACAACAGAGACTTACATCCACAGTGGATCCTTTAACTAGAGACATTTCCCTGAGCTGGGATAAAAGCAGTCTACTGTATGAATCATAGTGACATGCTTTAAACACAGTGATATGTTTTTCCACAAAAAATTCATTTTTTCCCCTTTAGAACAAAGGGTTAGGGGAAAAAATCTATTTTTAAGTAATAAAGATATCTTTTTTTAAAAAAAACAACCCGTAATCAGAAAGGTTACTCAACATCACAGCAATTCCAGATCCCTATTACAGTAAATGACACCAGAGTCAAATTTTAATTGCTCTTTCTATTGCGCCCTAATGGTCAACTGGAGAATACTTGTATGGAAGGTCACTGTGTTCAGACCAGATCTAAGGAACTCCCAGCTCTACTCTCATGAGACTCAAATAGTGTGAGAGGAATCACAGGAATCTTTAATTTAATATTTTTATATGTTGCCTTTCCAAAAAAAGTACAAGGAATCAATAATTCAATTAAAAAAAACATAAACATTCAACATCAGATAGAAAGAAAACAAAATAAAGCAGATTAAAATAGAAAGAGCATAAAATACTTTACCCATATTTCACAATTGCAATACAACAGCAAAAGAGAAACAGAAAGATAGCAGTGGAAAACAGACCAACACAGAAGAGATAAAAGATGAGAAAAATCAGAATAATCTGAACATGGGCAACCACTGAATAATTTTGAACCAAACGGTACCTCAAAAAACATTTATCTCCTTGGTTTCCAAAGAGTTGTGGTGCCAACATGTGAAAAGCCCTCCCTTGAGTCATCACCTACCTCCACTCAATTAACAGAAGAACCGGGAGCTAGTCTTCCACAGCAAACAGCCCTTCAGATACTCCAGATTTTTAAGAACAGGCATCATACCTTCCCTGTACAGGATTGTCATTAATGCCTTAACCACTCCACTTTGGACTAGTCACAATTTCCAAGAGACCTTCAAGGATGGCTATACATACATTGTATTACAGTTGTGCATGTTTTTTAATATATTATAAGAGATACTCAGCAGAGATGCGGAATGGAAAATAAAGGTAGTCAGAGATACTTTGAGTTGCTTTTGAATAAAAATATTTACAAGCTTAGGGAAGGGTTACATGGGATAAAACAACAAATGCTATACTTCTCTGTACATATTTACAGTAGAAGACTACATCTTGTAACTATTTGCTATCTAGTCTCGTGGCTCTCTTCCTTGCTGCAACATATTAAGAACACTCAAACAAAGAAAACAGAGTTAACTGGTTGTTGTGGGCTTTCCAGGCTGTGTGGCCGTGGTCTGATAGATCTTGTTCTTAACGTTTTGCCTGCATCAGTGGCTGACATCAGTGTATCCAGTGGTGGGATCCAAAAATTTTAATAACAGGTTCCAATAGCGGTGGGATTCAAACAGTGGCGCCACCGCACAAACGCACCTCCAGTCCCAATTGGTCAGGGAAGTTGCTTTAGTAACCCCTTCTCGGCACTCAGAAAAAATTAGCAACCACTTCTAGAGAAGTGGTGAGAAGTGGTTGGATCCCACTTCTGAGTGTATCACAGATAGAAGTCTGTTACACACTGAGTTCAGTGAAAAAGGAATGTTTAGTGGGATATATATTGTCCATGTCCCAGAGTGGGGAACCAATCTGTAAGTGTTTGGGTGGGACTTGCTATGCAAAGGTGTGGTTGACTGAATTGTATTGTGGGTGGGGTTTTCAGTTCATTCGCATTCGCATTTGCATTCCCTGCAGTAGCAACAGTATTAGTGAATGCAAATCCTGTGTCTGGGTGGAGTTCATTGTCCATGAACCTACCATGCCTTTGATTCTGGTGTTTTTAAGTACTGGTAGACAAGTTTTGTTAATTCTCAGAGTCTCTTCCTTCTTGTTGAACTTGTCTTGGGGTTGGTAGATTTCAATGGCCTCCCTGTGCAGACCGACATAATAACCATCCGAGTTGTCCAGAATTTCAGTGTTTTCAAATAAAATGTTATGTCCAGTTTTGTTTAGAGCATGTTCTACTACTGCAGATTTTTCAGGATGGTTAAGCCAACTGTGTCTTTCATGCTCTTTAATATGAGTCTGAATGCTGTATTTTGTAGTTTCTATGCAGACCTTTCCACAGCTGCAGGGTATGCAATAGACTTCTGCAGAAATGGGTGTCTCTTGTCCTTTGCTGAACGAAGCATCTGCTGTATTTTTCTGGTAGGTTTGAAGATTGTTTGTAGGTTATGTTTTTTATCAGATTCCCTATTTGATCTGTGATTCCCTTGATGTATGGTAGAAATATTTTTCTTGTTGGGGGCTGTTTCTCCTCAGTCCTCTGGGTTTCTCTTGGTCTTAAAGATCTTCGGATCTCTGTTGTAGAGTAGCCATTAGCCTGCAGAGCCCAGTCTGGATGATTGATTTCATCAGGGAGGAGGTGAGGTTTGCATGATCTGTCAAAGTTTTGATTATACCCCTTTTTTGTTGTGGGTGGTGGTTGGAGTTTTTGTAGATACTGGTCTGTGTGTTGGTTTTCTGTATACTGTGTGGCCCAATTGATGGTTGGGTTTGCGAAAGTCCAAGACATCTAAAAAAGGCAGTTTTCCTTCTTTTTCAGTTTCTATGGTAAATTGGATGTTTGGGTGGATGCGGTTAAGGTGGTCCATAAAATTCAGCAGTTCTTCCTCGCCATGACAGATGCAGGTGAAATATTAGGAACAAGATCTACCAGACCATGGCCCCACAGCCCAGAAAACCCACAACAAGCCTTCGACAATACATAAAACAGAGTTAACTTTATAACCTTAGGTCTGTGTGCCTGCTGGCACATAGGCAATGGTAATTCACTGACCAATTACTAATCAATAGAGCAGGTCATAAAACAGTGACCTCAGCAGCTTGTTTACATACAGGCAGTTAACTCTTTAGTAACTGAATTGTGACAGACACTTGCACAAATACCAACAAGTTGTCTAATCGTAATATAACCAGAACATGAGTGGTTTCCACACAGCCAAACTATAATGGGCTGAGGAAGCTACTTCTTCCATTTTGAGGAGGCACTTCGCCAAGGACCCTTCCCCAAAATGAGTTCAACCCATTATATTTCCCTCAACCTGGATTTTACAAAAATTGCTAAACTAGCGATCTTTTTGGAGAAACCAAAGGAGCCACAATAATCCAGACTGTTTGCAGTCACTTCCTGGAGGGGTGAAATCTCTAGTGCAAAGGCAAACAGAGGGAACTGGGTTCATTAACAACATGTTACACACATTATTAGTATTCCGTACAAAACTACCATGGATAACTGTGGCTAGTTAGTGGTACTTCCTCCATGGAGGTTGCAGAGAGCCACATTCGCAGTTACCATCAATCTTTAGTGATCCCTCTTTCCTGGCCAATGTTTTAATGGTTGTTTTTGTGTCTTTGTATGGTTGTTTTTGTGTCATTCTATTTTCATTTGTTTTGTGTGGGGAAATTGTGGTTTTAAAATGTGATATTTTCATGCATGTTTTAAATTGTTAGTCACCTTGGTGGTCCTTGTGAGGGCAGAAAGGCAAGATATAAATTTCGTAAATAATGTCACCCCATGGCAAGCAATATAGCTTGATCTTATAAGTAATATTAATAAATCTCACTTATATAATGCAAGACTTTACATTTCAGCATATCTATCAGTTTCTGAGGGATATATATGGTTGCCAACCTCCAGGTG
The DNA here is from genome assembly GCF_021028975.2 of Sphaerodactylus townsendi. Taxonomy (NCBI): domain Eukaryota; kingdom Metazoa; phylum Chordata; class Lepidosauria; order Squamata; family Sphaerodactylidae; genus Sphaerodactylus; species Sphaerodactylus townsendi. The sequence goes on from NC_059425.1 coordinate 73,181,283, forward strand.
GGGGCAGGCGGTCTCCTTAAATTAGTTTGTTTGCTTCCTTGCTTGCTTGCTTGCTTGCTTGCTTGCTTGTTGCATTTAATATACTGCCCATCCCTGAAGTACTCTGGGCAGTGCACAAAGATAAAAACCATTAAAATGTTATTACAATATTTAAAACCAGAATAATTAACATAACAATGAATTGCTAAACTAGCGATCTTTTTGGAGAAACCAAAGGAGCCGCAGCAACATAACAATAACATAACAATAAAAAACAACCACAGATGGCAACTCAGGGAAAAGACCTCCACACTCCTGGGAGGGGACTAGGTATACCAATAATGGCAACCAGTGAAGATGGTATACAGGGGATGGCAGGGGATGGCAAATGTTAAGCTAGCAAGCTCAGGGGTAGGGAACCTGCGGCTCTCTCCCAGATGTTCAGGAACTGTCCAATTCCCATCAGCCCCCTACCAGCATGGCCAATTGGCCATGCTGATAGAAGCTTTGATGGGAATTGTTGACATTCCCTGAGCATCCTGGAGAAAACGCAGGTTCCCTACCCCTGAGCTAGATGCACCAAACTTTCAGGGTATCTTTAGGAGTCTCTCCTAATGATGCCACCCAGGTTTGGTGAAGTTTGGTTCAGGGGGTCCAAAGTTATGGACTCTCAAAGGTGTAGCCCGCACCTCCTATTAGCTCCCATTGGAAACAATGGGGGATGGGGCACTCCCTTTGGGAGTCCATAGCTTTGGACCCCCTGGACCAAACTTCATAAAACCTGGGTGGTATCAATAAGAGACTCTCCTGATAGTACACCCCAGGTTTGGTGAAGTTTGGTTCAGGGGGTCCAAACCTATGGACCTTCAAAGGTGTAGCCCCCAGCTTCTATTAGCTCCCATTGGAAACAATGGAGGATGGGGGCACCCCCTTTGGGAGTCCATAACTTTGCACCCCCTGACCCAAACCTCACCAAACCTGGGTAGTGTCATCAGGAGAGTCCCCCAAACAATCCCTGAAAGTTTGGTGCTGCTAGCCCAAACAATGCGCCCCCTGCAGGCCAAACACCGAAAAAGCACTAAAATGTTTTTAAAACCCACAAACAGGTGGGCGGAGCTTTGGACATGAATGTGGGGGTTCAAACCCGAGAACCCCCCCCTTACCTATGTCCATGGCAGCTGCTTCTTATTTTGACTGTGTAACGGTCTGGAGGCCTTTCACTGAGCCCTAGGTGCAGAGAAAGCAGCTGTCATTTCTTGTAATTGAGGCCCTTGGCCTAACAGGGGCATGGCTAGTGCTGAGATGATCAGTATTTACAAAACAAAATCAGCCGTCTTCAGCTTCTGCTTCAGCAGCCTAGCTGGGGTTCTTTGGGGAATTCTGATTAAGCCAATGTGAAACTTCCTAACTTAGGACCTGGATGTGGCTTTGACCTCCACTTATTTCTTGTGGTTCCAAGGCTTGTTCTGCCTAAACTGCAGTGGTTAACAGCTGGTGCAAAAAAGCTGCTATTTTTCTGCATGGCCAAGGGCTTCAGGCTAGGCCTTGAACAGATGTGAAGCTGCTTCATACAGAATCTGACCAACCACCCATCAAGCTCAGTTTGTCTATTCGGCCTGGCAGCAGCTCTCAGGCAGAGTTCTTTCACATTGCCCACTACCTGCTCCTTTTAACAGGAGATGCCCGGGGTTGAACTTGTGACTTTGTACAGCAAAGAGCCTGAAACAAGCCGTTAGCAGTACTTGGGCTGGAGGCTGATGACCAAATAACCTTCCACGGCTTAAGTATAAGGGCAGGGCTGTGTGCAGAACAGTAGATTTGTGACCAGTTTTTTAAATGTATGAAATGCACTTCTGGTGGTGCTGGCTAAATGAGAGAAAAACTATTTCACTTCGCACTCTAAATTGCCCAGCCGAAACTGCCGTTTTCTCCACACGGCCCTATGCATTTTTTTTAACCTCAAAACAAATAGAGTGTATGTGTATGGGGGGAGGCAATCTTAAATTGGGCAATTGGTATAGGACAGGAAGAGTTAAAAGCCCCACCCTTATCTCACTTCCCTGATCAAATTAGCAGCCTTCTTTTCAGCTATATTTTTTTCCAGAAAGAACTGAGAATCATTATGGCCATAGCCCACAGCTCAGCCCTCTGAAGTGCCAATTCTCTGGTCAGGGTCCTGTTTTGCCTGCTCATTGTTTTAGCTAAGTAAAATTACATTAAAAATTAGCCAGCAAATGCACACCTTTATTCAGAAGTAAAAGGTGGATATAGGAAAAGGTATGAAACCTAGGCCATTGGTTCAACTAACCCAGTACCATCAGAGGATCTTCAAGGGCTTTCCTAAGAATACACGATAAGGTGATTTTAACCAAAGATGCTACTTATTTATTTATACTGCCATCTTTCTCTCAGGCCATTTATACACTTATGGTCTTATTCACATGGAGTGTACATTCCCTTTGGCTTGGATTTTCAGTTATGCACGTGTTTCCCCCTCTTCAGAACTCACTGCACTGCAGATTAGAGAAGCCCCCAGCTTGTGAAAGTGGGCAAAGTGCAACCCCCCCCCCCTTGCCTATGCCATGAAGGACTTTGTATGTGACAGCAAATGCCTTGAAATTGAACCATTAAGACCCTGCTCTGATGCACAAAGCTGTTATAGTGGAACACAGGCATGTGTGTGTTCTGCCACATAAATATGCCCCCTTCCACACCACCATCAGCAATACGAAGAGGTCAGAAGTAGCCAGGATGAATCAAACCATCTCCCTTTCTCTCTTTAGTGCTGAGAAATCAGCTGCTCCTCCAGAAGAGACGGGCCAAGTTTGAATGCCTATGGAGGCCACCACATATTCTCCAGCTTCCCCCACTTCAGCCTCCGGTGGATGTCCAGAGGGCTCAGGCTGGTTTTACCTACACCTTCTCCATTAGCAGAGGCCTCACGCAGCAGGTCAGTATGTAGTATCATATACTTCACATTCACTTAGAATATAATAGTTCATCCTGCCCTGAGGGGCAAAGGTAAGGTATAAAACCTGTCCAGAGCCTTGGGTTCCTGTGGGCAACTCCCACATTGCTGCCTGTTTAGGAAAGACATCTTCCTCAATAATCACTTAATCATCAGCAGAAGAACCATGTCAAGGAATTGATATAGCCTACTACAGAGATCGGCAACCTGAAGCTCTCCAGATGTTCATGGGCTACAAATCCCATCAGCCCCTGCCAGCATGGCCAATTGGCCATCATGAGTAGAGCTAAGCTTCTTGAAAGACACACACACACAGAGACCCTTCCGCACATGCAGAATAATGCACTTTCAATCCACTTTTAATGCACTTTGAAGCTGGATTTTACTGTGTGGAATAGCAATATCCACTTGCAAACAATTGTGAAAATGGATTGAAAGTGCATTATTCGGCATGTGCGGAAGGGGCCATACACACACACAATTAAAATGCAACACTAGTCACAAGAAAAACTCATCTGTTCAAAAGGTCCCTGTGGCTTCTCTTTTTCCCCAGATTTGTTTAATGTGTGTGTTACATTAGCATGGCAACAATCAATTACTTGAGTAGTCATTTTGCTGGCTTGCAAAATGCATTGAAACAAGATGGCAGCCACATCATTCACTAAAATTGGAAACTGCTTTGCTTATTTGCATTATTTAAGACAGGCACTTGGGGATATTAGATGCCATTTATAATGTACTCACTACCAAAACTTTCTGGTTGTCTGCAGAGCAATTTAAGACTCGATGGGATTTTGTTACAGTAAAGTTACTATTTCAGTATGGATTAAAGCTAGTAAAAGGTTATTGCAGTACACAGAAGTAGTTGTATCTGGTGGATGTTTGTAGTTCTGCAGATTACAATTACTAGCAAGCGATCCAAGATACCTGGCAAGAAAACCTAATTGTAATACCATAGACTAACTTCCTGGGGGTGGAAGTAGGAATTAAAGGAAGGATAACTACTTCTCAATCTTGCGAAGGGAACTGCACACAAATTTCCCTGAAGTCTTGTTACATTCAAGTATAACCATACTGAAAGAAAATAATACGCTAATACAGAAACCCCTGTTCTTTTTAGGACATCAACAAAGAAGGCATAAGCCCCAGTAAAACTAGTTCTGTGCTTGGAAACAAGAAAAGGATGGGTGGATTGCAGTTGCCATCACTTTCCAATGTGCCAGCATTGATCTGAGGCAGGAAGAAGGAAGATATCATTGCACAGATCCCGAGGCTTTGCTGTTAACACCGAGTGGCAGCTTGAAGCAGTCTGCAGAGTGTTCTACAATCATGCTTTGAGAAAATGCTAGCTTGATTTAGCAGAGGAACAAAAAAGGATAAACTGAACAGCTAAGGGATGAACTCAATACATACCTACTACTGGCCAGGGCTATAATGCAAAGCATTTAAATGTGACTGAAATTGTTGAGGATCCTTTAAGTGCCAAGATTTCAAGACCTTTGGGTGATCTCCTCAATGCTACCAATCTTTACCAAGCAGGGTTATTGTCTATGCTGATGGAATCATGATTAGTTTCTGCCATCCAGGAGGCAGAGCCGTCTTCCTGCCCCTACTGCTAATGTTACAGGGGTGGTTCTAAGAAGCACAGAGCTGCAAAAGAACAGCTTGCTCTCCCTTCAGGGAAGAGTCACTCCCCCCCTTCCCCCAGGATTTCCTGCTCTAACATATTAAAGTCACTTAGCAGTTGCTGGCCCTTTTATCCTTAGGAAAGTCATTTCTTGAACAGCTGAAAGCTGTCGCCAGACCACAGCAGTGAAACAATGTTAGAGGTTAATTGTGCAGCTGTGCTTGATTCCAGTCTGAGTTGGGATAGCCTGCAGATAGGCAGACACACTTGCTAATTACAACTGCCCTTCATTCCATAAAGCCCTCCTCCTTCTAGTCAACCCTGTGTGGTCTAGGCAGGCCCGAATGGAGCTGCCAGGCATTCATGTTCTTCTCCTCACTGGCCAGCAAAAGGGTAGTATAGTTAATAATCTGGATTTTGCCTTAGAAGGGCTATGGCAAAACATGTACTGGCTTGTGGCAACTGTGAGCAGGAAGTGTATGTGGTGGAAATGGAACAAAACTAATGAGGGATGAAGACAATCCAGACTTGTTCAGCCATGCTACTGACAGCTTGTCAGATACTCATAGGCATGGCTAGTTCAAATTACCATGTATTCTTATCTCATTTTTTAATTCACTTTTACTTTCTGTAAATCTCTGTTTATCCACTTTGCACTTCCCCTCCCAAAAGTAAATTCATAAACTCTTTTTGGCATTTGATTATATTTATGCTTGTGGTGTCCAGCACAGTAAACACCAGGCTGTGTAACACAGCAAAATGTACTTATCGACGCTATGTACTGGAGCAAATGAAAAGGTAAGCAGTTGGCAAGGCTGTGTTATTGCTCATCACAGTCCTGCCTCTGATGGTTGCTCGGGCAAGAGCAGCCGGTGAGGCCATCATGAGTGCAGAGACACCAGATCCCTCTTTGTACCACATAAAATATCCCACTCTGGTAGTGACTGCTACTGCTTTGTGAATGCAGCCATGATGAACAGTCAAAGGAACAGAAATCTTTCATAACAGAGCAAAGGCTCACTGAAGGTTTTGGAGGAGTAATGACAGAATTCAGGGCCTGGGAGCTACCTTGCACCAGCAAACAAGCATACCTATATATATAACTTCATTCCCCTCAGGTCCATGAGGGAAATGGAAGCTCAATTAAAACATTTCATAAGATATACAGTATAAATACAGACATGCTCCACACACATAACTCAACCGTAAAATCCTTGGAACTAATTAGGATTAATTTCTCAGTAAACATACTTAGGCTCACGTTCCAGATTCTGGCTTACTACATAGAGAACAGGTTTTCAGGGGCCCCACTCAAATGGATTAGAAAAATAAGCAGCCATAAGTGCACATCTTTTGACTGTTCTTTATTATCAGCATGGCAACTCTCCACTCCTTAACTTCTCTCCAGAGTATCATCAACAATGTAGAGGGAGAAAGTTGTATCAATGTCCACACCACTACTTCCTGCTTATAGGATAAAACAGATCTATTCTTCTTCCAACATTATCCTCACATGTACAAATCAAGATCCACAGCAATCTCTATGTAGACAAATGGGTCACGTGTAGACTATGCTGAAACCTAGACATTCCCTTAGAAAACTGCAATCCAGAGTCCATGGTGCCAACATCACCAAGAGCAGCTGACCAGTTGTGTGCTTCTCTACAGCGAGTCCTAAGAAGTCAAAGCATGGCCTTGTCTCAGTGTCCTTTGCACGCCTTAGACCATGCAGGCAGACGTCAGAGTTTGTTCTTTGCATATTCCAAAGCTGCAGTTAGGACCAGCTGCAAGTTATTGGTGCTTCCAGAACCCCTGGCTACAACTCCAGAACCACCTGCCTTGCCTCCCATTGCAGTACAAACAGCCAGGGCCCAATCAGCAGCAGAAAACACCGGCAATAAACTCTGGCGAGAGAAGGAAATACAGAAGTTAAGTGAACTTCAGGCTGCAAAGCACAGGCAGCAGCGCAATTGTAGGCCCCCTGGCTTCCATCCATTGTATACTAAGAACCAATGTGATGCAGTGGCTAGGAGTGTTCGATTAGTATCTCAGAAAGCTAGATCTGAATTGCCACTCATGCTATGCAAACTTGCTGAGAAACCTTGGGCTAGCCATGCTCACTAAGCCTAATCTACTTCAAGGGGTTGTTGTGAGGATAAAATGGAGGAGTGGGGAATGATGTAAGCTGCTTTGGGTCCTGTTGGGGAGAAAACTGGGGTACAAATGAATTAAGCAAGTAATAAAGGGGATTAAACAAATTCCTGGAGGAAAGGCCCATCAAAAGCTATTAACTGCAAAGACTAACTAGAACCTCCATATTCAGAGGCAGTAACTGCCTGATTATCCGTATTGAGGGTCATCAGCAGAGGGAGGCTATAATTTCCACTGCCAGCTTCATATATCTTTTGGGGAGACACAAGATAGTCAACAACATTCAGTGATGCAGCATGGCTGCCACTATGCTCCTATATCTTGGAGCTTTTCTTCCTCAAGCTCCTGTTTTGTTTGCACCTTCACAGATGCGAAGCTCTATGGTCATGAAATTGTGCATATTATAAACACCTATGAGTTCTTTGAACAAATACTGAATCTGTATTTTCACCATGGAACATTAATTTCCGTGTAAAATCAAGTCTATTGTGATTCCTCCTGACTGAAACGCTACATGAATGGTATGAAAGCTCAAAACCAAAGAGCAAGCAGGCAGTGCTTTTAACCAGAACATGGGGCTTAGCTTTCTGCACAGAGCTGTCTTTTTCTATGGCTATCCTTGCCCTCTGTGGCCATCTAATTTCAGCTTCTCTGATGCTCCTTGCAGCAAAGCTGCTTTAATTTGGGGTGTTAAGTGGTGTGTTAAACATAACTGAGGATGGCCTAGCCCTGGTTATACAATGGTCTGGGGAAGGCCCTTGATCTGGACCGTGCCCAAGTAAATGCCACCAAGAAGTTGGCATGCTTTCTGTGGGTTCCTGTGAATTGCAATGGCAGAGAAGGCAGGCAGTCATTTTTAGCTATTGAACAAACAGTTAATCCACAGACGTAAACTTATGTTCTCAAATAAGCTGACTGCATCTTCCTGTCATTCACAGAAAAAGTGAGCTCTGAGCACCCTTTGGAAACTTAGGCGGATTCTGCATTGACCAAAAACAGCAATGTGAAAATGGTGTAAAAATGGTTTAAAACGTTGTAAAAGGGTTTACACCATTTTCACACCGCTATTTTTGGCCCATCTGGAATCCACCTAAGAGCTGGCAGAATCCAACTTACCTTAGATACCTGGCAAGCACAGAAAACCTGGCCAGAAGCTTGTGGGCTTAGCAACATGACTGAGGCGCCCGGCCTTTTGTCACACAGCTGGTTGACCACTTTCATCAGGATCTAGAAAGAGCATGGAGAAAATGAGGTTAACATGAAGGTTTTATGTTTACAACACTAAGGCCGTTTCTCCATGGGCCAAAATCAATGATAAAACGGTAAAACATCATTTGGGGGGGAGCCTTTGCCATGGCGCCGCCACCAAATTGATGCGGTGGCGCTCTCCCCCTCCGCCCAAAACAGTGTTTTTGGAAAATGCCAGCTTCCATTTGGTGCCGACCGAACAGCACCGGGTGGAAGCCAGCATATTTCCTGCAGCCCTACCTCCTGCTGCCTTCCATCACTTTGTGGAGGCCAGGGGACGCACCTCCTGGCATCCAACCCCAGAGCTGTAGCTGTGGCCACGGGGGCATGTCCCCTGGTCTCCACAACGTGACGGAAGGCGGCAGGAGCCGTTTGGGAGATGCGCAGCCTGTGGGACCGTTCATGCAAACGTTCATAAACTATGCTGATGCATCCCCGCTCAGCCAGCCCTGCAGAAACAGCCTGAAATTTACAGCTGTCAAAATGTTGCAGAACAATTTGGATTATGAAATTTAAGCATCTGAATAACTTGGCTGACCTTTTGAAAAGCATCTTGATTTCTCTGAGGTTCCTGTGGTGCACTAAAGCAGGACAATGCCAATTACATTCAGAGGCACACAAAATAGGGGATGTTGATAACTCAGATGAGAGTACTAGGGCAAGCAGCAAGACAAGAAAAGAAAGCACTCTTCTTCAAAGGGGTTACAGCCAGCCAGCCAGCCCACCTCCCAAGAATGCTCCACTTGCTTAGATTTGTACATTTGCCCGGCGTGGCTCCTGTTTAGGCCTGGCATCGAAGGGCAGGAGCCAAGATCACACCTGCACCTGCTGTTATCTGCAGCCTGAGGGCCTCTCTGTTTTCTATGGCTTGCTTGTAACTACTGAAGTATGCAAACCTGTATTTGTCAGATCCCTGGGTAAAAATTTAACTTCTGAAGTTTATTTCAATTCTTTGGAATAGTTACTCCCAAGTATTTAAATTATTTATGAAATGTTGGGATACCTATATCCTTTTGGACTTCATGTTGCATTTTGGGTTTAATGTTTATATATCACACTCCAGATTTTCAAAATATAATTAACACGTAATCCTGCTACTGCTCTATATATTCTTACCTTCTCAAGACCCAAGAGAGTTCAGGTCAACCACTGTCTGCTCCCATGTGATGGTCAAACCTGCGTATCACAGGATGCTATTCCAGTCTACCTCTATTTTAATAGAAATGCAGACTTGCTGAAACTTACCGAGGGTGATTCAACAGGGATAGTATCAATTATGACTGGCTGGCTGGAATGCTTTGCCAGCAGGTTGGGAACCTTCTCGGCAGCCTGCAGGATGAGAAGATACACTGTGCATTATGAGTGCAGTGAAACTGTCACGGTGCAACAGGGAAGGAACACTGCCCAGAGAAGCTCATACCCATATCGCCACTTCACACCATTTAAGCAGTGACTGAAAAACTCCAGCTTCCCACAGCTTCCACTCGTGGTAGCTCTTTCAACAAGGTCTTCCTGGGTGGCCCTGCCTTCTGAGGATAAGAGATGGGCTATTGAAGAGGGGGACTGCTTTGTCATGATGTCCTGGAGTGGGATTCTTTTCTCATGCTGCTGTCACCATTGGGATTTAGGCACCAAGTCTGTCCTTTTTGCCCAAGCCCACGGCAGCAATTAATTCTCATGGCATTCTCAGAGATCTGTCATTATTAACGTCTTTTACAGCTGTCACTAGAGGATTTCAGCTGTTTTTGAATCAACATAAATTGCAGCTCAGAACTCACTGATCACGGGGGATGCAAAAACCCGCAATTTATTTAGCGCATTAGCTCATGTAATTGATTGCCACTGTTCTGCTTGGACAAGCCATTTTCCATAATGAAGACATTCTTTCTATGCCTGGTTGGTTGTTGGGCATTTGCCATGCCTGCAGCATATGGGGTGGGGCTTCTGCTGGATCCTTACCAGTTTGGTTTCCTGTTTTCTAATGGCAGAATTGGAAACTCGTTGCAGAGTTTTGAGAGTGGCGTGCAGTTCCCTTTTCAACGCCTGTGGGATTGCAGTATTCTCCACCATCTGGAAAACAAAACCATCCACCTAAATTTGTTCCCCCGGGTACTTTATGCTATTTTAATATTTTACTAGATAATTGCACTGGTAGAAGAATGGAAACCAAGAGCAGAGGATGCTTCCGGAGATGGAAAATTGTAACTCCCCTGATCAGAAGACTAGACCTTCTCTCTCTCTTAGTGAATAAAGCTTTCCTTGAGCAAGACCATTATGGAGATGATGGTGAGTGGTAAGCCTAACTGTAAAAGTCCAAAAGTATAATCCCAAAAGCCAAGGTCACAATTAATGTAATGCCTTTATTAGGACCAACTTAATGACACTTAATGGTGCACAAACTTTCAAGCTCTCTAATAATGCTGACACTTCCCCTGCCAGACTGCTATTGTTGCTTGACAACACCCATTTGGCTTCATCAAGGGAGAAGAGGAGGGGTGGCAAGGAAAGTCAGTGAGAATAAGAGGTCAGAGGGTAAAAGGCCCATTAGGGGCACACATAATCTGACCAGCTAGCCAACCAGGATGTGTGCACCTGAGCTCAGGTTTCATTATGGATTCAACTATCAGCAGGCACCCTCCCCTGCCCCCACACCAGGTAGCAGTGAAAGTTTCAACCAGGCAGATGCTGGCCACTAATAGGTTAACTAAATATATCTGCATGGATGGCACAATTGTCAATTCATTCATCAGGGATCAAAAACCATTAGCTTTCCGGGGTGATTAGTCTGGGACTAAGAACATGGTCATGAGACAATATGCGTAAGTGCTTTGGAGAGAAGGCACAGGTGGTACTCACATCGGTCAGAAGGCCCACCTCCCTGGAGAGTTTCTGTGCTCCATTTAGAGAGAACCCTCCCTGTTTCACTCGGACAGAGAGGGAATCCACTTCTTTTGCCAAAAACTGGCCTGTTTCCCGGGCCTAAAAGAACAATAAAAGGCCAAAGACTTTAAGGAGAAAGGATTTATAAAAGATATACAAAGGCAAGAGGGTTTATTCATGACTCAGGGACTCAGACTCTTTAAGAACTGAAGAATTCTCAGACACAAGTGTGGTTGTTTCTGGAGCCAGAGTGTTGCATCGTATAGTCCCCGCTTTGAGTTTAATTGCGATGGTCTTTTTAAACACTAGATGGTATCTAGAAGAGTAATGGATATTTTATCAGGGATGAAAGACCATTAGCTTTCAGGGGCAATAAAATATCCCAATAAAATATCTGATAAAATATCCATGGTAAAAAACTAAGGAAATGGGAGCCAATCAGCAAAATTCTGTATCACACAGAGTGTTACAGCTGATTCAATAAGCTGTATGACTGCCCCATTAAAAACTAAATGCCACATAATTTAAGCGCAACCCTAAGAATTTTTGCTAGAGCTCACTCTTCCTAATGTGAATGAGGCAAAGAACCCTGGTGGGAAATCACTGTGGGGAAAGGTTTCTTCCCTCCTGCTCATCCTCACTAGTTCATCTGGGCTACAGCCAGGCTGCCCAAGCAATGTCCCTGGGCAGCCCCATCCAAACCCAGAGGTGGCAGGCTGCGGTGCCAATGCAGCACCACCCCAAAAGGGCTTTCCAGTGGTGTGGGGAGTCCTGAAACCTTCCCATTGCTGAAAAGCCCCATAGGGCTGAAAGGACATATGCCATTAAAAGGGTGGCATACATCTGAGGGCCAGTGCACACACACACACACGCACACACACCAGGGAGGAACAAGGAAACTGCAAGTGGATGAAGTATCAGTGGGGAGCTGGTTTGGCCTCACACGTGGCCATTAAGACAGTCCATAAGCCTCAGTTGAGAGATTTGACCCTGATCAGGTAATCAGTAAAGCTTGAAGCCTGAGGAACTATTCTGCTGATGCACCTGCAGCTCCTCAGTTGACGGAGGAAGGGAGGGGGATTTTTGCCAGTTCTCTTTTCTGTTGCAGGCCCCCACTTTGCACCCTGTGTTTTTCCTGGGGGACTGCAGAAGCACCATTTGGGGGGCCACAGAAGGCCGTACTGGGGGACAGCACTGCCTTCTTCAAGAGTGACTTCTCTCTGACTGCTTAGGATCCAAGCCAATGATTAACATAAACTTTCAACCCAGGAGGAACTCAGTCCTGCAATATCTGCTTGGCATGCAGAAGATTCCAGGTTCAATACTTTGCATCTCCAGTTAAAGGGATCAGGTAGCGGATAATGTGAAAGATCTTGAGCTGAGACTCTGCAGAGCTGCTGCCAGTCAGAGCACACAGGACTGATCTTGATGGGCCTATGGTCTGTTTCAGTATGAAGTAGCTTAATGGATGTCATTTCTGTTTACTTTAACTCACAGGTTAATAGCCAGTGAGCAGGAGCTTGTGTTGAATAAGACAACACTTTGTCCTAATAAGTCAACGTATAGAGACTGTGTGGATGTCTATGATGGCCTCTAGGGCAGCTTTAATTGGACATATCCGGATAGCAGAGACCAACTTGCAGGAATCAGCCCCAAAGCTAATAGGTCTTTCTAAGAGTGGCATCTTTCCACAAATGGTCATTTTGTGAAAGGATACAACATATTATGAGAATAGTCCCAGATCTATTTGGTGGTGAGCCCTGTGACCTGTTTACTGAATAGTGATGAGATCAGTTTCTGACACTGTGCAAAGCAAATTTCAATCATGTTCCCAGCTGCTAGGCTGCAAGTTACCCCAAACAGCCAGTTCACCCTCTCCAGTTCTACAGCATGCAAATATTTTCAAGACTTTGGGCATGCATGCATAAACTATGTCACTGAGCTAGAAATTCAAAGGACAGAAAAAGTCAACAATGCTTCCATTTTTATAATAGGAAGAAGACAACAGCTGCTCTGTCAGGAAGCCATATGCTTCAGCTCTTTAAAAAAATGAAAGCAAACCAAAATGAATAGGCTATCATAAACATTCACTATATCTTGAGGATCCTGATACTCTCATACAACAATCCTGGGTACTTGCCTTAAGTTTTTTAAATAGCTATTGTAGTTTGATGGAGAGATGGTATTGAAAAATATGAAATAGGATGTTGTCCCTTTTACTTCAGAAGTTGTTTCAGTACTCAGGAAGGGTTTAAACAATAAAAAATCAGATCCTAAGGTAGCAAAACCTATTTATACATGCAGTTGCAATTGCATTACACATACAAAATCCAACTGATTAAAACTGTACCCCCTTGCTGCCTACCTTGGGTTATTCACAGGTCAGTGGACCCATCTACAGACTTCTCAATCCACCTGACAGTGTAAACAATTCTGTCACTGTTTAAACCAAATCCATTTTAAAACATAACCTGAAACATGATACCCAGTTCAATTTGTAATCACCTGTGACCATCTTCTTGAAATCAACTCAAGGGTAAACAGATTAAATGAAATACAGGGCTCTGCTGAATTTAACAGGTGCATGGAAGAGAGTGTTGTGACAAACACAGCCTATTATGTAGGAAATGGTAGGTGGATGTGAAGCACTGACATGAGGCTGCCTTGGGTCAGTGCTTGCAGTTGACTGGACAAGGCTGCCCTGAAGTCTTTGCTCCTCTGTGGCAGGCAGAGCTCTGTCAGAAATGTAGGGAAGACTAGACAAACAGGAGAAGCCCCAGGGGAAAACACATTTGGTGAATAGAATCCTTTCCCCATTCTAGCCTCAGAGAAGGTAGCTGATAATGCTGATTCTTTATCTGGCAGGTACCAAAGTTCCCAGGGCCATTGTACTCTGAGTAACTGGGCCAGGGCCTGAATTGTGATTCTGCTTAGAACAAGCCAAAGTAGAAGACACACTACAAAAGGCTGTGAGGACAGCGAGGAAAGAATGAGACCAGAGTATCAGGCACACAAGGGACCAATACTCAAAAGTCAGTGATGTAGTGCTACATTAAAGCTGTACTCTGTTCAAGAAGGGAATCTGAATATCATGCAAAGAAGAACAGCTCCCAATGGAAAAATAATGCTGCAAAAGATCAATTTACGGTTCCATACAAAATAGGAGCAACTGCAGAAACCGAGCTTTAAAAAACTTTGGGATAATTCTATTTCAGAGGCAGAAGAAGACAGCGCCCAAGAGGAGCTTTCTGGGGATTAGGCAACAAAGCAGTGATACCTTGCATAGCTTGTTCTCACTACAAGGACTTATTTTCTTGCCTTTCTGTTTACAAGATCTTACAGTCCTTAAAGAATGCCCTTTTCCCTCTATAACCTTTGCGCTAGCAATAATGAATGATGTCCCAAACTAAGTAAATTTGCATAATTGATTCTGGGTTGCAGAAAATATGATCTGTTGATGCAGAATTTAAAGGCCTCTGGCAGCACTGGACCTCACCTGCCTGGCTTGCTCTCTGGTCACTGCAACGATATAGCTGATTCCTTTGACTAGCTGCCGCTCAGAGATGATAGTGAGGTCCTCTATGGCTCCTGTATGCTGAAGGTGCCTGAAAAGGAGAAGAGGAAACAATTGCATGTTCCAGCATTTCCACTAAAACTACTATTTTGGTTTGAAAAAGAGTCACAGCTTTAGGGCACATGGTCTGCAGTCATTCAAAAAATCTCTAGTTCAACCCCTGGTGTCTTACCAGTTAAATGTAACAGTGCTGGGAAAGTCCTCCAAGTTGGCATCTTGGGGAACCACAGCTAGTCAAATAAGAGTGGAAGCTCTGTAAATGCTTTCTGTGCTCCACTGGGCCAACAGATGTCCCAATTGGGCTAACTGGTTTTTGAGTGAATGCCTGAAAGATACATCCTTATGCTCAGACTATCAGCAATTCTGTATTAGTCATGAGACCCCCGGCCCCAAGGAAATCTGGCCTGACTCAACCAGGCCAGGGCCTTCTAGGCATGGGTGAATGCTCTGTCTGAGGAGACCAGTAGAACCTGAAGAATGCAATGTAATTCCAAAGAGCTTGTAAAACAGAACTGTTCTACCAGGCATATGTTTGAGGCAGCTAGTTAACATCTAGGCCTCCTCCACCAACACCATCAACTCCATTGACAATAATTAAGATCCCCTTGGTGAGTTCTATGCTGAAAGATTTGGAATACAAATGCCATCTTAGTAGTTCATGCTAATATTGGATGTATTGTTTTATATGCATGTTTTATGAATGTTGAGAGCTGCCACGAGCCCAAAATGGGAGGGGGCATGTTAAATTTAATATTGCATTCATTTACAGAGCGCAAGCTATGATGAACAGCCAAGGTGGAATAATAACAAAAATCCAAACTTCAACAATCATCTTTTGTTAAAAGAATATTTGTAAAACCAGCCTCCTCCGAGACCAGCAGGATGCATTTTGTATTACTAACAAGGCTACTGTGCCCATTCACTGATGTGGTAAATGCTAGGCCAGGGGTCTGCAACCTGTGGCTCTCCAGATGTTCATGGACTACAATTCCCATCAGCTCCTACCACCATGGTCATTTGGCCATGCCGGCAGGGGCTGATGGGATTTGTAGTCCATGAACATCTGGAGAGCCACAGATTGCAGACCCCTGTGCTAGGCAAAGCATTGTCATTATAAACCTTGTTGGCTTGCTAACACAGTACACAGTAGAAATGGTATAACAAGATCTTTCCCCTGATACCCATGATGATCCCTGTGCCTTTAATTTGGAAAAGGCTGATAATCGAAAAAGCAAAAATCAGTTCATAAAACCTATCTGAAGAATTTCAGAACTGGAAGGAACCAGCAGGGGGACAACACTTACGTTCCACAGCAGAGTTCCACAGAGGTGTGCAAGGCATCCTGGGACTCTGGAACCAATAGTCTCTCTACTGGGACCCCCACAGACACCACCCGTGATAGGTCAGGGTACACCTGAGGAAAAATGAAGACCTAGATCAATTGAAAGTTCTGACACTGCTCTGTACACAACTGGATCAACTTGAGAAGGGGTAAAGAACTGCTTAATGGTCATAGATTGCTGATAGTTTATGTTTTGTGTGAAGGAGTACTTCTTTTTTGCTGGATCTTCAAACCAGTCTGTTTGACTGGAGCCCATTTTCACCAACACCTCGCGGACAACCACATTTTCACCAACTCAACTGGCAATCACATGCTGACATGGTATACGAGGGGCAAAAGCTAGTGTGGGTCTGCATGTGACAGAAGCAAATGGAGGCAAAGTAGAACATGGCTAGTTTATTGTGACTTCATATGTGAAGAGTTGCCAACAAAGGCAAAAACTTGTTCCCTTTGAAAGGCACTGGATATGTTTTCAAATTAATGGAAAAGTGTTATTGAACTCCAACTGCTTCCACAGTTAATAGGCTTGTTACCAGATTTGTGACCAAAGGGACTGGAAATTTACATTAAAAAGAGGAACATGAAAGAATGCACAGAATATAAAAATGCACAGAAATTTCCCAAGAATTACACTGCCCAAGAAACTAGCTCCAGCCACTATGTCTCTGGCTTACTTCATCCAGTTTCCGGAGTCCCTGCACGCCATCTGTCAGCTGGATGGCGACCTCAGCTGTGTAGACCAGCTCATTCCGTTTGATTATTTCTTGGATCACACCCTCTATTTCTTGCAACTGTTCAGTCTTGATAGGAGCCTTTTAGAGAAGATCAAACAGAAAGATACAGCATTAAATGACATGAAACACATTTGTGAGAGGACTAGGGCACTCAAACAACTGATAGCAGGCCTCAGGGATTTATTTTGGGTTTTAATACTAGTCCTGTTTCCATGCTTTAGTTTCCAAATCTGTAAAATGAACATGGTTACTCCCTAAATCAAGCTACTTCCAAGATTCATTTCCTGATACCCATGATGATCCCTAGGTTAAAAAAAAACTTAGCAGGACTTTGTCAGCCAGGCTTTTTCACCTGCTTTACCAAAAAGAACAGGATATCCATTAAGGAAGTTCAGGTCATGCAGTTACTCAAAGCCTGCTTCTCTGGAATATCAGTTGCTATACTGCAAGATGAGACTTCACAGTTCCATATTCTAGAACTACATCCTTCTGCAAATAGCCTTTCCCCTTTTTGCTTATACAGAAGGAGGGAAACAATGTACCCAGAGGAAAGCATCTTTTTCCAACCCCACAAATGAATTTTGCTATAACTGAGTATGGTCAGGCTTACCAGCATTATATATTTACCCACCACTGAAATGTGATGAGTTTTAGAGGATCCCAGGACAGGAAACTAGTCAGGTTTTCAACTCACAGAGCTATTCTCAGATATTTTCATCACTGTGAGTGCTCCAGTTAGGCTAGGCCTCATAGTACACTTAGTCCTAGCCAAAGGCACCAGTGGAAAAGCTCCCCAGTTACTAGGGAAGGGAGAAAATGTTGGACTGCTTTTGCAGTCTGATTCCACCTTGCCTTGCTATGGCATGGGCTGTTCAGAGACCCCAGTCACCTTGGTGCTGACATGGAACCGTAGCCGCTCAGCAGTCACTTGGGACCCCTGCTGTCTTATATTGTCTCCCAAGACCTGGCGAAGTGCAAAGTTCAGCAGGTGAGTGGCGGTGTGGTTCACCATGCAAGCCAGTCGCTGGGTCTGAAAGCAAAACAATTATCTGGGTAGGAAGAGAGGACCATTAGACACTGCAGCATTTTCCAGTCAAAAGGGAAGAGAAACAGGAGCATTTTTAAAAATCACAGTATTGTTTGAACACATAAATGAACTTCACCTGAAATGGACTTTAAATGTATAAGACCACTGACAATCTTCTCTTCTTATGCTCTTAAATAAAACATGTTTCCAAATCAGCAATCCAGCTTCCCAGCCCACACTGTAGCATTAGCAAAATGTCTTAATAACAACTCAATCTTATGCATGTTTACTCAGCAGTCAAGTCCCACTGAAGTCCCCCAAGTTAAGACTGCAAAGTATGGAGATGGGACACCCACCCTGAGAAATCAGTGGTTGCACACCTTGTTCCTATTCATTTCAATGGACATACATGAGTTCTTGGGGATCTATATTCTTGTATTTCTTGAACAGAAGCTCCAATCTTACTGCTCACTAAGAAAAGTTAGGGAAATGTGATGGAAAGGACAGTGGTCAAAGTCAATGGACATAAAATCTGTACCCCTGATCCTAGTACCCAGAATCATATCTCAGTTAGGGTGCAACATGTTTTAATCCCCTTTCCATCAAACCTGGTCTGTTTGCACAGCATATGCAAAATCACAAGGCACAGCACAGACCCAGGAATTTCCAGGCAGCATCCAGCAAGGACTGTTACCTCATCTACAAAGAGCTGTACTTGGTCCCCAGCCTTCAAGGTCTCAGAAACAATCACTTCATGGATCACATAGCCACCAGAAACTTGTACAGACACCACTGGAAAAAGCACGTCCTCAAAACAGAAACAGATAAAAGGGAGGCTTAGCACAGGTGAGCGCTTGTCTTCTTGGAGAAGATCTTCTTGGAGAAGAATGCAGGGACTTCAAATCACTTTAACACCTTCTAAATGGTATCTGCCAGATGTAGAGACTGCTAGATTAATCACAGGACATGTACACAATGGGATGCAAAAACCCAACATCAACAGATTTCTCATGCTCAGAGTCAACACTATACTAGTCAGTTTGTTTCAGGTTCATGACCAGTGACTTCTAGTCTCTCAGTCAGCGGTGATGTCATGATCTCATATATCCTGTACTTAAGAGTGACCTGCTTGGCTCCGTAAAGGATAACATGAACAAATGTACTGAAAGAATTCCATTCAGTCTTACTTGGCTGGAACAGAATCACCTAAAACAGGAGATGATTAAGGGGCTGAGGAAAAAGAAGAAATATTTCACTCTGTCACAGAACTAATGATGGCAGAACAACTAAACTTCAGAGTTAATATTCCTTCTGTCAAACAAGTTTGCCCATTCGCTTTGATCTGTATCAGATTACAGCGGTTGCAATACAAGAAGGCTTGGAATAAGACAATATAGGCAAAGTTGCTTAGTGACTGGAATCAAGATGGATAATTCCACTCAAGAAGGTCCTGTCTAGCCTATGAACACAGGCAGGGAAGCAAGGGGTGTCAGTTCCATACCCGGGCAGTTAAGAAATGTACCTGCTGTTCATGATGCACCATGTAGCCTTGATCAGATGTCTGGCCACCCTTCTCAGCATAGAAGCAGGTCCTGTCTAAGAGGACACCACAGCGCTGTCCCCCACCAACTTCTTTCTGGAGAGACCCCTCCTTATACAGCACTAGAACAGTGGCTTGGCATGGGTTGAAGACTGCAAAGAGTAAGAAGAGTGCCACATTTGACATGTCCACTAGTTGGCCAATTTGGTGGAGCCTTCTGAACATCTTCAATCTTAAAACAGTTATGTTGCACTACATTTTCATGGCTAACAAACTCTGTTGTAAGAATAAGGGCAATAAGAACAATTCCTTTGTAATCCCAAACAATACTCTGCTCTGGAAGATCCATTTTCTATGCATGACATCTGGGATGCCTTGCTTACATAAGCAAAGATCTAATCCCCCAAGTTTAAAGTGTGCTTTTATTAGTTGATTAATAGATAGGGAGTTTTTATAGTTAGCTCTGCTTATACTTCCTGTTTATAAATTAAATGGTCTTGCTTTGATGCTTGCTAGTCTCTCTGTCAAAAGATCATGTGGTACTGATCATAACCTACACATCGCTAAGTGTATTTAAGTATCTCTGATTTTAATGGCAGTGCACTTAAAATAAATGCAGTTCTGCACACAGCTAAGTGTACTGAGTGATTACCTGCACAGGAGTCCATATATTCACTGAACATGCTGTCTGTGGAAAGTGTTCTCTCTGTGAGCATGGTAAGTCCTGTATCCACGTGTTCCAAGATCAGGAGGGCTAAAGCTTGCCTATGTACTTCCAAGGTACAGCATCTAGCAAAGGTTATTCTTCAACCTCCCCCTCCTCCCTCTCGCACCAAGGTCACAAAACCCATGCACTTTGGAGGTACTCCAAGGTCAAAAGACCCTGGAGAAGGGTGCCAGCCTCAGACACTGGTTGCCTACCAATGCTAAGCAAAGTTTGTGGATACTCTATCCATGAAGTTACTAAAGTAAGTTCAACTAGGAAAAAAAATGAATTACTACTTTGGCTTATTTAAAATATTTATATCCTCACTGAAAATGGTTGAGATAGTTCACAACAAAAAACAGTATGATACATTACCAATACAAATGTTGAAAGCCCAGAACAAATTTACATATTTAAACAGCACAAAATAATAAAAGCAACACCTCATATAATTAGAAATAGAGCAAAAAAATATCTAAAATCAGTACATTAAATTCTAATACTCAAACTACTCAAAGAAATACATAGCAACATGCATGCAAGGGAAAGAAAGGATTCAGAAAAATGGCTCGGAAAATAACAGTTTTTATCTGGTGCATGAAGCTTGATGGCAGGCAAACCTCTCGCAGGAAGGAAGAACATTCCACAGCTGAGGTATCATAACAACAGAGAAGGCCCTGTCTCTGGCTGCCACCCAACTTACCTCAGAGGAACACAAAGCAGGGCCTCTGTACAAAATATTAACAGTCAGCTTCATATACCGTAGGAGCAGGTGGTCTCACAAGAACTCTGGTCAGAACCCCATTTAAGGCTTTAAAAGGTATGGACCTGCACTCTGAATTAGGCTTTTTGAAACTGGAGAATGTCCAATGCAGCTGCCTCAGCAAAACAAAGAGCCTGACGACTCTTATGAAAAGATACATTGCAATATAAATATAAATGTTAAGTTGTGAAGATGCAACAAGACTTGGAAATGGATTTGCATAAGGTATTTACCGTAAAAACTCATGTATAAGCCGACTCGTGTATAAGCCGAGGCACCTAATTTTACTACCAAAACCTGGGAAAACGTATTGACTCACATATAAACCGAAGGTGGGAAGCTGGGAGGCAGAGGGAGCTCCATATTCAGGCAGTGACTCCCCCTGATGCCATTGCCCAAATAAGGAGCTCCCTCCACCTCCCAGCTGGGTTTGAGGAAGCCCAGGCAACCAGGAGGTGGAGGGAGCTCCTTATTTGAGCAATGACATCAGGGGGAGTCACTGCCCAAATAAGGAGCTCCCTCTGCCTCCTGGGGTTTGAGGAAGCCCAGCCAGGGTTCCCCTTCACCCGCAGAGGCCTGAAGAGCCGGCTGGTAAGCAGTGATTCGTGTATGAGCCGAGGGGGCATTTTTCAGCCTTAAAACAGGGCTGAAAAACTCAGCTTATACGCAAGTATATACGGTATACCTATTCCTTAACTGTGTGAAATTGCCATCATGGACTGGCTTTTATGGGCCAGTCTGTCCAGTAGCAAGTAAATTATTTTCTCATATCAGTCGGTTATTTAATTGTGAGAAGAAAGCTGGAAAGTTGTAAGGTAAATATAAGCTGCTCTGGACGCATACAAGCTTATGCTATCAACAAACTGACACCCACTTTTTGCTAGGTAAGACACAGCAACACCTTGAGGTTTGCTGCAATAATGGCAAGTATACAATAACCAAGAACATTCTTTCCTATTTTTATTTACCTCATTTACAGCTTGCCTTTCTCACCGGAACTCAATGTTTAAAAACAGATCAGTCAGACAACAATTGATACAGTGGGGCTAGCAAACACTTTGCTAGAAACTTACTGTATGATCAGTTGCTGCCTCTCTATCTTATATTGTCTCTGCTCTGTATCTAGCTGACATTAGCAGGAATTTAACAACCTGATATAACCATCTTTATAGTTTCAGGAGGTAGCTATTTTCAGCTGCAGTAGAACAGCTACATTTGAATCCAAGTTACTACTGGACTTGAATCTAACCATCTTTATGCAATAGTGAAAGCCAGCATTAGGCTCCCAATGCTTATAATGAAGCCACAAAACATAAAACAATTGTTACATGACAGCCTGTATTCTTTTTTAATCTGGAACATTATTCCCAACACTTGAAAATGTAATGTGAAAGCTGGCCTGTAGCAGAAAGTCCAGCTGGCACTTTGCTCTTATCTCTGATAACAGAATGACACATTAAAATTAGGTCAATAATTTTTTCTACTGAACATGCAAAATCCAAGAAATTGATTTAAGGCTTTAAAAGAAAACAATATAACCCCCCCCCCCCCTTACACTTTAAACTCTGGGTTTTTAAAGGAACACATTTTACAAAACTCTCTTACATACATATAAAATTCCTTCCTCAATGGACGAGAAAACCAGAGAACAAATGCATGTAAATCACAGTATATCGCACTATCTAGTTCAGTGATCTAGGGTAAGATAAGCACTTTCAGACTGAGATAGACATTGGTAATTTACTAAATGCATATAAAGAATGCTTTGTACAATGGATTAATCAATTTACCAGACTTCTGTTTGGAGATGCTCCAGAGTCTCCTGGATATGAATCTTAACATCTTTTTGCAAGAGTTCCCTTTTTTGGTACTTCTTCCAGCCTGGCTGCATCCTTACCATAATTCCCATCTGGTCCAAGTTCATAGGCAAACACAGGTGAGTCATCAGTAACAGGCACACCATCCTGCTGCAGCTTAGCCAGCGAATGCACATCTAGCAGCATCCCTGAGCTCTCCTCTTGCTGTTTTGGAGCTTTGCGCTGCATATGTGGAAAAGTGAGAAAGACTACTTAAGGAGATTCACTTTGCCAATAATATCCACAGAGTTGTAGCATCGTTGACTGTTTCACAAATCTCATTCTCAGGTCTTCTTCCCATCTTCCATCTTTAATTTAAACTTGTAGAAATGCATCACCTGCTCATTGCCCTCATGCAAATTTGTCTTGCTGCTGCTGACAACCCCATGGGGAAGACCTCCAATAAAGGAGACATTCGAAAAGCAATTCCAGGACAAAGTTGGTTTTGATATCCTGCTTTTTTCAACCCTTAAGGAGTCTCAAGTGGCTTACAATTGCTTTCCCTTCCCCACGGCACTCACCTTGTGAGAGAGGTAGGGCTGAGAGAGTTTTGAGAGAACAGTGACTGGGCCACAGTCACCCAGCAGGCTTCATATGGAGGAGTAGGGAAACAAATCTGATTCACCAGGTTAGAGCCCACTGCTCTTAACTACTTAACCATTTTGCACTGTGGATCGTATTTAGTTTGAATTCTGAATTTGGTTTGCTTTATGACAGAATTTAGATTTTGGATTTTAAAACTAGAGTTTCAGCTTGTTTGTGAATTTGGGACCATTCTAGCCAGACTAAGGACCTTTTCCAGCAAGATGTTATATAACCCCCTTAGATGGCCTCCCCAAGGATAGCAGTCAGAGGCAATGGAGTGTGAAGAGACTCAGCAAACAGGAAAAACTTTTTTCTTACTTCAGCATCCTCCTGAGCCAGCTGGTCCAAAGCAGCAATGTCCAACTGGACCCCATTCTCTTCAAGCATCAAGCCAATAAGGTCCAGCGGGAATCCCAAGTTTCTGTGAAGACCCCAAGCAACTTCCACTGTGGACCGGAATAAAACCATGGAAGAAAAGTACAGAAGACTTCTTGGAAATTCTATGATTATCTAGCAGAATCTTTATTAGATCTTCACCAGTAAGACTCCTGAAGGTGGCAGCTCTGCCAGTCTCTGCTAGTACTTTAAAAAGCTAAACAGATGGCAGTGAGATGTTTTTCCCCAGGATGACAACTTGTGCAGCCAAAAGTAAAATAGTTTTTGCAGTGTGCGTGCGGACGGGAGGAGGGGGGAAGGGGGACCTCTTTGACAAATGCTGCATTAGTCCAAAAAGGGCTGTTTTAATGTCGGCTGCAAGGCAGATATGTAGTCGTACGCCTGACAGTGCAGTCCTAAGCAGAGCTATTGACTTAGAAGTCATTGTGTGTTTATCTTCATGGTTTTCTCTGTTCTTTCCAGCCTCAAGGTCAGAACAACTCAAAGAAAGAGATCCCAAAGCTAGAACAGACTGCTGATGCCTCCCTCTTAACTACATTCTAGGGCTCACCTCTGGCCAGCAGTGAGAAAACTTGCCTGGGAAGACTTTGGAATGATCCATCTGTTGGAGCGTTCTGTTTATAATGCGACGCCCTCGGAAGAGACAGGACAGAAATGCATTCTCGTTCTCGTTGATGATACTTATAACCTGTAGGGAGAACATATCCAAGTTCAGAAATCTCCCCCCATTCCCAGTACTAAGGGAAGGACAACAGTAGGTAAAATGTTGCATCTACAGACTTGCATCTACAAATTTCACGAGAAACTGTGCAGGTTTTGGAGGAAAGGGAGATGAGGGTATGTCTCTTCTGTTTGTTTATAAAATGAAGAGAACTTGAAATAAACTTTAAAGAACTCATCTCTTTGCCTCACATTTCTCACAAAAGTGCAAGGTCTAATTGCTGTATGGCCATATAAAGCAAATCCCTGGGGTCCATTTCCTAGACTTCTCCACTTCACACTGACCTCTGACACAAGGAAGTGGAAAGCAAGAGAGGGAGAGTAAAAGGAACCTTGCATTGTCCCCCCTTCTTTTACATTCCTTTAACAGTAAGGTTAAAGGGTTTGGAACAATTGTAGGAAACTCAAATTGGAAATTCACTGAACAAACTGAGTATGAGAAAAAAAAACCCTGTCACTTGAACAGTAGGGAGCATTGCATGAGAAATTAAGTGCAGAAAGCTTCAGGATCAAAGGGCTTTAGCAGAGCTGGGCAGTGAGGAAGAGGTCTGGAATGGAGCTGCATTCACTGTGCCTATCAATAAATTTGAGTTCAGTTGCTTGGAGGAATATTAGAACTCCTCAGACTAGCTGAACTGTAGGAGCAAAAAACAGCTATGTTTTGGGAGAGAAATCTTGACAGAGAACACTGATACTGTTCTGGGTTTTAAGTACATCAGATCAACACAGGGAGTGATCAACTTCATTATGCACAGCCAGTTGTGGCCCAGAGGTAATCTATAGGATTTCCCTTCAAACTGGAGATGGGGGAGGGGGGGGCACAACCTGCTCCATGCGTAGTGTTAATGCCAACCGCTGCCTTTCTTCCATTAGTGTGGAAGTCTTTTCCCCAATGAGAAAAAAAGATTACACCATCCCTCCTTTCCACAGTAACCAGGCAGCTGGTTTGCTGATAGTTCATCAGAAGGAACTAGCAAGGAAATCAAAAGAGGTCTCCTCTGCCACCCAGCAACCTGGAACAACTATTTGTTTATTCAGCATAGTTTTACTCCAGTCCTTATAAGAACTCAAGGCAGCTGTACAAAACAAACTAAAACATCATAATATCACAACAAGAGATACAACAATAATGAACCCAGACTCCATTTTTAAAATTCTCCTCAAAAGCCCTTCTGAACAGTTCAGCTTTGCAGCTCTTCCCATAATCAGAAAGGCGGGTGCCTTCCTAACAACCTGTTCCCAAGGGAGCGAGGGCAGCCACAGTAGAGGCCAAGAAGAGGCTGTGCGGGATTTAACCAATTTATGCTCAAGAAGACTTTGCTTAGAGCTGCCAGATAGGCTCTTGTGTGGAGAGGCTGTTTTTCATCCAGAAGGATCCCAGGTTGTGAAGGGCTGTAAGAATCAGAACTTTGGGTTGTACCAAAAAACAAATAGGATGCCAATGTAAGGTTGTCCAAATAGGGATAGTGGGCTGCATCCAACCATTCTCCAAGAACCTGCCTCTAACATAAGCATCTCCCCCTCCATTTAAGGATCCTTGGCCGGGAGGGGGGGGGGTCAAACTTTGCTCAGTGGTAGAACAGGAGTGGTAGGATCCATTCTTTGTACAGATTATAAATCATAAATCATCAGACATAGTTTTCATGCCACCAGCTCCAGATACGTACCCTGTCCGTTTCTGTCTTCAGGTCTGGATAGGCATCTCCCTGTGAAAGTGGAGTCATAGATCATCAGAGACACTACTGTGAAGATCTGCTTTCACAACACACACACCTCATTTCTACTACAGAACAGCTTTGCTTCTTGAAACATTTTTTTTTAATTAGGGCCACGTCACACAATTATTTTGGATGAATTGGATACTCAAGAGGGAGAGCTCATGCTTGGATGGACATGCACATCTTTTACTCCCATATGCGTTTCTTCCCAATCCTCCCGATCCAAATCTCTCTCCACCATACATATCTGATAAGTACTCCCCTGCAGATTTCATAGAACCTCTAGGCGGAGGCTGGTCCACTGATCTGAATGCTACATTTGATGGGTAAAACAGGAGAACAGTTGCACCAATCAATGTTTCTCCTCTTTTGGGGAGATCATGTATCAGATTGCCCTCCCAACATTACTTCAGTTTGTACTTCATTTTCTTTTATACCCTTTGTCAGGGAAAGATGAGAATGTGGTTGTGTGCGCTGCAACAGAAGTTGCAGCAGTGCACAACTGCATTGAAAAGTAGGGCAGATTCTCTGTAAAGACTGAAGAAGTTTACTACATACTGGCTTCAACAAAACTATTACCCTTTGCAATGGTAAACAGTGGTTTGATAAAAGAGCTTGTATAGTGCTCTGGACAGTTATACAGCAACTTTTGCTTTCTACAGCTGCACCCACCATTTTGTTTTCCGTGGCAGCATGGAGCCCACAAAATGGCAGGTAAAACTGTAGAAAGCGAAAATGTTGCTATATAGCTGTCCAGAGAACTATACAAGCTCTTTTATCAAACTACTATATTTACCTTTGCAAAGGATAATAGTTTTGACAAAACCGGCATGTAAGTAAGCTTCGTTAATCTTTACAGAGAATCTCAGAGGGGAAGAAGATGCAGTGGTTTAATCCACATTTCCTCTCATCTTTCCTTGAGTAAGGGTGCAGCCATGCTCACAGCAAGCTCAAAAACTGCTAGAAGAATAACACTAGGAAAATGTTTTTTACCCATAATGGAAGGATTTTTTCCTTTCTAGAAGCAATAACAATCCCCTTTCCCATCGAGTTATTCACTAATACATCCATAGCCCAGATTAGGACTGACTTCCTAAGCAACTTCCTCCTCCATGTAAAGCAAATGAAAAGAGAGGAAACCAGAAATCATATTTATTACATTGACATAGAGATGTGCATTTTGTTAAATAAAACAGCTATTTAAATTATCAAAAATGCTATCAGTTAACCAGTTCACAATCTACCTAGTCCACACGCATATTCCTATTCTGCTATTTGGTTTTGCTCACAAAATAAGCATGCTAATGCTCTACAGTTTGTCTTGTGCACAGACAATTAAAAGTAAAGCCAGCACTGGATGAAACTTGTTCTGCAATAACAAACGATAACTAAGGTCATAGATAATACTTGGCCAATTTCCCAAGCCATGGAAAACATTGAACTGTTTACAGTAATACATAAAGAGTAAATGAATCCCTGAAGGGAAGGCATCATGGTATAGCCCAATTTTGTCAGATCTCAGAAGCTGGCCAGGGTCAGTACTTGGAAAGAAGCCCACCAAAGAAGGCTCTGAAGAAAAAGGCCATTGCAAACAACCTCTGCTTCTTACTTGCCATGAAAGCCCCTTGCTGGAGTTTGTTGGCTGTACTTGACAGCACTATATACACACAGGATCACTAGAAATGGATTCCTGGTCTAAGTTCTAAAACAGGGGAACTTTCTATATGATATGCTAGCTAAGCACAAGAAAATAATTTTTATGTTACCAGGATCTCAACCACGACAGGAACCAAGCTGCCCAGGAAACCAGGTGGAGCATGAAGAACTTCAGAACAAAATCTTAGAGCCCTACGCAAGATATGGCGTAGAACAAGCCTGCAAACAATAAAAGTTATTTGTAGTCAGCTGTGCTGACCCTTGATGCTATCTCACCATGGCTATCTACCTTCACAAAGCCCAGCAAAATTCCTTCGGCATGTGCCCTGTCACCTTCCTAGCCAAGGACTTGAGATTCCCTGGCCACTACCGGTGTCCAGCAACTTACATGCACTTGTCACATCCATAGTCCACACTACTTCCTCACTCCTACACCCAGTTTCCTAACCACCTAAAAACTTTAGTCACTAAGCCTATCCCAAGTCTCCACTTCTTTGTTCAGAGTATCTTTAAACACTCTCAAAAGATACCCAGGAAGGCCTCATCCTACAGCTACTCAGGCTATTTAAGATTAGTCCCTTCTCTGTCCCAACTAGCCCGTTACTGTGCAGCTTCCTTACTCGGCACCAGACATGCCTGGATAAACACCATCGGCAATGCACACAGAGAGCGTGCGCACGTGATCTGCCACCACTCTGTAGGCCATATCCACACCTCCAGCATCTGCCTCCCCAACCAAACCCTGGTATGGGGGCCTGCCAGAACCCTGAAAGGGAAATTCAGAAATATTTTAGGAAAGTCTGAGAAACGGATCCATGCTGAAAAACATGCAGCAATAAATAACTATACACAATAACTATAAATAACTATACACACCCTCAAACAGCATAACTTTTCCTTAACATTGTCTGTTCTACATTCCTCAAACACTGTTTTCAAGCGTTTCTCCAACACTGTTTCAAGCTAATGCCTTTTTTCAAACTAAGGCCTAGGTTATTATATAGATCCTCTTTCTTGATATATCTGTAAAGCCTGCCTGGCTGTCCTTTCATCCCTGTTTTTTTTAAATACCAAGCTTAACTTATTTCTCTGAAATGAACACTGAAGGTCAAACCACGGCCATTTCTCCCAGCCTTTTACGGTCTGAGCAGATGGCTGGGGAAGTGGCAAAAAACTCCTTCCTAGCAACAGGACTGCCATGGTGCCACAGCAGCCATCTCTTTCAGCTCTTAGGGGGTGGGTTTTTACAGTCAGGAAAAGCTTCCGTTCCCTCAGTGAGGCTCCTTTCACTTTTAAAGGGCCAGCTGCAATGCAGGAAAAGCAGCATGCTGCTGAACCTCATGACCCACACAGTGATTGTGCAACAATACCACAACACTCTCTTTCTCTCTCCCTCCCTCCTGTGGAAAGAATACTCTGGGGCATTCCACCTCTTTTAGTTTAGAGAGCTAGAGGGACAGCAGCTCGCCACTTCAACTGCACTGCACTCTGGTGGGGCCAATAAAAACCAACATGTATTCTTCTTGGCCAAACAATAACAAAAATATGGTGGAGAAGACATTGCAATTTGTCTGCTTACCCAGAAGCAACAACTACTCTTTGCTAGTGAGTAGCTGGTAATGCTTCCCACTTCCCTCCCATGACCCCACACACAACATATCCAGAGTACTTCTAATCTGGAGGCTACCGAGAGAGCTTGACATGTCAGCCCGTTGAAGTCTCACCCTGTGGATGGCATCCAGGAGTGGAGTGAAGAGGTCTGTGTCATAATTGGAGCGCTTGCTTTGCAGAACTGTCAGCAACCTTTCCAAGCCCATCCCTGTGTCCACGTGATGCTGGGGTAGCTGACACAGACTCCCATCAGCTTCTCTGGCAACACACCAGTTGTCAAACGAGAATCAGACAAAACAAATAAACAAAGAGGCAAGTAAGATGCAGAGGCCAAAGGCTCATGTTGGTGAGCTCAGTGTCTGGATGGGAGGCAAAAGGAGAAGGGGAAGAACAGAATTCATAAGTGTGAAGAAAACAATAGAGGAGAGTAGAAGATGCATAAAAAGAAGGCTCTATCAAAGGAGAGAGGAGCAAAGCTGTTTGGAAGTGGCATAAGGAAGATTGCCTGACAGGTACAAGATTCTGGAAAAATCAATAAAAATGAATCTGAGAATGGCCAGTAGTATGAAAGCCTCCGCTAAGTAAGGCTCTGGCACAACTCAAGGACCCAAGTAATCCCTCCATTCCATACCTGTTGAACTGCATGAAAACCAAGTTCCAGATCTCTACCACATCAGGGTTCCCTTGATTCACCAGTGCTGCCGCATTCCTGCCAACATCCTTGTGATCATAATGGATCTCAGTGCAGGGTCCACAGGGACCAGTATCCCCCATCTCCCAGAAATTGTCTTTCAATTGAAAAGGAAGCACATGGTGGTGAGGCACACTGAAAGGAAAAACGGACAATGCCAGTACAATGATAATCACTCTCTACCTTTTCTCAAAATAAGGGAAATTCTCTCTACCTTGCTCTACAGGTAGTTGCAGCACCAGTGCAGCACCTCTCCATAACATCACTTTCATCAATGAAGACTGACAAACAAGACAATCGCAATACAAATCATGGCACATGTCCCACTGCTGGCCGATAGTTGAGTTGCAGGTAACTTTCGACAGGTTATATTCATATATGTCTCATGTTCCTTTCTGTTGTCTCCAAACTTCCCTAGCATGTTATGTTGTTATTTAGCCTGTAAGCTCTTAGACAGTGAAGGTACTT